>NC_086284.1:79468110-80068110 GCF_963924245.1 Chroicocephalus ridibundus
TTGGCCCATGCAAACCCATGGGACTAAATTGGATGAATGTAGGGATGCTGAAACCTGTCTGATGTCATTGTCAAGCTGCTGCCTATCATCCTTGAAAGATCATGGAGACTGGAGAAGGACCCCAATATCTTGTCAAAAGTAACTGTTGCATCCATCTTCACAAAGGGTGAAAAGGACATCTGGAGAACTGCGGACTAGTCAGCTTCACTCAGGTCCATGGGGAAATCATGGAGTAAGTAATCTTAAAAGGTAATTTGGAACATTTCAGAAGAAGATGACTGGGAACAACCTGCATGGGCTTACTGTAAATCATGCCTGACCAAACGAATAGTCTTCTATGATGACATAAAATCTGTGTATCTTTAGCAAGGTTTTTGAGACTATTTTCTAACATATTTTTGTATGTTTGGCCAAGGCTACCAGATGGATGAAAAACTGACTGGTTTGGTGGATTGAAAGTTTCCCAGGGGGTCCTATTGACTAACTCCTTGAACAGCTGGAATTTTGCTTTCCTAAAACTCAGGGTCCTGACTTTACTCTTTGCATGACCCATATCCCTCAGGACTGCGAACCCACCACGGCACAGTCACTGCAGACCAGCCTGCCTCCAATCTTGACATCGCCGATTAGCTCACTTGCATTGGTGATCAGTAGGTCCAGTATTGCATCCCCTTTGGTGGGGCAATTATTCTTAAATAACTTAAGAAGTTATCTTTGATGCACTCCAGGAGTCTCCTGGTCTACCTACAGCATGCCATGCTACTTTTCTAGCAGGTGTCGGGGTAGTTGAAGTCCCCCAGCAGGACAAGAGCCTGTGGTCATGATGCCTTCTGTAGCTGGAGTAAGAATGCTTCATCAGTAGTCTTCCCTTTATTGGGCAGCCTGTAGTAGACACCAACCACAACGTTCCCTTTGTTGCCTCAGTCTCTAATTCTTACCCATAAGCTTTCAACGTGCTCGTGGCTATTCTTCAGAGACAGCTCTCCACACTCCATCCATTTCTTGATGTAAAGGGCAACACCTCCACCCTTCCTTCCTCACCTGTCCCTTCTGAACAGCCTGTAGCCATCAATAGCTGCATTCCAGCCATGAGATTCATCCCATCAGATTCCAGTAATGGCAGCTAGGTCGTAGCTTTCTAGAAGCACAGTGGCTTCCATCTCATCCTGTTTGTTGTCCATTCTGCGTGCATTGGTATAGAGGCACTTCAGCTGGGCTGTTGGCCATATCACCTTCTTAGAGGAACACCCATTAATTCCTTTGGGGTATTTCACTGGTGTATCCTTCTTGGCTCATATTACTTCAGGAGATCCTGGCTCCTCTTGGTAAGACTTCAAGCGTGTTGCAGTGTAGCCAGCATGTCTCAGAGCAACAGGCTGTGGGCCCTCGTTATCATCCCATCCCTCTAACTATTGCCTGTCATCCTACAGCTTGTCATGGGCAAGCCTGGTGTTTTCCCTCTCCTCCCTCAAGGCTCATTTAAATCTCTGTCAGTGAGCCCTGTCAGCTTGCGAGCAAGGACCCTCTTGCCCCTTTCAGAAAGGTGAACACAATCTGATGCCAGCAAGCCTGCTGCTGTGTAGGCCATCCCATTATTGAAAAACCCAAAATTGTGGCAGTGACACCAGCCATGGAGTTGCTTATTAATAGACTGGGCCCATGTGCTTCTTCCAATGTTGCTGCCCTCAACTGGGAGGAGAGAGGAAAAAATAACCTGTGCTCCAGATTCCCTCACCAACCATCCCAAAGCCCTGAAGTCTCTTTTGATCACCCTTGGACTACATGTTGCGGCTTCATCGCCACCCATGTGGAAAGGAAGCAGCAGGTAATAGTCTGAGGACCGTACCAGGCCAAGAAGTTTCCTAGTTATGTCCTTAACCCAGGCCCCAGGGAGGCAGGAGATTTCCCGAAGAGGGGGGGTCTCCCCAGCATATTGGACCTTCTGTTCCCCTCAAAAGGGAGTTGCCTACAACTATAACCTGTATTTTCCTCCTCATGGAGGTGGTTGTGATACAGGGGGTAGACCTTTCTGACCTTGGCAACACCTCTGCTGAAGATGGACTGTCACTCACACCATCATCCTTTGACTGGCTTTCCACATCCAGAGCCTTGTACCTGTTACACTAACACCAGATGGTGGTCACTGAAACAGGGAAGTTTCACCTGAACGTAAGGAGAAAACTTTTACAGTGAAGGTAATTAAGCACAATAAGGTTTTCCAGAGAGGTCTGTGCAGTCTCCATTCATACAGGTTTTCAAGACCCAACTATAAAAGGCCTGAGTAACCCTGTCTTTATTTAGTACTGACCCTGCTTTGAGGAGCAGGTGTACCAGAAACCTCCTGAAGTCCCTTCCCCTTTGAATTATCTTATGATCCTGCAAAAAGGCAAGAAAAGTCAACAGAATACTTAAACCTATCATTTAAAAATGTGGTATTAGGTATTTCTGAAGTATAATCAGTCTTCTCTTTGAAATATTGTAGGCAAAATGAGAATGTACAGGTTCTTATGAAATGCACAGTATAAAAAAATCATTTAGTTTTAAAAGAAACAAAACAGTTTTTTGAAGAACACACAAACAGAAATTTGTAAATTAACCAGTTTATCTTCTCACATTTTGATGCTTGTGTTAATATTTCACAGGGGGATTATCACTGACTATTAATATTGTTAGAAAAGAAGACTGTAAGAAAATCAATAATTAAAAGTTTAGGACAAGATTTCAACAATGTGCAGTTAATAGGGAGGGTAAAGAGTGGTCATAAACCCTTAAATATTGATTACCTTCATCATTCAATAAGCCTTTGCAGCCCATGAAATGAAAGAATCAATGATTTCTATGGAACAAAAGTATATGGAAGGGAGTGTTTTGTGATGCATACAGAACTGTCCAGGTGACTTTGAAACTGCTATTTCCTAACTCTTATGATCTTATCTTTACAATACAATATTCTAATGCCATTGGTGTAACTGAAGTATTACTAATGTTATGCAAATAGGCAAAGCAAGAACACTTACGTACAGCAACTATATGAAAGTACTAATATTTTATTAATAGTAGTATTTAATTTTATTACAGTACTGCAAGGAACATCAGCTAAGCCCAAGTTTCTGACATCTGGAAAAAATCTAATTAAGGAGTTTCTGCTCCACATATGTAATCTAAACAAGCATCACAGGCAAATGAAAGTAAAAAAATGTTCTTTCAAAGACACACCAAAAACCTGCCTAAAGCCATTTAAAGAAACTGGATAAACACCATTATTTGGCAAATAATCTTCTGCCATGAGGCTGTCCAGTAGAAACCTCAACTCTGTCAGGACATCAGTCCATTTGAAAGCTGAATACCAATGAGTCTTATACTATCTTCTAGGTATTGTTGCAATGTCTAGACATTTTTTCTTGCATTAAATATATTTTTTTGATATGAGCCTACTTTAATGATACATATGCATATACTTAGTGTTTCATATATACTACACTTACAAAAAGTGGCCAAATATCTAGAAATATGTATATATATAAGGAAAGACACAAGTCACTTGACAGTATTCTAGTCCTCAGTTTTGAAACATCAGATTGCTGTTTGGACTTACAGAACTTAACTGAGAGCATAACAGTTATGATAGCTTTCTTAGCAAATAGATTACTATCTGTGTTAAAATAGGTTAAATGACTTGCAGAACCAGATACTGTACCTCTGTGGGTGAACAGCTAGATGCTGAGAAACGGGTTCTTTAAATGACATCAGTAACAGTATCTAAACCTTTCTTTGTGTTTGGGTGAAGTTCTAGAAATTCTAGAAATACATGTGAGGATTATTTGTCTGCAGAGAAATAAAAATGTTATACATATATATACATACACATTTATACATATATGTTATTTAAAAATACAAATGTGAATGTTTCTTGAAGAATTCACTCACTCATCTCCATTTCAAGATGAACTGATAAAAAGCAGAAAATATATCCATTGTTATTTGACAAAGGAAATATGAGATAGATTTAGCATACTGAATTAAACACCATTAAGAACCCACTCTTTTACAGAATCAGTACATCAGCTTTTGAAATAAGTGAAAAATCTCATTAATAACTCTGAGTATTTCTTTTGCCATCTGAATGTATTACTTATAGCACAGTATATTTCAAATAAATTTGAATTTTAATAACACAGACTACTATCAGTTCAGATCATAATGTACTTGTATTTCTATTTAGATAGTGCTAAGACACGCAATGATAAATTTGTGTCTCTGTTTCTGTTCTGCAACTTATCCATACACAATATGCTCCCCTAATGCAAATAAATAGCTTTTGATTGTAAGCCACTATTATCCAGGCTTATCAGACTCTTGCTCAGTAACAGTGTTCAAGGAACACTCTCACTGTCTAGATGGATATTTGAGCATCAGCTTCTATGTGGTGAACAGTGGGATTTCTAAGTGCATTATTTTTGGTAAAACTCGAACTTGAGCTGTAAATTTCACAGGGATAGTAGAGCGTCTGCATGCCTTTTCATCTCATGCGTGTGCATTAGTTTATTTCTTCCACCATTTACAACAAAATACAAATACTTTCTGGTAATTTATACTGCTTGTAGAGCCTAGCACTTGTGCATGCAAGCAGTGGCATAGGTTAATGCACAAGAGAAGCAGACGCTAAGGTCCAGTCAGCCTTTAATTCTTCTTGCTTCTCTGCAGAGGTGATGTGTAAGTGCCCAGGTGCTGGCAGCAGCGGGGCTGCAAGGTGGCCTCTATGTTAAAAGGACAGGGGCTGCCCCGTGCCAAATAGAGCTGGTTCCAGACAGCTCCAATGGACCCATCACAGGTCACAGCTGAGCTTGTCAGCCATGAGTGGGGCACCTCTGGGAAAACATAGTTAAGAAGAGGCAAAAGATGCTGCACAGGTGGTGAGGAGTGAAGAAAGAAGTGTGAGAAACGGCACTGCAGACACCAGGGTCAGAAGAGGAGTGGGAGGAGATGCTCCAGATGCTGGAGCAGAGGTTCCACTGCAGCTGGTGGACAGACCATGGTGAAGGTGGTATTTCCCTTCAGCCCTTGGAGAGAACCATGACAGAGCAGATATCCACACTGCAGTCTGTGGAGGACCTCACTCCAGAGCAGCTGGGTATTTCCTGAAGGGGCTGTGGCCTGTGGAGAGCCCATGCTTTTTCAGGGGAAAAGTGTGAGGATGAAGGAGTGGCAGCAAGGAGCTGTTACGGACTGACTGTAACCCCCCCATTCCCCATCCCTCCCTGTGCTGCTTGGGGTGGGCTAGAGGCGGAGGAGTTTGGAGTGAAGGAGTGGAGTAAAGTCTGTGAGTGTGGGAGGAAGGTATTGGTTTAATTTGTCTTTTTTTTTTTTCTTACAATTCAAGTATATTTTAATTGTCAATACACTAAATATGATTCTGTTTTACCTGTGATGGTAATTGGTAAGTGATCTCCATGTCTTTGTCTTGACATGTGAGCTTCTCCTGTTTGACAAGGGGAAGTGAGAGTGAGAGAGCAGCTGTGTGGGTGTCTGGCAGACAGCCAAGGTCAACCCACCACAGATAAGGAGATGGTCATGTTCTTGGATGTCAAATCCATTTTGCCTATTTACAGGTTGTAAAGGGACTTCTTTCTGTCCCTTTCAGCCAGTCATAACTGTGTATAATGAGTATTTCATCAGTAAGCTTTTCATGACAAAAAACATCATCTGTTTTGTATTTACACAGTGCTTTACAAAATGGCACCCTTGCCTTGACTGATTTTTAGCACAGCTTCAGATATCATGAGTAATATTTTATCTGATAATCTAAATACAATTCTACTATTTCATCTTGTCAGCTGCAAAAGACATTTATACGTTCTTCAGATACATCAACGTGTGTCAGTACGTTACTGAATTCAAATAGAGATAAGTAAAGCCAACATTATTGTTAGGACTCCCTTCTTTATCAAGTTCAACTTCTTGATCAAGGTCCAGGTAAGGTCCATGAGAGTTTTGTTACTGATTTGAAAGTTGTGGTAAGAATAAGTAAAGTAGCTTAGCCTGCATTTAACACAATAAGTCTACAACTCCTTTTAACCTATCACAGCTGGAGTGCTAAAATGACTTTCAGAGCAACCTGTTTTAAATGCAGTTTATGATTGACAGCTTAGTTCATCATATGCAGAACTGAACATCTATGTGCTGCCATATTTTTATATGGTAATAAATAATAATTTATTGATTTGAAATTTATGGGGCATATTTTGCTCATTGCTATTGCTTTTTAATAAACAGTCTTGTAAAATTATTGATTTTTCTTTTGTTATTTCACCTGACAATGGAAACTTTTGTAGTAGATGGGGTGCAGCACCCACAATGTGAGAACAATTGGAGAAAGGAATCTGTCTCCAACCAAAGAAGTTATATTTTCTGAGAATATAACTTATCTACTTCTTTCTGATGTTTTCCTTTTAAATCCTTTCTTGATCTAAATATGAATTGTACCAAAACCTGAGGAAATTTTCAAAAGAGAACATTTATAAGAGTATATATATACACATACATATATATACAGATAATTCCAATCTCCTTGTACATAGTTTGTAAAATTTTGAATTTTCAATGTGCTTTCTGCAATCTACCCATATATATCTTTCTGAAAAGAAATATATGCAAATTGCTTTGGATTTAAGAATATCCAATATTGTTCTTCAGTATATAATATATATAATAAGCCCTGAATGACACAACTGTAGTATTATCCTACTCACTGCTACATCCAGATTTTGCAATATACCTAGAAATTGTTCTTCTAAATGTCATTCTGTGCATATTACCTTATTGCATTCATATAGAATTACAGATGCAAAGATGCCAGAATTATGCTTTTAAATATGAAAAAAAAACGGGTCCAAATGAAACCATTCTGCTTTGTGCTAAACATGGATTTATCACAAGAGTCTAGATTTAGAAAGATAAAATATAGAGATACATAGTCTAGATGTACCCCAAATCTGCCATACAGCTGTATGACTAAACTGTCTTATCTAATGTGGAAGTGAATGTACCTGTATGTAATTGTATCACCAGAAACAATCAAGAACAATCTCACAGGTCTCCCAGGAAATATGGGCTTGGAGACAGTGAATGCTATTGTATGACAAATATTTTATTACATAAGAAAACTAGTATTGTACACAATCACTGATGTATTTCAAAATATAATCCCCATTGACAAAAGGGTAGGTTTCCAAGCTCTATTTAAATAGGGAATGGGGTCTTTTCTGTGGATGGGGTCATACAAAGCTTGTATTTTCATTCAGAGTTATTCAATAAACTCGCTGATAATTAAAAAAAGATATGTAATTGTTGACATTTTATTGTGGAAGCTGTGATTTCAAAAGGGATTTAGGGATCACAGTGAATAGTTACATGATCATTAGCTACTTTTGTAAGTTTCTGGGTATGAAAGCTGGTGAACTCCTTTGATTAATAAGGAGAGAGATTCTAAGCCTGTAAAGCAGTGATATATTATTTGACCTGCGTAATGTCAGCCTTAAAAAGAGAGACAAAAAAGATTAATCCGTTTAGTTAATCAGAAAGGTAACCTGATCCTGGTCCATGAAAATTCAAGCACTAGCTTTATGGCAGGCCCCCCCAAAAAATAAATAAATCTCTTAGTTGGAAAAAGGACTAAACGACAAAATCTTTCAGAGACTTCTCTAATCATCTTTTGGAGAACATAATTTGTGTCTGCAAAATTTGAGGCACTTGCTGATCTCCTAAAATGTATCACAAGGTACTAGCACTAAACTCAATGAGACGCTTTTAAAATCCACACTGACTAGAAGAGCAGAATGCAACAAATACTATTGTATCATAACAGTATATTTCATGCTTTCCAGTGAAAATACATTTTTAAAAATGAATTAATATTCTTTGGATACTATACGGAAATAAAGAAAAATAGATCAAGATTAAATAATATAGTTAATTCTAAGAGACATGCTGAGAACTATTTTCTACATGAGTATCTACTCTGAAGGCCTCTTGCCACCTTCAGAGTAGATACTCATGTAGAAAAAGTATAATGGAAAGTATTGGATAACATATTAGAAAGTAATCATTAAAAGCAATAATAATTATTATCCATTAAAAGAAATAAGCTTGCCAATTTGTAATGGAGTCATATTGCGTTTGTTACATGAAACAGTGCTTGGTTGCTTCAGGCTCCATTTGAAAATTTTATAGCCAAGAGGTTAAATTAATAATATCTTGACAGAAACACAAATTTGTTCACACAATTCCAGTCTTCAAAAACAGAGAGAAGAAACAAATAAACATTAACTGAAATGTAACTATATTTTAATCTATCCTTTTTATTCTTACATTTTTCACTATTGATTATCAAAATTATTGTTGAACAAATGTCTTTATAGAATCACAAAACAACGTAGGTTGAAGGGGATCTCTGGAAGTCATTTTACTCAGCCTGCCACTCAGAGTCAACTTCAATGTTTGCAGTCACAGAACGGCTGAGGCTGGAAGGCACCTCTAGAGATCATCTAGTCCAACCTCCTCTGCTCAGGGCAGGGTCAACTAGAGCAGTTTCCTCAGGACTATGCCCATTCAAGCTTTTAATATCTTCAAGGATAGACTCCACAACCTCTCTGGGTGACCTTTTACATTGTTCAATCATCCTCGTACACGGGTGGTGAACCACCCTTATGTTCAGGTGGTATTCCAATTTGTGTCCATTGCCTCTTGTCCTGCCATGGGCACCACTGAGAAAAGTCTAGCTCACTCTTCTTTACTACCCTCCGTCAGCTATTTATATGCAAGGATAAAACCACCCTGAGCCTTCTCCTCTTGAGGCTGAACATTCCCAGCTATATCATCTTCTTCTTGTATGAGGATCCTGCAAACCCTTTGACATCTTTGTGACCCTTTCCTGGACTCATTCCAATATATTTATACCCCTCTTGTACTGGGGAGCCCAGAACTGCATCCAGCAAGCTAGATGTGGCCTCAGTAAAGCTGAAGAGAGGAGAAAGATCATCTTCCTTTACCTGCTAGCAACATTCTTACTAATGCTGGGGGCCTTCTTTGCAAAAAGAACAAATTGTTAGCCCATATTCAGCTTTTTGTTCACCAGGTTCTCTGAAAAGCTGCTTTCCAGCCTATTGGCCACTAGCATGCACCGGTGCATCAGGTTCTTTCTCTCCAGGTCTCAGGTTTGACATTACTTCACAAGTTTCTTCCCTTCTCTTCGTCTGCCCAGCCTGTCAAGACCACTCTGAATGGTAGTACAGCCGTCTGGTGTATCAGTCCTTCTACTTCTGTGTCCTCTATGAACTTGCTGAGGATGCACTTAGGCCCATCATTCAGGTCATTAAAGACAAGCTTAAACAATATTGGACACAATATCAACACTCTGGTGTTGATATTACTCTAGTGACTCGATAACTCTAGTGACTGTCCTCCAGCTGCTGATCACAAACCTCATGACCCTAGCTGTTCATCCAGTTTTCAGTCCATCTCAACTCTCACTTATCTAACCAATGTCAGCTTTTCTATGAGGATGTTATGTGAGATAGTGTCAAAAGCCTTGCTAAAGTCAAGCTAAACAGTGTCTACTGCTCTTCTCTCATCCACTAAGCAAGTCACCTCATGGCAGAAAGATTTCTGGTTGGTATTGTGGTTTAACTCAGCTGGCAACTAAGCACCACACAGCTGCTCGCTTGCTCTCCCTCAGTGGGATGGGGGAGAAAATCAGAAGAGTAAAAGTGAGAAAACTTGTGGGATGAGATAAAGACAGTTTCATAAGTAAAGCAAAAGCTGTGCACACAAGCAAAGCAAAACAAGGAATTCATTCGCTACTTCCCATCGGCAGGTAGGTGTTCAGCCGTCTCCATGAAAGTCAGGCTCCATCATGTGTAACAGTTACTTGGGAAGATAAAACACTGTAAATCCAAAAGTCTCCACCTTCCTTCTTCATCCCCCAGCTTTTTATTGCTGAGCATAACATCACATGGTATGGAATATCCCTTTGGTCAGTTGGCGGTCAGCTGCCCTTACTGTGCCCCCTCCTAACTTCTTGTATACCACCAGCCTATTCGTTGGTGTGACAGTGTGAGGAAGCAGAAAAGACCTTGACTCTGTGCTAGCACCGCTTAGCAATAATAAAAACATCCCTGTATTATCAACACTTTTTTACAGCAGAAATCCAAAATATAGCTTTCCATAATAGCTACTATAAAGAAAATTAACTCTATTCCAGCCCAAACTGGCACAGTTGGTTAAGCACAACTTTCCCATCATAAATCCATGTTGACTACTCCTGGTCATTTTTCTGTCCTTCATGTGCCTAGAAATGGTTTCCAGGATTAATTGCTGCAACACCTTCCCAGTGACTGAGTCAAAGCTGACTTGCCTGTAGTTGCCTGATCCTTCCTCCTGAAGATTGGAGTGATGATTGTTTTTTTTCCAGTTTTCAGGAACCTCTCTGAACTACCATAACCTTTCAAAGGTAGTTGAGAGTGACCTCACAATGAAGCCAGCATCCTCAGCACTCGTGAGTGAGTCCTGTTAGGTCCCTTGCATTTGTTTATGTCCAGTTTATTCAAATCTTCCCTGACTTGATCCTTCTCTACAAAATGAAAGTCTTCCTTGCTCTAGACTTTCTCTCCAAAATCCAGGGCCTGAGATTTTTGAAGGCTGATCTTACCAAGAAAGACTGAGGCAAAGGCAGCAGTATTCTGTGTCCTCTATTACCAGAACCCTGCTGCATTCAGCAGTAGGCCCATGTTTTCCTAATTTTTTTTTCACAGCTGATGTACTTCATGATGCCTTTCTTGTTGCCCTTCACATCCCTTGCCAGATTCAAGTTCAAGTGGGCTTTGGCTTTCCTAACTCCATTACTACACACCCAGACAGTGTTTGTCTACTCCTCCCAGGTCACCTGACCTTGCTTCCACCTCCTGTACACTTCCTTTTCATGTCTGCGTTTAGTCAGGAACTCCTTGTTCATACATGCTGGCCTCCTTCCACCTTGGTTTGACTTCCTGCTCTTCGGGGTGGAGGAGGTGATCCTTCAATATCATTCATCTCTCTTGGACTCTCTCCATGATTGTATCTCACAGATTCTTCCAAGGAGGCTGCTGAAGAGTCCAGGTCTCAGAGAGAGAGACTGAAGTCTTCTCTCCTGAAGTCCAGGGCTGTGATACTGCTTTTAGCCCTGCTCTACCCTCACAGAATCCTGAACTCCACCAGGACCTATGTTTTATTTTAGTGTAGAGAGGCATATTTGATAAAATTTCAGTGACTAAGGAAATATATAGACAACTTAAGACTTATTTTTCTATAATGTGAATGTAGGAAGTGTATTTAATACAGATTTTTAAGGCTGACTAAATGTTTTGCAATATTCTTTGATAGATATTTAAAAGCAAGTTATTGCCACCGATTTTCAGTTACTCTATTTAAATAGTTTCATTATGCAAATCCACTTGACATATCAACTGTTATATTACTATACATTTACAAAGAACCTTTCATTTTATAGTTTTTCAGGAACAGCAGGGTAAACAGAGTCTGTTTCACTGCACTGCTGAACTCCAACATCATCTGCCATCCTTTGGATTAAACATGTGGTTGTGGTGTAAACAGTTTTGTGCCATCATGCCTTTCAAAGTTGTTTTTTTTTTTTTTTCCCCTCCTCTTTCAGTTTTTTTTTTCCCCCCTCAACATCTCTTCTCCTCTGCTCCTGCTCACTGATCTTCTCTTTTCTAGTCTACTTAGTTTTAACCTGGCAAATACCTTTTTAGAAAAACCACATCATTCAGGTGTCTGAGAACCTGGTAACCAAAGAACAACAATGTTTATTAGTGGGTCTTTTCACTATGTTCACTAACATGTAGATCACCTCCTGAAGAAGTCACATAGCTTTTCAGCTTTTTATTTTTCAAAACACCACAGTCATTTTTGTACAATAAATTTCTCAGGTTAGTACAGATGAATAATTTAAGAGCTTCAGAGCTTATCTTAATACAGGTCTAGAAATTACATGCTGAAGGGTTAATATTCAGCCTATTCTCTTCTGTAAAGACAATTTATTTTTCTATGTGGTGAATAGATTTATTATATAGTTAAGTGAACATAGCTAAAAAACCCTAAATTGTTATATGCTAAACAAATATGTACAATATGGATTGAACTGGTTGCATAAGAACCTTTAGAGTTGCACATCACTTGTGTCCTACATCATCTCTTTTTGAGTCAATGAACTCTTGGATAATAAGGAATTATGAAGCAGTAAGGTAATCTGATTATCTTTGTTCTTATTTTGCTTAGTGCAATTTTGCATTTTATGGTTCACTGTTTAAACACAAGAAACTGCTGGGTTTTGGCCTAAAATCTTGTATGTAAAACACCAAATCATTTTTTAAACATACTTTAGCTTTGACTCTTTCTGAACAAGTGATTGAAACATTTTTTTACTAAATTGTTTGCTTTAGGCAGTATATATTTTGGGGAAAGTAGGATCTATTTTATCATTAAGAAGGTTTTCAAGTAGAAGTGGGTTTACCCTGTACTTTGAGCAATATAACAGGTTTTTTTTAATAATAAGAGGTACAAGTCCAAGATGTCATGCATACACCTAGCAGAGGAAGGAGAAAATGGGACTCAGTGTCTCAAAAGCGGGGTTACAAAGAAACAAAACAGTTCTTTTGTAACTTACCTTTCTTATATGTTCTAAAATCAGTTCTTCTGTGGCTACAATATGATCTTACTGATATATATATAAATCTCCAGGATTCTTCTAAGCAAGGTAAATTCTTCAAACTGCCTGGAGAATCTACAAATTTACATATTAAAAAAATAAAACTGACCTCAGACATTTAGTCTTTAACAGGCAAAGTTCAGGTAAATCAAATCCATGAAGAGCCCAGTGCTGCTTTACCTGAAACCTCCAAGACTATCAGAAAACTGGAGTTACTAACTGAAATTAGTGAAATACTTCATATAATTAGCACAGTTTGGGACAGGTTGGCCAATAAGAACAGATGCTCTCCCGCCCCCCCACTCAAAGGAGATGAAGAGGGGAGATAATAAGATTTATGAGTTTAGAAAGAACTACTTTAATGAAATATTAATAAAAAATAAAAAGGAAAAAATGAAAAAGATATATATAACACTTTATCAAGCTCCCTGAGAGATGTCACCCGTAGACAAGGCAGACAAACAGACAGGATCCTCCTCAGATGACAGTCATCGAAGAAAGAGAAGCAGCAAACAAGCCAAGCCATTGAGGAAGAAGAGGTGACCCTTTGATCCCTCAGCTTTTATACTGAGCATGGCAGATGGATGGGATACGCTATTGGACAGTTTGGGTCACCTGACATGTCCGTTCCTCCCCACAGGTGTGACCCCTCCACAGGGTAAACAACCAAGTCAGCTGACCCTGGTTGCCATAGCAATAAGTAAGAGGAAGAGCCTCTCTTACTAAACAGAAAGTTGGCTCTGCTACAGCCCAAACTAGGACAATAATGCATCACTCTGTATTGAGAATTGGGTGCATAGTTGAACTGTGTAATTTCTGTCATTTAGTGTAAAGTGTTGTTCTTTAAAAAGCATAACACAAAACTATGTAAAGATGATGAGTCCATCAACATTCCCAACAGCTGAGGACTGAATGCTACACCATCTGCTTGGTGAAATAAAATAGCATATTAAAATGTTCTGGTGGAATGCAAATTAAACGGCAATTCTGATTGATAGTCCTAGGAGTTTTGTTGTTGTTTTGTTTTTTTATTGTTTTGTTTTGTTTTGTTTTGTTTTGTTTTGAGTTTTGTCCTGATACAACAGATCACCTTTGTAATAGAAAAAGACACCTTTTTAATAGAAAAGGATCCTTTGAAAGCATCACCTTTTACCATACCTGTGAGTGCAGAATAGACAGAGATTAATTGAACTTTTTCTGTATTTGATTTTCCTTCCCTTTCAGACAATCAAAAATAAGAATGCAGTATATAAATGCAAGTCAAAGTAAAATTAGCTGGCACAGATAGCTGTTTTAAAAGTAACAAAAAGAAAGAATTAAGACTCTTAGAAGAAAGTCAATTCACTTCTGTTGCAAATTTTGAAATGCTTTTGGGTTTGATTAGTTTTCTGAGAAAAGAAATAGCTAACAGCAGATAAAGTGAGAACATGTTACTGTCAGAACTGCCTTTTCTGCATATATGCATTATACATTACATGCTGTATTGAAAAATTATGTTAGAAGAATGTCAGAGTTCAGAAGTTAAGGATTTCAGAATTAAGGATGACAGCATTCTCAATCTGCCTGCCTGTGCAAATACAGTTTGATACTGTCTTTGCATACACAGTCAGATAATATTTTTACCCACAACTCCTCTCTCTTTCAGTGAATATTAATTTTGATACAGCCATTGCAGAGATTCCTTTTATATTGTTATATACGCTTAGCCTGTTACCATTTCACAGTAATGGGACAAAGCAGCTCATGCTTTTAGTCTTCCTAATACTGTTGACATCCCAAATCTCTAGTAACCTATGCAGGGCCTTTTCTATGGCCAGTTTATGAATTGCCATCAGAAACTGATCTTTATCGCAGTGTTACACTTTTAGAAATCCGAATTCATGCTAGAGGACTTAATTTCTCCAAAGGCGATACTCCATTTTTTCTGTAGATATCTTGTTCCCAAAACAGAGTGAATTGTCTATGCAGGTATCACGTATATTAATGGACAAATTCATATGATAAATATGGCTATGGACCACATTCTTAAACAACTGCCTCATTCTCTAAATATGTAACACAGATCAGGGGGCTGTCGTGGTTTAACTCCAGAAAGCAACTAGGCCCACACAGCCCCTCACTCACTCTCCTCCCACCCCCAGGATAGAGAGAAGAGGGAAAAAAGGAGGGGGGGCAAAACTCACGGGGTATAAAGACAGTTTAATAGAACAGTAACATAATAGTAATAGTAATAATAATCAGTAATAATAATGGTAAAAGAATATACAAAATAAAACAATGCAACATAAGTTGCTCTCCGTACCCAAAGATCAGTTGTCTATCCCATCCTGATGAGCGATTGTGGATACCTGCCCCCCCACCCCCACCAACCCCCATTTATATACTAAACATGATGTCTATGGTATGGAATATTCCTTTGGCCAGCTTGTCCTGTTTATCCTTCCTCTCAGCTTCTAGGGGAAGCTGAAAAAGTCATTGGTGAATATAACAATTACTTATTAAAAACTAAACCAATGTGTTATCAGCATTATTATGATACTAAATCCAAAACGCAGCACTTACTAGAAAGAAAATTAACTCTATCCCAGATGAAAACAGGACAGGGGCACAACTGTTTACATCACTATCTGAGATTACCTCACTTTTCTTATGATAGGACTGGAGAAATCTTTATATTCTTTGTACTCTTAGAATTCACATAGGTTAACCATTGTATATGCATAGATAATAGATAAAAATATAGATAAGATATAAAGACCTGTTAACTTCTTCATGTAGACATTGAAACAGGCTGCCCAGGGAAGTGGTAGAATTGCCATCCCTGGAAGTATTTAAAAGACGGGTAGATGTGGTGCTTAGGGACGTGGTTTAGGGGTGCTTTTGGCAGTGTTATGTTGATGGTTGGACTCGATGATCTTAAAGGTCCTTTCCAACCTACGTGATTCTATGATTTGTATTTTTTATTTATGTTTATATGCATTTTACATGCATATTTACATTTCATTTTTATTCTTTAATATTTTACATATGTATATGTTTATATAAACATACATATACACACATATATATACAATAAGTATTCATGTGTAACTCAGCCCTAGTAACAGGACTGCATGATCTGCTATGAATTTCAGGATTTTATTTCTGTTATAGTAATTTCTTCACTTAGCAATCAGTTTGGGACTCTATAGATAACAACTACATTTCTAAATAGTCAACATTTTCTTAAAATCACCTATCTTATTCACTAAGTTACACTGGGATTATGGCATCAAAAAATATCTCCTAAAAAAAGCTAAATAAATAAATATAGAAACATCTTATTAAAGAAAACTTTCTGTAGCTTGGGCAAACTTCCACTAGCCCAGAAGAAGATTTCTATGCCTCTACCAGCTGTCAGGTTCCTGTTGCAAAACATACGCTTACTGAAGGTATTATAAAATTTGGTTATTTAAATTCTTTTTAAACATGGACAAAGTTTTCCCTTCACCTTCTCTCAGAAACGGCTAATTTCTGAGAGAAATAATTTTGAGATACAAATATCAAAATTCCAAAAGTCAGCACAGGAAGCCAGATTTCAGCAGCAGCCAAAACCAGCTCCTTATTAGATTGAAATGCAGATAATTTTGCATGTATCAATACTGGTATACCAACAAAAATAACAAAATGGTACTACTGCTGCTGCTACTGCTGCTACTTGCAGTAATATAGGAGTATTTTTAAAGCCAAAAAAACTTCCTAAGAAGTCATGGGAAGGTAGAAATTTTCCTGGGTCCACTTTTCTCTGTCTCTGCAAATCACCTGTTACTGCAACATAAATGTAGGTTTGTATGTTTTTTGGCCAAAAAGCAAGAAATAGAGGTTATGAAACTGAAATTAGAAAAGTTACTATAATGTCTTTAATGGCATGCCTCCCATACTCTAAAATATATATATATAAAAAAAAATATATAGTAGTTGTAAGCCTATTTAATGAACATTTATTGTCTTATAAAATTGTATGATTTTCTACAAAATAAACCAGGGAATTTAAAGGGACATTGATATTATGAAATATCTCAAATATGCAGAAATATGCAGGCACAATGCTTGAGATACAATGACTTTCTCTTGTGAAGATGCATACAACATAAAGTAATTGAAACATGAGAAAAGTTCGGTTTTTTTATCAGTGCTTCATTCTGACCTACTGTCTATGAAATATGAATCCATATTACTTGTCTCAAATTTTAAGTGACCAATAAAAATAAGCAAACAACCCCAAAAAAATATTCTTGTATCTTATTACCAAGTATTTTTCTTGGCAAGGAAACCAAGAAAAAACTTCCATCTATTTAATTTGGAAATAATGTACAGTAGAATTTTTAAAATAGCTTAGGAAATATCCATGCTTGCATCTGGTCTCTTCTTTCCTTCCACATCCAGCACACGTGCATGTTTTTGAATAGTCTGTGTACCATGTATACACAATCAAATCTATATCTGTAGACCCTAGAGAATATTTTAGTACAACTGCTCCCAAGCCTTGACAGCTTGTGTGGAAGAGAAAGTTATGGCATAGTTTCTCTGGTTTTCTTATTTTCTTAGGCATAATCCTATCCCCTGAACACATCGAAGTCTGACTGTGGCTCCTTGTTACAGCTGTGAAGTTCCAATGAGAACACTCTTACATATCATTTTGTCTAAAATTCAGAGATCTGTCTTCAATGCCTAAAATCAGGCAGATTACATTTATGTACAGACATCCAAAATAACGTATCACAGTGGTGACCATCTGCTACACAAAATTTCTGTCAAAATCTTAAATTTTGCCCAGGGCAGTGGTTGAGTCACCATCCCTGGAGGTATTTAGAAGACGTGTAGAAGACATGTAGACATAGTGCTTAGCGATATGGATAATAGTCACCTACATTACTAAAAATGAGGCTAATTATTTGTTTTCCTGAATACCTTTATTTTACAGTACCATTCTATCATTTGTCATTATTAAAGCACTATATTACATCATATATTATGAAACATATAATTAAAGCAAAACACAATTTTATAAAATGTAAATAAAAAGGCTCTGTTATTATTTTCCACAAGGTACACTAAGTTATGAAAGACTGAAACAACAAAAAAAATCAGACAAAAAGTAGAGTTCTATTTGGTACAAAAAAACCTCTCCATTCATGTGGAAATGTAAGCCTATTAGGATGTATTCATAAAAATGTTGACAAATATTCTGTTAAACCTGTATAAATCATGTCATTGTCATGAAGGATTTCAGAGGAGTTCAGAATTAAGTCTAGCTTTTATTTATACTGAGTACTACTTCAAATTCCCTGTGAAGAGTTGCAGATAGATTTAATTCTATCAGTGACCAGCAGAAGCCCAAAAGAGATCGGTAGGACAAAGAGGACAATCCATCTTTTCAGAATGGAATTCTTTAAAAATACACCCATCATTGTTTCTGGTTCCAATATTTTGATTGCTTTAATACAGAACATTGTTACATAGAGAGGACCCCTTGAGTGTAGTTTGCAGACAGAGGTGGTGGTGGTGGGGAATCCAAAGCACTGTAAATAGATTTTGTAAAAAAAAAAAAAAAGCTAAAAACACATTAGCCCATTAGGAAGAAAACTATGAGTTTTTCAGGTAGTATCTCTTTTATCCTTCACAATATTGTTCTAGCTGATGTTAGAGAAAAAAATTTATCTTTTAACAACAGTATTGCATGAAGTATGATAAAAAGTGGATTATTGTGTATTAAATTAGATAATTTTATTACATGACAGTTGAGTTCCTTTAAGCTACCAAGGTGCATGTATAAGGAGCCTTTCCAGGCTGCAATATTTTCATGCATTGTGTCAAATCCATTACAGGGAAGCTCCTGCCTTCAATCATTAAAAAGTACATTCACATTTTCAATGGAAAGAAAAGCTTTCGTACCTGAGTTTTCTGTCTGGCAAGTCTGATACAGTGTATAAAGGAAATTCTAACTTAGAGCAAACAGCTTTGTGATCAGGATCATAACTACTTTCAAAGACGCAAACAGTAGCTAAATGTTTTACTCTGTCTGTGTGACGCTGTTGCGTGCTGTTCTGGTTGAAAGTGTAGACTGTGCGGGAGAGCAGTAATCAAGACATCCGGTTATTCTATGCAGTTTGGAAATATCTCACCATGAAGCCTCATAAAGCCGTTATACTTATGCAATTGCTATGTTCTTTCATGCTGCATAAAGGAGGTCAAACTGTGGCTCTTGAGCCACGTCCAGCTTACAAGATTTTTAATTGCATCCTTTTGGCTTGTATGGGGACTTCTATGCCATCCAAATCTCCTGCTGGGGAGAAAGGGAAGCATCAGTGGCTGATATCATTTAATGCTCCAGGATCTGTAGACGCAACCCGCCCAAGCAGTTCAGTACCATACAATGTGAGAGCATTCATGTTCTTCCAGGGCTACTGTCAGAGTGAACCTACAAATCTCAGACCTCTTCACACTCTCAGCTTCCCAAGTTACATGATGTATTTTTGTGCATCTCAGGTACATTAAGGTTTTTTGTATGTGATTCACAGGGTAAAAGCAGGTAATGTGTTCACTCACCTTTGGAAAGGATGATGTGCACTGATGAAAAAAATCACTTCACAGCTCTATCAATATATACTATTTTCTCAGTCAGTTTCCAGAAGCCAGCCCTTTCTCAGTCTCATTTATGGCAGTATTGTGTGGAGAACTAAAGACAGCAAAATCTACATCAATTTGAGAAACTGACTGCATTAGAACATTGTATTTTTAGAAAAAAATAAGAACATTTATTTAGAATAAGAACAAGATGGACACAACCATGTGCAATTTTGGGACCTAGTCTGGAACGAGTTAAGCTTGTATCTTGATTTGTATTTACTAATCATTAAACTCCATTATGGAAATCTACAAAGAAAGCAAGCTAAACAATCATGTGTATATATTTTTTATATATATATATATACTCTCATGTATGTGTCTGTGTGTATATATATACATACATACATATGTAAAAAGATTATATTGTAGCTTGTTTTACATATATATATGTAAATCTACTAAAATCTTCTTTTATAGAAAGGAAAAAAAATACATATTCTAATATGGACATGCCATAAATTCTAAAAAATCATAACATTTGTTATTTCATGATGAGCAATATTTACTTTTGAAAGAACAGAGTTGTATTATCAATGATTTGTCTCCTTCCATGTGGGCATTTATGTTCAGTTCAATGGGCTGACTAAGCGAAAATGGATGCTGCATACTGCAGACTTGTACAAGAAAAAGGTAACATGTAGGCATGCCAGCTGCTGGTTATGGATTAATGTAAATCAAAGTTGTTAAGAAGCCAAGATAGATACAACCTCTGCCACCCAGAAGAAGTACAGCTGTGTGAAAAATCTCACAGTGCTGGGGAAAATCACAAAAAAGAAACACAAAAAGTAACCCAAAACCCCTAGATTTCTTAGATCCGTTACAACTATGCACCATCTTCCAAATGTTTGTAATAAGCCTGGAAAAAATGTAGACTATGTTAATGAATCTATAGCTAAATGCAGAAGTAAAGAAATACCAAATACAAATTAAGTAATTTTAGACATTTAGGAAAAAATTATGCAAGGTAAGACTGGATTAGTCTCTTATATTTTAAGGGAATTATGATTAACAATGGTAAAGGAGAATGTATTTTTTCAGGGTTTCATTTTTTAAAAAAAACAGGGTTTTTTCTTTCAATAATTAGAAAGAAAATCTGAAATGCTTTTCAGTCATCCAGTGATTTTTTTTTTCACCCTTAACTTTGTCAGCAAATAATCACACTGAAACCAGTCCATCTACATGTGGAATAAAGTTATAGAGAGTTTATTAATAGAGTTTTGCATTTTATAATCATAGAATCCTAGAATTGCCTGGGTTGGAAGGGACCTTGAAGATAATCAAGTCCAACGATCAATAATGTTACTAGAGAAGTGCACACACATACAGGTTCAAAGTGGTCCATCTAATAGCACACTCAAGTCATTGGAAATGCCCCAGTAAGCCCTGCCTAGCCTCCTTCAGCCATTCCTGAAAAGCACAGGTCTCCTATACACCCCACGGCTTACCTATGAACCCCTGTCCTAAGCCGCCTCAAGTGACACTGGTTGCCTCTGCTTTGGAAATTGAGTGAGCCCCAGCTGTGGGAGACACCCATAGATACGGGTATCTAAATTTAAGCTTCTACAGTCAGATATTTACATTTACAAGTAAATGCTAGTTAAAGAAACAAAATTCTCATTATTGCCACTGGGATCCAGGACAGAATTTTTCTATCTACATTCTTGCCCACAATACTGTTTAATATGCCATAACCATATGTTGCGTGAAAAGGGCAAAGCGGTTTTGGCAAAAAACAAACCCCCTTGCGTTCTAACACTCCTCACCAAGGTGGGAGGCTACGTGCAGCTAGGTTTAAATTCTGAGTGATGCCTAATTCATCACCATCAGTCCAGTCGCGTTTAATATGTATTAAACTATTACGATTTGGATACACTAATAGTGGACTGCACCTTCAGTCTAGTCGTGCTCAGGAACTGGCACGGCCACTCTCGAGTTTTTGGTCGCGTTCAGTGAGAAACCGAAATGACTAGCTACTTAAACAGTGCAGTTTATTTAAGCAACAGATATATAGGTTCTTATGATTGCCGGTGATAAATACACTGTCTGCAAAGCGTGTGCAAATAAAAGTACTGTTAAATATACAAAACGCACGACAAAGTTATAAACAATACAGCCTGGCTATAAATGTAGGAAAGAGATTCTCTGGAGAGATTTCTAAGTTTCCCGAGGAAGCACTCGGTATAGTCTAAGTCTTACCCAAAGGCGTCCCTATGGAGGGGAAGAAAGTCTATGTCCATCGACTGATCCCGGAAGTCAGTGATGGAGTTGTTCTCAACTTGTTTGCGATGGTGTCTTCCCTGATATCCCCCCTCTGTCGGGCTATTTTTGTACTATTTGTTATCTTCAAGGTGGAGTTTGAGTGACTTTAGTCATAAATACTTCTATTATGATTGGTGTACTCAAGGAGGAGTGGTCACACCTTGGAGGTGGGTAGCCTCCAGGATGGAGGTGTGTTTTGGTACATTATAATGAGCAAAGTTCGCACAAAGGACAGCATTTCGCATTTCATCAAAATTTGACAAAAGGTTGGCTCAGGGTAGCAAGTAGGTGGCTTATCTGTTTCACCATGTATCCACATGAAGAAGACACAGGATCTTGAAGAAATGTGCCCCCTTCTGCACTCACTGTTGGGACTTTCCAGAGGGGCAGCATATGATAAAATGTTTCAGATGGCACAGAACTTCCCTGTTGCAGCAACTAAACTCATTTTTAACTATGTTTCTTCTGCTTTCCTGATTTTTGCATTTGTATCATAAATTCTGAATTTGAATGGAAAATAAATAGTCATCCTTTGCCCTAATTTCACTATGGCTAAGCTCCACCAAACAGTAAAGAATGGAATTAAAAAGAAAAAAAAAGAACAAAAAAAAAAAAAGGAAGGGGAATCCTTGGCTCCTAAGAGTTCCTGAAAGATAAAATCTTGGAAAAAATAAAACAGCCTTTCAGTCAACATGTTCTGATAATACTCTTCATAAGTCACTCTTATCTTTCACTCACTTGTATTATTTTCCTTGATTCATAGACAGGTCTTTCCTTGGGGAGTGTTAGGTCATCCTTACCACAGGTTTCTTTGGTGATATTGTTCTTTGACACTCTATTTTACAAGTGGCATGCAGGGATGCAGCACCAATGGGGGTTTAAGGGAGAAATATGTTATATATATAGACAGAGATGTTATTTGTTTTCTAGATGATACTAACAAGATCACAGAATCACAGCATGGTAGTGGTTCGAAGGGACCTACAGAGATCTTCTAGTCCAACCCTCCTGCCAAAGCAGGTTCACCTAGAGCAGGTTGGACAGAAACTCTTCTAGGTGGGTTTTGAATGTCTCCAGAGAGGGAGACTCCACAGCCTCTCTGGGCAGCCTGTTCCAGTGTTCTGTTACCTCAAAGTAAAGAAGTTTTTCCTTATGTTCAGATGGAATTTCCTGTGTTCCAGCTTGTGCCCATTGCGCCTTGTCCAGTCGCCGGGCATGACCCATGCTCTTGACACCCGCCCTTGAAATATTTATCAGCATTGATAAGAACCCCTCTCAGTCTTCTCCAGGCTAAACAGACCCAGGTCTCTCAGCCTTTCCTCATAGAGAGGTGCTCTATTCCCTTGACATTTATAGCCCTCCGCTGGACTGTCTCCATTAGTTCCCAGTCTTTTTTGGACTGGGGAGCCCAGAACTGGACACAACATCATAGAATCATAGAATTGTCTAGGTTGGAAAGGACCTTTCAGATCATTGAGTCCAACCATCAACCTAACACTGACAATAAACATCACTAAACCATGTTGCTAAGCACTACATCTACTAGTCTTTTAAATACCCTTTCAGTGTAGAATTTTTTCCTAATATCCAATCTAAACCTCCTTTGGAGCAACTTGAGGCCATTTCCTCTTGTCCTAAAGAATACTCCAGATGCATCTTCACCAGGACAGAGCAAAGGGGGAGGATGATCTCCCTTGACCTGTTGGCAACACTCCTCCTAATGCACCCCAGGAGACCATTGGCCTTCTGGCCACAAGGGCACATTGCTGGCTCGTGGCCAACTTGTTGTCCACCAGAACTCCCAGGTCTCTCTCAAAAGAGCTGCCTTCCAGCAGGTCTACCCCTAACTTGTACCACTGCATGGGGTAATTCCTCCCTAGGTGCAAGACCCTACACTTGCCGTTGTTTTATGGCTGCTATATGCTGGAAAGCAGAAAAACGGCCAGCCTGAACTCCCCTCTGTGAGTTTGGGGTTATGATGCATAAACAAAAAAGAAAACTGCAATGAGTTTAAGCTTCATTAAAAAAGAATTTATGGAATTTTTTTGTGTGTTGTAGCAAACTCTTATGTGCCATCACCAGTCAAGTGTTGGAACAACCATACATTGTTGTTATTATAATGTTAAATTTACCTTCAAGCCATTGAAACCTTTTCATGGCATGATTTGGACCATGAGTAAGGAGGGGTTTTGTAGCATGAAACTACTAAAATCTGCTATGAGGCTGTTACACAGATCAAGCCAGAAGGAGAACAGGATATAGTGCAGACAACTGACCTGCTCCTGGCTTGCAAAATACACTCTTTTCTCAGATGCTAATGGTTCAGCGAATATTTGAAAGGGAACTTAATAAAATTGTTGCCTTATTATAATAGAATCCTAGAATCATTTAGGTTGGAAAAGACCCTTAAGATCATTGAGTCCAACCATTGTACCTGTTTTAGATTAAATTTACCAAGATTTTAGATTAGAGCTATAGTTTGTTTTTACCACTTGCTGCAATGTCTGGATATGCTAGCAATTTGCCTAAAGTGAATGATTTAATGAATTTACTAGGTATGTCTATGAAATGACCTATTCCTTACTACCTTTTCTGAGTAAGTCTCAATATTTCTATAGCATAGGAGACCACAGAAAGGAGGAAACAGTCAGGAGTGTTGCTTAGATAGCAGATGGCAGCAGTTTAAACTTCACTAAAAGACCAAAGGAATATGTCCATGATAATAATACCAGATGAATTTAACTTCCACCAGCAGTGAGATATCTGTTATAATCTGGTATTGGAAAACTCTGTAGCAGTATACATATTTTGTCCAGGTTCTCTTTATATCAAGCTGGAATTGGGGCCGCTGTTTCTGAAATAGATCTGCATATGCCCCAGAGTATTCTTCAGAGCAACAACAGTAGCGGGCAAGTATTTCTACATGAAGGAAAGCATTAAAAATTTATTGACCTTTGTCAATAGCAAAAGTTTTCTTAGGCCTATAAAAAGGTAATTGCTCAAGTTTCTTTCAAAGACTGCAGTCAATGACTGTCACTTATTTGGCCCCTTATTCTTGCATCAGGAAAAGCTGACAAAGTATAAGCTTTAAAAATAATTAGGGACCAGGAAACTATCTGATCAAAACACGAAGTTCTGTTTCTAAGAAGAAGACCTAAGAAGACACAGGATGTGAACCATCTTCTCTCTCTTTTCATCATATGACATATAAGCATCTAATTTAATTTCTCTGTTAGATAATAGTAAAAAAGAGACAATCCTGGTTACCAGACCATACTGTATTCATAGTAATTCCAGTCTTCCTAATTTGAACTGCATATTTTGCTACTTAGATCACTATTCATAGGTAATATGATTAAATTGACATTTTAATGCCAGTCTTGGGGAGGAGGTGTAGGGGACAGGGAAGGAACATTGAGTAAGGGAGAATTTCCCCACTTGTTAAAACCTGCCTATCACATCAAATATTAATTAACATTAATATCACTTGTCATTTATAAAGTAGTGGATGGGGAATGGTAACAGAACCACAATGTACCAAACTTATTTATAAAACTTTTATGACTTCAAGTCATGGCAATAATTTTTTCTATACCTCTGTAATTTGTGATTTTACCAACTGGATTTTATTCAGCAGAAGATATTATATGCCATACACAAAAGAAAAGAAAAAATTGTGTTTAGTGTGGTGTGTTTGAAACATATTATTTTGTTAGGGATCTGTTCTTACAATGATTCCATAAAAATGTAAGACATTTATGTATAAAAGAGTTTTAAGTCAGAAGTTAATAGAGGTACAATAATTTTATGCATGTAAGTTTGCTTCATTTTCATTAAAATATTAATTTTATTTATTTTTTTCATACCATTTCTATATTTACAAAGGAGCATTTTATAACCTCCACTTCAGAGAAAATATCAGTGAATTTCTTAGGTTGAGAATTTGTATTGTAACATTAGCAGATTGTTGTGAGTTGTCTGTTCCAAACTTCTTCAACGTATTTCGTTTTCTTTGGTTAGTCATCTTGATCACACAACCGTTATGCAATTTATTGAAAATAATACTTCTACTAGCAGTAACTTTCATAAAAGAATTTTTAGGAAAAGTCTTACATGAACAATCTAATCCAAATTTTCTTGAAAGCCCCAAGCAGTGTCAATGATTGGCTTTGAAACATGAAATTTACATTCTATCTGTAGATTTAATCATTTTCTGAAAATGTTTAAATAGTTCAAGGTTGGTTTTTTCCCCTCGCCTTATTCCCTGACCAGTAGCAGCTAGAAGATGCAATGTGTGAATTCCATGCTTACAAAACTTGCAAACAATATTGCTTTTTAACCTTACTTAAGAATATAAGAGAGCTTTTGCCTTTAAATCTGCATGTTGTTACCTCTTTGCAATAAAACTACCTTGATGTCTAAGAACAATGTGTGAAGTTTGACATTGATTTTCATTTGCATTCCCTCCCCATCTTTTTTTGTAGAGGAAAACGGAAGATACTTCCCCTAACAATTTCAGAACAACTGCATATTACTTTCACCTAACACCTTTTATTCACAGAAAACAAACAAAAGCTTTTTTTTTTAAATCATGATTATGGTTGATGAAAAAGTAGGTTTTATTATATTACCTTATAATATACTACCTTTTTCAGTAGAAAAATTTAAATTTTTTATTGCAATGACAGTATACTGCACGCAATGACAGTATACTGCGCTCGTGTCTCTGTTTTTGCACTAATAACATTTCTTATACAGCTGTGAATACCACTAACAGTGTCAACTCATCTTCAGTATTTTCCATGTAGACAGCAAAAGCTGTCTAAGACAATGACATTCACTCCTCTTCTTATGTGAGGACTTAAACTTTCTGAAGACTTACTAAACTTATTCATTTGGGGCTGAGGCTAACAGATGTCTTGATTTCGTAGGACACACTTGCTAAAAAATGAACTTTGCTAGTGTGTTGATTGAAAATTTAAATTCTTGCTTTTTATAGCTGTCCAAATGGTCCCTCTTTAGCTCACCAATTTGGAGATTTTGTCCCTTCTGCCCTGCGCTGTATGTGGCATAGAAGAAATATTTGACATGAAGGACTTTTGGGACCACTAGCTTCTGACAGCTAGAAGGAGAAATGATCCAGAAGAAGACTGACAATAGATATATTTTCCGGACACTGGCTTAAAGAATTCCTAGTTTCCTTTAAAAGATCAGAGGAAAACAGTGTCTTTATTTTTTTGTTTTGTTGTGTTTAACGGAAGAATATATATTCATTGCACAATTCTCTGCAGCTAAGTATGAGCTCCAGAAATCTTACATTTTTCCCCCAGTAAAATTTTGTTAGGAGAGAATGACTGCCAGGGTTTGTGCATGTTTTTATCTCTATTCAGACACTAAATGCTAGAAAGCAGTGGTTGCTAAATTTAGCTGTGTCAAACCTTGTGATAATTAAATACCTTCTAGGTGAGTGCAAAACCGCCATGGGAAGGTTTGTAGAGCAGTATCACGAGGTCTGTATTTGGTGAAAACCATCTCATATGATTGTTTTTGACTTTTCTTGAAAGAAGAAAAGGCTGAGTTCTGGCTGTGTGACAGAACTCAGAGGGTTGTGATCAGCGGCATAGAGTCTAGTTGGAGGCCTGTAACCAGTGGTGTCCCCCAGGGGTCAATACTCGGTCCAATTTTGTTCAGTATATTCATTAATGACCTGGATGATGGGACAGAGTGTATCCTCAGGAAGTTCGCTGATGATACTAAACTGGGAGGGGTGGCTGACACTCCAGAGGGCTGTACTGCCATCCAGCATGACCTGGACAGGCTGGAGAGCTGGGCGGAGAAGAACCTAATGAGGTTCAACAAAAACAAGTGCAAGGTCCTCCACCTGGGGAGGAAGAATGCTAAGCACCAGTATAGGTTAGGGGTGGACCTGCTGGGAAGTAGTTCTGGGGAGAAGGATCTGGGGGTCCTGGTAGACAGTAAATTATCCATGAGCCAACAATGTGCCCTTGTTGCCAAAAAGGCCAATGGAATCCTAGCTACATAGGGAAGAGTGTGGCCAGCAGGTCAAGGGAGGTCATTCTGCCCCTCTACTCTGCACTGGTGAGGCCACAACTGGAATACTGCATCCAGTTCTGGGCTCACCAGTTCAAGAGAGCAGGGAACTACTGGAGAGAGTCCAGCGTAGGGCAACTAAGATGATTGAGGGACCGGAGCATTTCCCTTATGAGGAAAGGCTGGGAGAGCTGGGACTCTTTAGCCTGGAGACGAGAAGGCTGAGGGGAGACCTTATTATGGCATACAAGTATCTAAAGGGTGGGTTGAAGGAGGATGGTGCCAGACTCTCTTCACTGCTTCCCAGTGACAGGATGAGGAGCAATGGGCACAAGCTAGAACATAGGAAGTTCCGTTCAAATACACGGAAAAACTTCTTTACAGTGAGGGTGGCAGAGCACTGGAACAGGCTGCCCAGGGAGGTTGTGGAGTCCCCTTCTCTGGAGATTTTCAAGACTCGCCTGGATGCAGTCTTGAGTGATGTGCTCTAGGCAATCCTGCTTTAGCAGGGGAGTTGGACTAGATGATCTCTAGAGGTCCCTTCCAACTCTGAAGATTCTGTGATTCTGTGATTCTGTGAGTGATAATTTCTCCTCTGGCACTCTTTCCCATTTTTTGATCTCTACTTCCCTAATTCCATCATGTCCCAGATATATTTACATCTGCTGAACAAAGTCTTGAGGCTATTGCAGGAATGTTTCAATGAGCAGCCAGCTGTGTTCTTCCCATCTGATTCTCTACTTTTCAAGGGGCAGATAAGTGCTATGCAACAGTCCATTTACACAGCCAGTGTGAGGACTGAACTATAGGACACGCCCGGCTCCTTTGTGCCCAGGCAATTTTATTGACACTTTCTGGAAAGCAAACCAAGGTAAGCTTTTTCCTGGCACTTAAGAGCCAGAGCAGCGGTGTGGGAAGGACAATACATAAGTGTATTGTCACGATCTTCTTACTATAATTCTTTTCATGTGTCTTCTCTGTTAGTATAGTGGGTTGTATTGCCTTGGCAGGGCCTTAAACAGATTCCCAGGGCAATCTGTTTAGGGGACTGTCTGTCAGTGTTAGTCAGACTTAGGAGGAAGGCTAAACCTAAATGAAGAGAAGGAGCACTGTGTATGTGTGCGCGTGTGTGCTTGTCTGTCCACGCGTACCTTTGTATATGTATACAGTAAGAAAGACATGGGAAGATGATGAGTGAAATAAATTGATTAAAGAGGGACTCTTTATGAGGGACTGTAGTGATAGGACAAAGGGCAACAGTTTTAAACTGAAAGAAGGTAGATTTAGATTAGACATTAGGAAGAAATTCTTTACTGTAAGAGTGGTGAGACACTGGAACAGGTTGCCCAGAGAAGATGCAGATGCCCCTTCCCTGGAAGTGTTCAAGGCCAGGTTGGATGGGGCTTTGAGCAACCTGGTCTAGTGGGAGGTGTCCCTGCCCGTGGCAGGGGGATATGAACTAGATGATCATTAAGATCCTTTCCAACCCAAACCGTTCTATGAATCTATGATTCTATGAATTAAGGGAAAAAAGCTAAAATGAATTGGGCAAAGATCAGTTTCAGAACACTTACAGATGTTAATATCCAATAAAGAATTTTATATGGATGTGCTAGTGGAGCCAGCTCATGCTGTAACTAGTATGAATATGGCAGGAGTTGGATGCTAAAGAGGTGACATGCTTGCTATCAGAACAGGACATTCTTGAAAACCTGGCGAGAGGGTAGGGATAAAACGGCAGTCAGGCGAAAGTCAGAAGCTATCCTGATAGTGGTAGACAAATGTTAGATGCCTGCTTCAGGATTAATGTAGAGGAATAGGTAGCTATTACTAAGGCTTTCTCTGAAAATAAGTTATTCAGTATTTGTGTGAAAGAGAAAATTTAGAGAGGTATGCTACTGAAAATATATAAACAGGTTTTGGGGTTTTTTTAATTCTAGCGTGGCAAATATAGATGCAAATTTGACATTTGCCATGTAAGCCATGAAAAAACTTAAAATAAAGAGATTAGTTATCTGTGTAGATAGGCTTCTACTCATCCATATACTGCAATTAAATAATAGTTTCTATACAGATTTACTCCAATGTTTCACAGCTGAATACACAGAAAAATACATAATATCCTTCTTTTCAGTCTTTCACTACTATACGGTCTGAAAAATGACTCTAGAAAAGACAAGGAAGCTTTCTGTCTTTCAACGTTCTGAATACCATCACAGTCTTTCATAGCCTTTATATATAAGCTTAGATAAAATTTGCTTTTAAAATTTCAATACATATAAAAATTCTCATGGCTTCCCTTTAGGAGGCAAATTTTACTTGTGGCAGATCCTGTCCTTAGTTCAATAATATTCCTAGGGAAAGCATGGTGAGCTACTTGAATCTCCCTGCTTCCCTAAATTGTCACTATATTATCATATATTATTCTTCTACTGAAGAAGCAGGATAGTAGTGAAACTTACTTTCAAACTGAATTGTACTGTTTTTAGGTAATGACATTATATTGCAGATCCGAGACTAGCAGAGGGAGTGTTTTACTCAGACCTTACTGTGAAAAACTTCTGACTGTAAAAGAGAACTCTTTCTGCATGATGTATCAGAAAATGGTTAGTAGATGGATATAAAGAATATCTAAGGAGGAATGCAGGTAGATTTGCCTTGGTCAGAAATTTCATAAGTTACTTGGAATTTCTAAGTAATGAAAACTCAATTTTATTACTCCTGAAAAATGGAAGAATAAAAAGATCTCTGACCAAGTAGCCATTATTCTGTGGAGAGGGAACATGTCAGTTTCATGCAATACCTATCATGTATTTTTCTGGTAAAACTGCTTAGGGTTATTGCAGAAATCCTCATAACTCTTTAGCGTGGCAGATTATTTATTTTCTATACAAATTTCTAGTATCATCATAGCTATTCTTTTTCCTTATTAGTATAGAGAAAATCAACAAAGAAGCACTGTGATGTGGGTCATGCTTTCTATAATAAATTTTTGTGGCTGAATGATAGGTGAGAATCCTCAGACAGTTTTGTACTGAGTTTACTGTTGTGGGAATAAAGGTAATTACATGTTTCATATGGACATTTGCATTCATTGAGCTGTCCAGTGTAAGCTGTCCATCTCTTCATAAAATGGAAGTGTGCACATTCCTAATTTTATCCCTTTTCATACATCTACTGAGGCTTTTATCTTGTTCCTGGAGTGATATCCAGTCAGGCTGATCTTGGAATTAAATTTCTCTGGCATGTGACATTATGTGTCATATTCTTCTATATTGCTTTTATGGATTCCCAAATTATGATTATTTCTTGTTTCAGGCCAAAATTTGACCCATCCATTGAAACAGTTTTCTGCTTATGCTGCTGCTTAGGTGATGGACTTCTGTAGGCACTAATTTTATGATATTATAGAATAGCAAAAGCAGCCTATTCTTCCAGCAACTTTGGATTTAGAGCATTGAGCAAAGTTACTTTTCAGACAGGGTTTGGACACAGATATAAAAATGGATCCTCTAGCACAGAACTAGAAGCAGGGAGGCATTATTTTTTAAGTGTGCAGCACATCAGAAAGAAAAGTCAGCACTCCTCATGAAGTAAATCCTTAGTGAAAACAGACTGTTAATATTGTTCAATATTAATGGCTTTGAGGCATTAATGGCTACCTATTGTGGCTGAGCTACAGGCACAGCACAAGCCTCAGCACAGCTTAGGAAAGTGGTGTTTCAGTAACATGGTGGAGTTAATAGAATTGAAGGAGCACTGATTTTTTGATTCTGATAAAACTACTGAGGTGCCTGAAAGTTTGCTGAATTGTTAGCAACGGAGCTAAAGACTGAACCTGTGTGGTAACGGAGTGGTGAGAGCCCAGGTCATGAAGCAGCAGACACAATCTGTCCTCTAATCTTTTTTTATTATTATTTTAAACAAGAAAAAATGTCATTGAAAAAGCCATAATTTTTGAGGGAAAAATCAATATGATCAAGTTCTATACAAAAAATGTTAATAGAATTCAGAGAGATAACAAGGATAATTATTCATGAACACAAAAGAAACAAAACTGAAGAGAGATTAACTTTCCCCTCTTTTCCACACACTTAAGGAAAAGTAGTTGAAAGCTCATTTGTTGAGAGGACACCATTTCAATAGTTCCTCTGAGGAATGGAATATGACATTACCTCACATGCCACTGCTGAGAAAAATAAGTTTATCTGTGAAATAGGTGGTATGACTTGGTTGAAACGTGACAAGGTCCTCTCACACATAGAGGGCTGTTTCCATAGTTTTCTAGAAAAACCTTCTTTTCCATATGATATGATTTTGTAAAGCAATTTTAAATGAATGATAAATTATTGGATTTCCTCCAGCTATAGGTAAGCCTGTGTTGCACTATATACAACTTATTGTCTGATATTCTTTGGGAAATTAAATGAGCATGTGAAACAATTGTATAATTACTTGAGTCAGAAATTGTTTGAGCTTCTCATTAACAAGGGACATTGCTTTAAGCTTACTGAGAAAACAGTCTAACATCAATCAAAGCCAGAGACTAGCTAGATAAAGGCGCTCTCTTGAATTTCCTGAAAAACATACAGATGAAAACCTGTAAAATTAATACAAGGGACAGATGTAAATTTGAATCTTAAAGTTTTGAAGATGTATTGGGAGGAAGGGTGTTTTTAAGAGCACTGTTTGGAGTGCTATCCTACTAAAAGTAAGATATGAAATGTCACGTGCACATTTTGGGTTTACCAGTGGTAACAAAAACCTTTTTCTTTTTCCCCCAAGGGTTACTATCTTTATCAAGTTGCAAAGAACTTATGCAGAAAGCTCAAGAGATATCTATGAAGTGGGAGAAAAGTGGCATGAGAAAATGCAATGATATAAGGCCAGAAGGGAAAATACCTGACTGGATCCTGTATTTTTGAGCTTTACAGAATCATAATGTGAACCCTGACATTCTAAAAGCATTATCTGTTGTGTTGTTTGTCCTCTCATCAGCAGTTTAAACCTCTAAACATGTCTCTAAGAAAATGTAAATGTCTTTTCTAAAATATAAAAATAGAACCTATCAATGGCCTTATATTGGGGAAAAAAACATATGACAAGAAAAACTAACCCACTTAAATCTAGATTTTGAATATGAGGTACCCAAATTATATTTCTCAGTACAGAGTTAATACCTGGTTATATCTCAGTAAACCCATATGATTATTTCTAATTCATTTTAGTTTTGCCATAAATATGTATATGTACATGTACATAAGCATGTATTCATACTAAAAATAAATGCCTCTTATTACAGAACACTAATTTAAACTAGTAGTCTAAACTGTCTTCTCATTTGAAACTGAGAAAGAAACCCAAAGTTTGAGTTTTACACTGCCAGCTAAGCCTCTTTGGAGAGAGGCTGCTCCTGTCTCTCAGTAGAGAGAGGAGTGATACACCAGAGACAACATAATAGAGTGCGTGACTGCAAAAGAGTTCATGTTAGTATAACTTACATTGAGTTTGTGGACTTGGAGCTGATGTAGGTTGTAGGCCGTAGCTGCTCTAAATTAGGAGTACAATTTTATTGTACTAACAATTCTACCTGATACAGCCAGTCTGGCAATTCTTTGAAGGATAGACCTAGCCTTAACCTTGATCAATAAAAAATACCCATTTCTCTTTGCAACCTTTTGTGATGCGGTTTCATCAGTGCTTATTAAGTACAAAGGACACAAAAGGAATGAAATCCTGAGTGCCAAATCAAATTAAAACACAGCATCCACAGAATACAAGATGTAATCTACCGCACACCTTTCTTTGATTGCAGCTGTAGAATTAATTAGCACATGTGTGTATGATTTTTCATTTGTTTATTTGCTTTTCAGTTTTTTGGCCTTTGGGTTTGTTTTGATTGTGATGGGGAATATCTGATTTGATAAAGAAGAGGTAGAACAAGAAGTTGTGAGGGACCGTTTGTTAAGATAAAGTTCACTGTTATATTGAAACAGGAAAGGTTCCCTTGTATGTGTGCGAACTACTTCTGACCCTCCTTTTTAAATTAAATATAACTCAATCAAAAATTAATATTTCTATCTGCAATTTTTTTTTGTCTGATCCATTTCTGAGAAATATTTGGTGTATTTATTAATTCAGGTGGCTCAAAATTGCGTTTTTCAGTTAAACATAGTATTCTCATTTAAAAAGGAAAAAAGAAAAAGAAAGAAAGAAATGAACCCAAACCCTGACCTATGTTGATGAGTTTAGGCTTCCTGTATGGATATCTAAATGATAAATATAATGTATATCCTTATAATGTATAAGACATATCATGTGGAAAATGTGATACTTTAAATTTACAAAGAACTAATTATCCAACTGTAGAAGAAAACTGCTTGGATATACTTTTACTGAAACAATTTTAATTAAGGTCAAAATACTACAATAAGAAGCACAGAGGTACAAAATATTTTATATTCCTTTGTACAAATTATTTCAGGTTAAACATATTATAGGCTGGTTAAAATTATGAAATGAATCATCCACACCTGTAAAACAAATACAGATCTTAATACAGAAGGACTTGCTGTATTGCTCCAATTTGAGTCACGGGTGAATGCAAATTAAAATTGTGCTGTTGAGATTCTGTTCTTAGTTTGTGTGGATTAAAATAAAATTTTAAATATTTTTTTTCAGAATGAAATAAAAATACAGTAATTTAGGATTGGATACGGTCTTACTGTATAAAATATTTATTTTATATAATGTAATTGCATTCTTTTTTCAAATAATACAGTGCTATTGTGTCTATCCAAACAAATTAATAACTGCTAGAATTATTCTCTAGCACTGAAGTGAACAGACATAGAAAAATTGTTACAATACTGTTACACTCTCTCATCTCCCAAAAGAAGTTGGCCTGATGCAAAATGCTTATTCAGAAGTGGAAACCTCCCTGTACCTTAGTAAACCTCTGACTGCATCCAGAAGTTGTTTAGAAGCACGCTGACTGGCCCAGACAAAAAACTGTGTGAGATCGAACCTTAAAAATGTAACAATATGCTCAATCAAGTTCCAGCTCCTAGGAACATTGCCTGACTCTATTTAATTTAATAGTAGAGATGTAGCTTTTGAATTTAAAGTAGCCAATGACTAAAATACTACATACATAATTTATTCACCAAAAAAGTAAAAGAGTGTAATGCATTCCTTGTCAGCACTGAAGTTTTCAAAGTCAGAAGCCTGACATTTCTTTTTTGCCATTTTTCTTTCCTTCTTTCCTTCCCTTTTTCTTTCTACCTTTTCCTCTTCTTTCTGTCCTCCTTTCCCCTCCCCTATCCCCGCCATCTCTCCTTGAAGTGAACAGTTGAAATGAGGTAAACATTCTTTTCTCACTACTGGGACGAGATTTCACCCTGAAATGCCAGGAGCTTGTAAAGCATTTTAATTTTCAACTTGTCAATCAGTAGAGGCCAAATGCCTAAAGTTAGAAAAAACCAGTATTACTCAAAGTCAGAGGAGTTAAGTGATGCTAGGATGTGCAGCTGGAAGCTGGAATCTGCTAAGGATCCTGACATACTTATTATGTCAACTTGAATAACTGCAGTCATATCTCATTACATGGTTCCTAAACTTAAGGACCTGAACTGCACATGGACACTTAACATTACTTTTTGGTGTATAACTAGGTGTCTATATTTGCACATCAACATTGCTTTTTTTTTTTTTTTTGTCCTATGTTTAACATATGTTAACCTATGACTTTCACAAATGAGCAATTTGTAATACTACAATTTTGGTGTGTTTTTTCATCATAAGTCTGTATAAAACAAGGACAACTTTACATTGCAATTATTTTGATCCTGAAACTCCTGCCTCAACTCAAGAAAAACTTTTCATGGAATAATTATTTACATTTTTTAAAATGACGTCACACTTTTGGCAACGTGAGAGATAAGGAAGCAAAGTATAAGAATACAAGAACAAATTATGCTGGGTAGAAGCTAAACATTGGAATTCTATAATCAGCTCCAGACAGCTGGTTTTCTGGAGCCTCCTTTCTCTCTGGCTGTCATGTTTGCTTCGTAGAGCCTATTTTATGTTTGCTCTTGTTGCTGCTCTGTTGGTTGACCAAATCGAAAGATAAATGAAGTATTAAGGAAGCAAGAGCAGCTGAGCCACTGGCTTCATCAGAGTGCTCGGGGACCATCTTCAGCTTTTGATAAGACTGCCACAGCTTGTGATTGCATCTCATAACTGTTTCTTAGTTACCACTCACAATCAAAGTCAGAATAGAGGGATTGTGGGAAAGCTAGATAATGACCTTGGCAAGTGTCTAGGAACAGAACTGAGAAATTATTTACAGCACTTGCCTTCAAGGGATAATTTGGCAATAGAACTACAAAGCAGGTTTGTGCAGGCAACGCTGAAATTAGTAATAGACTTTTAAATATTAAAGCCCTCTAAAAATATCTGCAGATGGAATAAGGGAGAACAACCTCTGGGACCTATTTTCCACCTCGGCTGGCAACATACAATTCTTGGTTTAATAACAAAAGACATCTTATTAAATTACATTAGGGTGAGTCTGTTGCTTAGTGCAGGTGTCAGGCTGGCAGTGTTGCTAATACCTACTGTAGCCACACATGCTGCTATGAAAAGCCAGCCAATACTTCAGGACAAATGACATGCACGTATTATCTCCCAGTGTTCTGAGAGCATTTAATTGAATTTAATATTTGTAAGAAATGCCGTCATATATCTTATAATAGTCATGTTTAGATAGGCTGATGGACAAACATTCAAGGATCACCCCTTCAAATCTGTATTCAGGAATGAAAGGCATCGAAGAATTGTGATGCCAGTTTGGCTCCTCAGACTGCGGGGACCAGTGTGTATGCAACAGATATGCCACTTCCTCAATTTCAGATCATGCTCCCTTAGTTTATAATAAATTGACATTTCAAGTGACAAAACAGTGCTTTTTTAACACTGTAATGGGAAAAAATATTAATCACCAATATCACTTACTGATAATACTACTAAACGAAATCTTCAGCACAAAGTTCTCCAATGTTCTATTTTATACCAGACTAAATTTCCTTATCCACATTTTGTCAATAAACTATATGATAAAGCTTAATATTCAAACAAGCCGTGTTGGCTGTAATGTTTTTCAAATATGCTGTCTTTCTCAGAAAAAAAAAAAAAAAAAAGGCATTGGCCACCTAGTGGTTTATACAATTGTATGGGTTTACCAACACCTGCATCCTGTGTCATTTCAGGTGACAGAAAAATTGCAGCACAGAGCACTAGATCTGAAACTAAGAGAAAAATAAAAGGTACCATAATGCATACATACTATAAAAATATGTTCTGTTCATATTCAATCTTTGTAACAGACTGTAAAGATGCTAGAAGAAGATAATCAAATTCCCATAAGAAAATGCTCTTTTAAGTATGGCTATAAGAATAATCCACTTCTGTCAGGATTAATATCAGCCCTACTGACCTTGTTCCAAAATGCTTTACAGTTTGTGGCAGGGGGACCGACTCAAATGAGGCGAAAATTCTCTGAAATAAACTTATGTACCTTTTTCATCAATCTTCATACTTTAACCTAATCTCTGTTCAGGCAAACATGCAAAAAAGTTATAAAGAGTAAGGTAAGTCTTAAACAGTCAAAACTTGCTATTTCTCTCTACTGAAACATATCTTTACCAGGATTTTCAAGTGAAAGTGTCTGTATCTTAGCTTTTCTTTCATTCATCGTCATGAGGAACTACTGATGTTAACCAGGACAGGTCATTCAACAATTCAGCTCCACCTCTGAGCTAATCAAAGAACGTATTTATTATAGGTGCTCCTTTTTTGATCCCTGTTCGTCTTCCTTATGGACCAGTTGTGATCTGTAATTATTTTCTCATTAGCTGTAATTGCTCAAAGGTTTTCTAATATACATAAGACAGACTGAGAGGATTTATTATCTTATCATACTGGGTCACCTCATGTGTGCTGCTTTTTATTCACATGGTAAGAATATCTTTCTGTCTGTAATCCAGTATCTCACCGTCCTCCCTGTCTACAAAGTACAGGCGGACTTTGCATAGAGTAGTTGTAAGTAATGGATGTTGGAGATTACGAAGAGAGGAATGGTTGTGCTATTACACAGGCTTCTTATTCCCCGTGTTTCATTAGCACAACACACTCCTCTTTCCCTCTCCCAAATGTTTTCATTGCTAGTGTTACTGGGTTTGAACCCAGTATTTCTTGGAAGAAGTTATTCCTGCTCTTCTCTGCACAGCTTCTAACTAGGACCGAGCAGGATACTCAGCTGGTGTGGTGAACATCACAAAGTGCTGCAGTGCCAGTCCATGGCCTTCAAATACAGTATTGATACTAAGAATCATCAAAAATCAGGACTGGGTTCCCTGAAATCATAATACTGTCCTAAAATAAGACATTTCTTCGACAACCAAATCTATTCTTCATTTCTTTCTGGATTTTCTAGTCTTGAGGTTAAATTTGCTCAAATATTGTTCCTCTCCCCAACCTCAGGGAAAATCTTGAATTACTGTAAACTAACACAGCTTTACCAATTTTCATAACATTTCCACAATTAATATTAGCTACTTGTAAGGACAAAAACATGACATTCTACTGTATGTAGGACAAAAAGGTTCTTAACTAGATAAAAAAAAAACAAACCAAACCAAAACCAAAACCAAAACCAAAACCAAAACCAACCAAACAAACCAAAAAACCCAAACCAGTAAAAAACAGGACCTCATGGAGCCCCAAGGCTTAGTTTAATCATAAGGACTGTCTATCCTGCACAACCTTCATTCAACTTTGCTTTGTCAAACTCTGCTAGTAATTTCATGTTTATATGGTGGGATTATGAATACAGTCATTCATGTGTGAATATCAGGGATTCAGGTGAATTAAAAGCTCTTCCACAAACATTCATACAACAAAACAGCTGTACAAATGTCCATGGTGAAATTCAGATTGAAAAGAGTACAAGGGTAGAGCTTAATTTCACAGCTCATTGAAGTCTTTGAGAGCCTTTAAAGTGAAACCAATGGGTTTGTTCAGAGAATGAAGTATTATACAGGAGTACTCAAATATGTCCCAAAGGGTGTAGAACTTTACTCAGAATGATAAGTACATAGACGTGACTTAGATTTGTAGAACAGCTAAGTGAGGTTATGGGGATGAGCAAGTTATCCTGGGATAACAATTATGATGTATTATCTATTCAACAGTAATAGCCTTTTTGAACATCCTCATCCTGAAATAAACAAAAGGCCGTATGACGTGGTATATGCCCCAAGTTAAATGAAGGTAAACTTGTTCTGCAATTGACAGAAGACAAACACGCGACACACATGTACCTATTTTAGCTGTCTCAAATGACAGCTCCTTGTACCTTAAAGTCTTGTTTTAAGGCTTTTAGATTTTTTAACCTTACAGTTTAGTAACGTCATATCAAATTTACCATTATTGAGATGGAGGATGAAGAAAGCACCTGGAGAAATTATTCAACTGAGACTCAAGATTTTATAAAACACTGAAGAATTTTTAAATCAACCTGTCATTTCTCTAACAAAGGAGAAGAAAGAAATGGAACAGAGGCAGCATGCACATTCATTTAACTGAAAAGGGATGCTGTGTTATAAATCAAAAGCAGAGTTCACCAGTCCTACATGTTATTATCACCTTAACATTTTTGCTCAAAGTTCAGTCAATGAAACTGCAGGAGTCAGGTTTTGAAAAAAAGCAATAATTAGAAATTTGTTCTATATTTTAGCAGCCTGTAGTATAGGATGTTTAAAATTAGTATGTATGTTATTTGCATGATTTTACAGTGTTAATTTCCTTTTTTATTACCTCTGTCCTGCTTCTGTTCTAGAACTGAATAGATGCCTATGGGCCACATGGAATGATTACTAAAATGGCCAAAAATACAGCATCGTTCACACATTAAGGAAAGTTATAAAATCAAAAGGCTTCTGAGGTAGAATAGAGCCGCAGCTGGCATGCGAAGAATACAACATCTGCAATTCCCTGTACAAGGTTGCTTGCGAAGCTACATGAGGGACAGGATGGAATGTAACCTCCCTGGCCTTGCCCTGTGACGTATAGCAGATACGGGAACAAGATGGTACTATGAAACAGATAAGCTGCCTACTTGCTACCCTGAAACAACATTTCATCAAATTGTGATGAAAGGCTGTCCTTTGTGCGAACTTTGCTCATTATAATGTCATTACAATACCAAAACACACCTCCATCCTGAAGGCTACCTGCCTCCAAGGTGCGACCACTCCTCCTTGAGTCTGTGCCCTGAATTTTTCGTAAACTATACCTTTAAATGTCAAGTGAGAGAATTTCACACCAATCTTAATAAAAGTATTTATGACTAAAGTCACTCAAACTCCGCCTTGAAGATAATAAATAGTATAAAAATAGCCTGAGAGAGGGGGGATATCAGGGAAGACACCATCGCAAACAAGTTGAGGAGAACTCCATCACTGACTTCCGGGATCAGGTGATGGACTGAGCCTTTCTTCCCCTCCATAGGGACGCCTTTGGGTAAGACTTAGACTATACCGAGTGCTTCCTCGGGAAACTTAGAAATCTCTCCAGAGAATCTCTTTCCTACATTTATAGCCAGGCTGTATTGTTTATAACTTTGTCGTGCATTTTTTATATTTAACAGTACTTTTATTTGCACGTGCTTTGCAGACAGTGTATTTATCACTGGCAATCATAAGAACCTATATATCTGTTGCTTAAATAAACTGCACTGTTTAAGTAGCTAGTCATTTCGGTTTCTCACTGAACGTGACCAAAGACTCGAGAGAGGCCGTGCTAGTTCCTGAGCATGACTAGACTGAAGGTGCAGTCTACTATTAGTGTATCCAAATCGTAATAGTTTAATACATATTAAACGCGACTGGACTGATAGTGGTGAATTGGGCATCACTCAGAATTTAAACCCAGCCACACCTAGCCTCCCACCTTGGTGAGGAGTGTTAGAACGCAAGGGGGTTTGTTTTTTGCCAAAACCGCTTTGCCTCTTTCACGCAACAGGCCATCACTGATAAAGATCTCAATAACAATTTAGTTTTACCATACACTATTTGTTGAAATTATTACTTTCTATTAGAGATTCTTGGAATAAGAATATGGCTGGTGAATTATTCTTTTGTATAGGTTTCAGTACCAGTTCATAATCAAGTTCCTAATTCAAGAATCATTACTAGTATAGACCTAATTTTAACAGAAAAAGAAAGAAAGAATAATAGCACAGTCAGAATAGTTCTATACAGAAAAATTCTCAGTAATACTATTAATATAATTAAAAATTAATGCACACAATTCTTAGTTTCTATCCCTTTTCCTGGTTTTATGATCATTCTTTCCATGCTCCTCTGGCTCCGCATGCATCATTCTGGTGGTGAGGTGGGGCTGTGGAGCATCTTAGGGAGAGCTGTTATTTGGAGTCTTTCACTGAGAGGAGTATGATGTTCACGTAGACATTTTTGGAGACTTTACAGGCATTCTCTGCTCATCTGCATCTCCTTGCTACATCAGTGCCTTTGTGCATGTTAGATAATATTCCTTCATTTCCTTTGCTACCCAAAACTGAGTTTTGACCACCTCCAGGTCTTCATTCGTTTAACTGATGATTAGTGGATTGCTCACAGTTCATTGTCCCCAGATACAAGCTTGTGCCACATTTCTAATCCTCTCATGCAGGTACCTCTCTATGCTGAAGGCTGTGTCTCTGCTTTTTTGAAGACCTCTGCTACCATACCAGGCATGTTTTTGTCTACACTGCACCAGTATGTTAAAGTTGTAAATGTCTTATTCTACATAGAAGAACTGCTTATTACTGATGTGTATATAAAATTATGGTTGTGACACATAAACAAAAGTAAAACAAATGAACCATAAACACCTGGTGAAATAGAAAAAAATGCTGTTACAATTAAATCAAGGCTGCAGGCAGGTCAAGGAAAGTTCAGACAGAGGAAACCTGACAAAACTCAGTCCTGAGGCTTTGCAAATTCAGTACAAAGCATGTTGCTAGCAATGGCAATAGTGTATTACAGGACCGCAGGGGATACCGCAGGGGATAGTGTCTTGCATTTTATCACTAAAGAAAAAGGTTGATCATAGTGATGGGTAAATATTGAACTGTAGTACAGATAATGAGAAAACAGTATGTTCTCAATTTAAGGAGTAGTCTGATATCAGATAACTCATATACACTGACAACTGCCATATGCCGTGCTGCTGCGATGTCAAGATTTTTTTGAAACATTATCTATATAAAGCAGTTATCTGTGAAGTTATCCATGCATTATCCATGGATGGAGCAGAGAGCAGCTAAGGGAGAATTCCTAAGCAGCACCAACACCTCTGTGTGAAGGGTGATTCACATGAATTATTTCACTGGGCTGGAGTGGGAGAAGAGAGGCATCTTCTTGGCTCATATGAAAATATTTCCCAGTTCTAAGGAGTTTAAACGCAAAGCTGACAGTGTCTCAGGCCCTAGATTGATGTTCCCCCCAGACTCAGTGATATACAGATAGATCTACAAACAGCAATGCCAACACACCCATTTGTGGCTGTTGTGACACTAGACAATTCTGCAGTGGAAAATAAAGCTGTTTGTTCAAGGTGGATATCTTGTGTTCATATGAATGTAGGAAATGGGGAAACACTTGCCGTTAAAATCATATTCATCCAGTAAGATACTAATGCATAATTTTTAATGTATTCCAAAAGAAGTAAAGTCCTTAAAGCTTAAATATCAGTAATTATCTGAAGTGACAGTAAATAAAATGTAAATAAGGCTATCTAAACAACACTAAATACTTGCCATTAAATACATTTTGTACTTATAGAGATTTCTTTCTCCCTTCTAATTATTTATTATATTGGACAACTTGTGCAGTTATTAATGAGATTCGTCTGAAGACTGGAACAAGTGAAGAGCTCTTATGTGAACAGGCTATAAGGGGATGGCAGTAAGTGCTCTGTCCCTAGGGCTGGCTATGAATCACACGCGCAACTTCGAGAATGTGTTGGCAAATGTTTGCAAAATAAAAGCAGCACCTGTAATTCTTAAAGAAAAAGGAACATACAACAATTTTCCCTCAACTTGAAAGATGCAATAAATAGTCAGATTAGAGCGTGTTGTTATAAACCTACCCACTAAACAGTTAGCTTGATATAGACACAGTTTGGTGGCTATGGCTGAGCATGAAGAGCCTGTAATCTCAGATTAATTTATAAACTGAGAAACTACCATCCTTAGGTTGTTAACACAGCACTGAAAACTAACTGGGTATGAAGAGAGGAGACAAGAATAACTATCAGAAAACAGAGGCTATTATGGACTAAGAAGAAATAGCAAGGGAAAAGGAGAGATTTAAACACAATAACTTCTATAGGATAATGATAAGGCAAGCTGTGACTTGAGGAAAGAAATGGAAAAATCTTCACATAACAAATACTCATGGGTTTTTGGACTATCACAGTATTGTCTTTTCTGTCAGAAAAAAATTGGCAAAAACATTCTAGTTTTGAGAATGAAAGGATTCTGTGTGCCTACCCCTAACATCTGTTTTCTTTTTCAGTGAATAAAGCAGAGATATTTATAAATATCCATTGCACAAAAACATTTACTGACTCTTTGGAAATAAGAGTCTGTAGGGTAACCCCTCCTCATACATACAAAGTAATATATGCATTTCATAAATAGACACAGTGGTAGGTAGAAATAAGCAAGACTTTAAAATGATCATTGTACAAAATATCAAACGTTCATGCATGGCGAATATACAGAACCTTTTCTCTATTGACTAGAGATACCTATGTCTACACGCAAATATCATACACAAGTAAGAAGCCAGAGGGAGACAAATTATGTAGAAATTATAGGCATGTCTGAAATCACTATTTCAGAGCACTCTAGAGATAACTGGCACGTCTTGGTACGCTGCTGTTAAAAGGGCTTTCCCAGCTAATCTCCAAGGTCTGTGAAATAGCTTCAGCTCTGTGTTAACAGCCTATCATGCTTTTATGACATGTAAAGTACCAAAATGCATTACTCTCAGAAATAACATTTTGCAGTTAAAAAGAGTTATTTTTTTGGGGTGGAGGCAGGTGGTGTATTGGGAGTTGTTAGCCAACACTGGGCACAGATTAATGATGTGAGACTGTAATTTTGTTCCTGGTGAATATATTCAAGTCCATGAGGTCATGAATTGTGCAGTGAGGTTGAAGGTGGTATGAATAAAGCTATAAGCAAAATGTCACTTATTGCTTTTTATTAGAGATTTCCTACTTATTTTCACTGGCTTCTATTAAATTCAGAGAGAAAATATTGATTTTACTGGAAATGATTAAGTGTGACACTGAGTACAAATATTTTGCGACCATATTATTTATGTATTAAAATGAACTTTAAAAAGCCAAGACAGGTACTTAACATTCTATCAAGAGCATCTGCTACAAATTTTGTCTCAGTAAGGCATGCTGAATGCCTATAATGCAAGACCAAAACTGGATTTACACATCTGCCTGCTAGAGGGAAAACACTTCCTTGGAGACAGAAGCAGTCTCCTATCGGAAGATTTCAGCATTTCTTATAAGACATGTCCAGAGAGTAATTCTGAAAAACTAATTTACAAGAGAAGTATTAAGTCACATCTAAAACTTGACTATAAAATATCCAAAAAATTACTTCCCTCAAGTTTACTTTGGTATAGACACATATAATTTACATGGCAAGAATTGTGAAGTAATCCTGTACTTTGTCCAAAACACTCAGAAAAAGGAAAAAAATAAGAAGAAAAAAAGTTCTGTTAAGTAACTAACAGAAAAAAATAAAAAAAACCCAACACCTTTTTTTAAAAGATCCTATTTGGGAAGGTCTATAATACGAGAAAAATTGAAAGCTACAAATCAAGAATCTGAATGTTTTTTATGCCTGTACAGAACTGACCCAGAAAATGCAGCGTTAAAGAGTTACTAGATAAAATAAGTATTTTTTTCTTACAGATTTGATCAAAGCAAAATTATATCTTAGTTTATAAATGGTTGAAAATGTAAGTGTTGATCTCCTAGATCAGACATATTCATGGAAAACATATTTCTCTGAGATTTTAAGACAACTGCATATTATTTAGGGACCTTTGTATTAGGAACTACGTAAAGTTCACAATCAACATGGTAAGGATCTAAAATGTAATTGTATCTCCTGAGAATTTCGTCAATGATTAAATATGTTTGAAAAAAGGTCTAAGAAAGTTTCCTACTCTGGACATTCTTATTTTAGATGATTTTACTTCTTTTTTTTTAATTCAATGACAAGTGGTGGTGGTGCTGCTGTTCTCATTCTTTTGACCTCAAGCAAAAAATAACTTTTCATTGCTGTGGGTTTGCTTTTAAAGAAAAAAATCAAATAGTAAAGTGATAGGGAACAATGCTGAATTGCAGCACATTGATAACATTCAAAATATTTTTATTATTATTCTGAAAATTTTAGATACCATTACAGAAGGAAAAGAAGTAAAATTGTTAAAAAGCCAAAATTACAGGTGCACTGAACTTGAACAAACTCTGAAAAGACTTCAGCGTATTAAATAGAAATGTTTCAGAGAGGGCTTACAGCCGTTTTCATTTCTGCATTTTTAGTGATTTAGACAGAGCAGGCCCGAGGGGAACTTGAACACAAAGCAAAGAAATAGACATGTAGAAATGAGGCCCATAGGAATTGTGAACTTTGATTTTATGTGGGTTTTGATGGGGAGGGAGAGTTTCAGGGCAATCACACACTTTGCTTTTGCAGGTTTTTTGTTTGTTTGTTTTTTGCTTTGGGATCAGTTTTCTCAGGTTCCAAATGCTTTCCAGAATATAACAGGTGTGTGTTCCACTTATTTTAGTGATTAGCACACTCTAGTAAATAGTGTAAACTGTAGTAAGCAGGATCCTCTGTTTATTGTACAATAGTACCTTCTTGTAGTGCATGATTTAAACTATCAGTATACCTACTCATGAAGCAAGCAGCTGCGACAGAGTTCTAGCAACTTCCCAACATATCAACATGTTTTTCTCTTCACTGAGGCAGGCAAAGTAAAAGCATGGGTAGAAAACCTTTACAGCCTTCAGATTAAGTGAGTATTCCATGCTTCCTGCAGTCACAAACCCTGAATTTATGTTTTAGAATCATAGAATCGTCTTGGTTCAAAGGGACTTTTAAGATCACTGAGTCCAACCATTAACCAACCATTGACAAAACCACCACTAAAGCATCCGTCCCTAAGCGCCACATCTACCTGTCTTAAATACCTCCAGGGATGGTGATTCAACCACTTCCCTGTGCAGCGTGTTCCAATGTTTGATAAACCTTTCTGTGAAGAATTTTTTCCTAATATCCATCCTAAACCTCCCCTTGTTCTATCACTTGTTACCTATTTCCTCTTGTTCTATCACTTGTTACTTGTGAGAAGAGACCAATCCCCACCTCGCTACAATCTCCTTTCAGTTTTAGTCAATTTATTTTTGTACTATGCTCCTAATTGCCGATTATGTGTTTATTTTCCTTTGTTTCTTACCAAAATTTGGTCTTCGGAAAACTATTTCATCAAAAGAGGTATTCTAGAAATTGAAAGTTACTTAAGATTAATTAATGAACAAGACCAAAGCTAAGGTCTCACTTTTCGTGTTAAAACAGAGATAAAATAATTCAGTTAAAAAAAAGCAGTGTGAAAGATCTATTCAATATGTGGCTATTTCTATTGTCTTAGATTTGCATTTCATGAGTTCACCTTGAACTTTGAATTAAAATGAGCAGAAAATCCCCCAGCACGATTCAGTTCAAATTGAGATACATCAACTACATGGGAGATGGAGATTTGTAGGGCCTTGTTTTGGTTTCACTGAAGACTTAACAATCTTTTAGCAAATGTGAATTGAGTTGAAGTTTATAATGTACCCACAGATCATAGCAATTATTTGAATCTATCGGTTGATCAAACAAAATCGGGTTTGGTACATTTTGACTTACAACTGAGGACTAGAACATACTGTTTGATACAGAACGTAAAGATAGAATAAAGGAACTTATATTTCTTTCAAATATGTTTCAATGCTTCTCACTATCAGAATTATATATATATATATAAAAATATGTTCACGTGTACTTCTTTCTGAGTACACATAATACACGTGATTTTCCTTCTTTTCTAGAAATAAAAAAAAAAATGGAAATTTAGAATTCCTAAGTATTTGGGGTCTACGCATGAGCGTCTCATTTTGCATTGCATGTTGCATCTGTGGGGTGGCCATAGGAGTTTACTGACATTCAAAATATGTTTTAGACTCAGAGCTCTGACAATGCTCCTAAGGTTCATGTGCATCTCAAGATACAAAATAACTAAACATTCTGAACACAGGTATGCTTGGCAATTTTGAATATAAACACCGAGTTACTGCCCTGTAAGATTTAAAATACATGTAATACAGAGAGAGGTCATAAATAAAAACAGGTGAATGATGAAGAAGTTGAACATGCATCGCATTTTCTTCTGGTGCTCAGATTGCCATATCAGCAGCTTTGTCACAATCTTTTGCAGTAAAACTTAACAGATGAGGAAGGAATGAATCTGCTTCAGAAGAAAGCTGATTTGTATATCAGTGCCCCCTGAAATAAAGACATTGTTTTCAAGCTCCTGATTACTCAAAAGAGGTTGCATCTCATGATGTGCAGATATTTGTTAACAGAAAATCAGCAGAGGCAATCCTTTCATTTGTAGGCCTCCCACATGACTGCCTCCTCGAGAGAGAGGAGAGGACTAACATCAGAAAATCTGTGAATTTAAAATCCTACATGCAAGATAAACATGTAGCCTTGATATAGATCACCAGTGCTGATTTGTAAGCACTATCAGATCTCTTAAGATGGTTAAAGTTCATATTTCTGCTCTAAAGCCTGAATTTATTTTGCCACCTAGACTATTTAATAGCTGTTATCTTAATTTTGACTACTTAAAACCTTTTATATTTTGAAAGCTGTATATCTGTGGTTTCACTTAATTCTATCAATAACAAGAAACTGATCTATGGTGTTGCTTTATGAATACATATCAAAGTGTTGAATTTTCCAGAAATGAGAAATTTAAAAGATCTGACTTAAAATTTAAATTCTGTAATATTTATCATCACTATTGCTCTTCTACTGTCATAGCAGCTCATACAGATTGTGAGGTCATGCTCTGTGGTACTAGCAATGATATTAACAATAGCTCTGTAGCATCCAATACCTAGAAGCACCATGGTTGATTTATGCAGTTCGGTGATATATTAGCTTTGATTTGGTTTACTGTTAACAGTAAACACCTTGTATCAAACAGAAAGCATACTACAGACTGCTTTCACAGTCAATCACCACTACACTTTTGACTTTGCAAATTCTGAAGCATTATAGATCCAGTATTTAAGGATAATATAAAAAATGTATAAAGAAAGAGAAGTACTAATGAGATAATTCAAGATTGTGATCTACAATGGCTAAGTGATGTTACATTCAACTCATTGCATCTCTGATGTGTGTAAACCAGAACTCATGCCATTCCTGAATGAGGAACAAACCAAAATCCCCATTTTAGAACACATAAGAACTCATCAGTGATTCTGTGTGGTGAAAACAAACTACCTTATGTTAATGTGATTTCAGCACTGAAAATTACCCTGTGGTTAGAGTGCCCTGTTCTCCTTGAGAGAACAACTTGGGATGGATTCGGGAGCAGGGTGTTTTGGTTGCTTTTTTCCTGTCACCTTCACACTGCATTCTCTTTCTCCAAATGTGTGTTCTCAGGGAATGGTGGGCTTGTCTAAGTGAAATAATTCAGAATGAGCCACCTGGCGTACTCCATGGATAGCCGAAAAGCAGCAGATGAAGGAGACAGTTCTGCAGGCTTGCACAAACGTGGGTTTCCCCTGTGGTAGGACAGTAATTCCTAAGTGATTACGAGCGTGATTCTACCATTTTCCAAGCTGTATAAAGTGGGCAGAATAAAACACCATACGGATCACAAGCTTTGTAGTGAATGTGGAAAGCGTAAGACAAAACTGGATGTGAGTTTTGAGACTCAAGATAAAATAAAATTAACCTCTTAACTAGAGAAATTAGAGACAGTTATTGTTTTTTATGTCAGAATACCCTCAAATTGTATTCACATATAAGTTTTATACAGAAAAAAATATCACAAGGTCTTGCTGTTACATAGGTCTTCCTTTGTGAAAATTTATATAAGGTAATATTTGTACAGTCAGGCTCATCATACGTACATGTTTGCATCACTATTTTAGTATGCAAAAGTCTCAATGCATGATTTGCAAAGAGACAGAACTTTGTTAGTTCAATTTCTAAGCAAATTATACAGTCTTTGGTTAAAAGCATTACAAATTTGAAATAGCACATAAAATCATTACAGAATTATTTTGAATCTGAAAGGCTTTGGAGATTTATATTATTTTGAAATATACTGATGTACGAAGCATATTGTTATAACACAGAAAAAGCTAAATGTTTTTTTGCTTAAATTTCACAAATAATGTCAAAATGCAAAAATAATGCCATTATCTGAATTCTTATTCATAGGAGAAAAATACATAAATTAGAAAATTGTAAATATCTAAAGTGCAATTCCGTGTTAATTAAATTTCAGTGCTATGAAGAAATAACAAAAACTAAAACCCTAATTATACTGAATTTACTAAATCATATAAATTAGCATTTCTCAAAATATCAGTGGATACCATAAAAATATTGCAGACACAATTCTAACTTTTATGCTACACATTTGCTTGAAATTCAAGCCTTGAAAGAAATTAATGTCCTTTTCTTGTCTGACTTTCACACCATTACACTCTCTTGTGTTTATTCACAAAAATTTGTCAAAGTTCAGCATTGAAAAGCATGTGTGTTCCAAGAGAACTTACAACTTTCCTTAATTTTAACTCTTCTTCATCTACTGTGTTCACCTTATTAATACTAAAACATTTCACGTGTTGTGAACTTATCAGACTTTCAAAAGCATCGTGTAAACTGTCAAACCTATGCCCCAAATCTGCTTGCTAATTATCATCATAGAGTTTCTGAAACTAAACCCAAACCAGACAGCCCCCAGATTCCCTGCCATGCACACCACGTAGCCTGAGCCAGGAGGACAAAGTTCTAAAAGTTTGATGACACTTTCCTCTCTCCTCTCCCCTACATCCCACTTAGACAATTTAATGCCTCATATAGCAACATGACAATGTTTAAGGAGAGACTGAGGAAAAATAGCATCTAACATTTCAGAGCAGCATCTAGGTGACAAATTCTAGTCATTCATGTTACAATCTGGCCAGACCAGCAGGGATAACAGTTCTAAGACTTGCTGCTGTAGTAGCAAGAATTATAATGAGGCCGAGTTTCCAGAAAAATTAACAGCCTCTGAAAGGCAAACTCATAATTCCTTTGAAAATAATTTGGGCAATGAACAATAATTTGGGCAATATTTTCTGATACTGAGATAGCATTTCCTTCCTGTGTAGTTTACTAGAGTGGAAACTGCCTCAGCCATGAGTGTGCTTGTATCCCACGTATTCTATTTCTATGAAATAAGGGGTAGCTTGTGACTTCTTATATACTAGTATCATCAATATTAGGTTTAGAAAACTTGTGATAATATTCTTTGGGAAAAAGAAGTCCACTGTTCATTTTATTCCATGATTCAGTCTATCATTGTCACACTACTACCAAGCAAAGTAACTTCTTTTTTTCCATTTTGTATCCATACCTTTCAAACTCATCTTAATCATCAGCCTACCATTTTAAATACTCCTGCTGTTAGCCTAGTTTAACATCTACAATGTCATCTACAACTACTATTTTTTATCTCAGGGTTGTAGCTGTGTTGCTTTTTTCCTATTATATCATTTAGTTTAAAACTGAATATTATTTCAGGTTTTCACACCTAACTTTTCAATCTGTCATCTTCTCTATAGATCTCAAATATTATTTTTAAAAATTAACCTTATATGATTATGAAACGCATATTTTATAGATGTAATCTGGCCCTTTTGTCAAGGTTCCCATTTCTTACTCTGCTCATTTTGGTTTCCTCTCAGGCTTTCTGTTTCATTGGTACCAATTGGACATTTTGCTTCAAAACTGAAATTTTTCTAAATTGCAGTGGTATTAGAAATAGATTGCAATAATCAGCTGTCTTACCCTGCTTTACATCTGAAGATTAGTCATCTGGGTGTGAGCTGAGTGGTTAACCTCATCTGTTTCAGGTTCCGATCCTAGAAGCAGATGTATCATCACCATCACCAAAATAAATCACAGAATCACACAGGATCACAGAATGGTAGGGTTGGAAGGGACCTCTGGAGATCATCTAGTCCAACCCCCCTGCCAGAGCAGGGTCACCTTAGATCAGGTTGCACAGGAACACGTCCAGGCAGGTTTTGAATATCTCTAGAGAAGGAGACTCCACCACCTCTCTGGGCAGCCTGTTCCAGTGCTCTGCCACCCTCTAAGTAAAGAAGTTCTTTCTCATCTTTAGGTGGAACTTGCTATGCTCAAGTTTGTGCCCATTACCTCTTGTCCTGTCACTGGGCACCACTGAAAAGAGCCTGGCCCCATCCTCCTGACAGCCACTCTTTAAGTATTTATAAGCATTGATAAGATTCCCCCTCAGTCGTTTTTTTTCCAGCCTGAAGAGACCCAAATCCCTCAGCCTTTCTTTATAAGAGAGGTGTTCCAGTTCCCTAATCATCTTGGTAGCCCTTTGCTGTAACCTCTCCAGCAGTTCCCTGTCCTTCTTGAATCAGGGAGCCCAGAACTGGACACAGTCCTCCAGATGTGGCCTCATCAAGGCAGAGTAGAGGGGGAGGATGACCTCCCTCGACCTGCTGGCCACACTCTTCATGATGCACCCCAGGGTGCCGTTGGCGTAACTGCCACAAGGGCACATTGCTGGCTCATGGTCATCCTGTTGTCCACCAGGACTCCCAGGTCTCTTTCCACCGAGCTGCTCTCCAGCAGGTCAGCCCCAAACCTGTCCTGGTGCATGGGGTTATTCCTCCCCAGGTGCAGCACCCTACACTTGCCCTTATTGAATTTCATAAGGTTCCTCTCTGCCCAAATCTCCAGACTGTCCAGGTCTCTCTGTATGGCAGCACAGCCTTCTGGTGTATCAGACGCAGCCCCCCCCACCCCGGAGCTTTATGTCATCAGCAAACTTGCTGAGGGTGCACTCTATCCCCTCATCCAGGTCATTGTTGAATATATTCCAACTCGACTCTGTGCCCTCAATCACTACGTTCTGAGCTCTGTCTTTCAACCAGTTCTCTATCCACCTTACTGTCCATTCACCTAACCCACTCTTCCTAAGCTTCCTAAGCTGTGAGGATGCTGTGGGAGACTGTCGAATGCCTTGCTTAAGTCAAGGTAGACCACATCTACCGCCCTCCCCTCATCTATCCATCTAGTCATGCCATCATAGAAGGCTATCAGATTAGTCAGACATGATTTCCCCTTGGTGAATCCACGTTGAATACTTCTGATAGCTTTCTTTTCCTCCACATGCCTTGAGATGACACCCAGAATGAGCTGTTCCATCATCTTTCCAGGGATGGCAGTGAGGCTGTCTGGCCTGTAGTTCCCCAGCTCCTCCTTCTTGCCTTTTTTGAAGACTGGAGTAACATTGGCTTTCCTCCAGTCCTCAGGCACTTCGCCTGTTCTTCAGGACCTTTCAAAGATGATGGACAGCAACCCAGCAGTGACTTCCGCCAACTCCCTCAGCACTCTCAGGTGCATCCCATTGGGACCCATGGACTTATGGATATCTAATTGACCTAATAGATCTCTCGCTTGATCCTCCTCAAGCCAGGGGAAGTCTTCCTCTTTCCCTGTTACTTTCCCCAAAGCCTGGAACTCCTGAGGGCTCGGCCAAGCAGTAAAGACCGAAGAAAAGAAGGCATTCAGTAACTCTGCCTTCTCCTCATCCTCTGTCACCATGGCTCCTGTCTCATTCAACAGCGGGCCCACAACTTCTCTAGTTTTCCTTTTGCCTCCAGTATACTTGTAGAAGCCCTTCCTGTTGAGTCTGACATCCCTAGCCAGGTTTAATTCCAAGGAGGCCTTGGCTTTCCTCGTTTCATCCCTGCACACTCTGGTGGCATTCTTGTAATCATCCCAAGGGGTCGGTCCATTCTTCCACTTACTGTAAGTTCCACTTATGTCTTCCACTGGAGCTTTTTCAGAAGCTCCCTGCTCAACCATGCAGGTCTCCTGCATCCCTTGGCCGATTTCTTGCTCTTAGGGATGCACCTATCCTGAGCTTGGAGGAAATGGTGTTTGAATATCAACCAGCTGTCTTGATCCCCCCCACCTTCCAGAGACCTAGACGATGGGATCTTTCCAAGCAGTTTCTTGGGAGGAACAACCCCATGCACCAGTACAGGTTGGGTGCTGACCTGCTGGAGAGCAGCTCTGTGGAAAGAGACCTGGGAGTCCTGGTGGACAACAGGATGACCATGAGCCAGCAATGTGCCCTTGCGGCCAAGAAGGCCAATGGCATCCTGGGGTGCATCAAGAGGAGCGTGGCCAGCAGGTCAAGGGAGGTCATCCTCCCCCTCTACTCTGCCTTGGTGAGGCCGCACCTGGAGTACTGTGTCCAGTTCTGGGCTCCCCGGTTCAAGAGGGACAGGGAACTGCTGGAAAGGGTGCAGCGGAGGGCTACGAGGATGATTAGGGGACTGGAACACCTCTCTTATGAGGAAAGGCTGAGGGATTTGGGTCTCTTCAGTCTGGAAAAAAGACGTCTGAGGGGTGACCTTATCAACGCTTATAAATACTTAAAGGGTGGGTGTCAGGAGGATGGGGCCAGGCTCTTTTCAGTGGTGCCCGGGGACAGGACAAGAGGCAATGGGCACAAACTGGAACATAGGAAGTTCCACCTAAACATGAGGAGGAACTTCTTTACCCTGAGGGTGGCAGAGCACTGGAACAGGCTGCCCAGAGAGGTGGTGGAGTCTCCTTCTCTAGAGACATTCAAAACCCACCTGGATGTGTTCCTGTGTAACCTGCTCTAGGTGACCCTGCTCTGGCAGGGGGGTTGGACTAGATGATCTCCAGAGGTCCCTTCCAACCCTATGATTCTATGATTCTATGATTCTATGATTCTTGAAGAGTCAAAGTTAACCCTCCTGAAGTCCAAGGTTGTGATTTTACTTCTTGTTTGTTTTGTGAATACCACCCACGATCCTGAACTCTATCTTCTTGTGATCACTACAGCCAAGGCTGCCCCCAACCTTAGTGTCCTCCACCAGTCCTTCTGTGTTTGTCAGTACTAGGTCCAGGAGTGCTCCTCTCCTTGTTGGCTCCTGCACCACCTGTGTCACAAAGTTATCATCAATACACTGGAGGAGCCTCCTGGACTGTGTATGCCTGGCTGGGTGGTCTTCCCAGCAGATATCGTGGTGATTGAAGTCCTCCATAAGAACCAAGGCTTGCAACTGCGAGGCTACCTTCAGCTGTCTGTAGAAGGCCTCATCAGCTTCCCCATCCTGATCAGGTGGCCTGTAATAAACACCCACAACAGTGTCCCTCATATTCGCCTGCCCCTTAATCCTTACCCATCTTCATCCCTCTCTTCATCCACCCCCAGCGGGAGCTCGATGCATTCCAGTTGCTCTCTCACATAGAGCTGGCCTGTCTTTCTTGAAAAGGACATAGCCATCCGTGACAGCATTCCAGTCATGTCAGCTGTCCCACCACGTCTTAGTACTTGCAATGACATCGTGGCCCTGCAACCACACACAGATCTCCAGCTTTTCCTGCCTATTCCCCATGCTGCGTGCATTGGTGTATAAGCATTTCAGAGAGGGAGTCGTGTGTGTAGTTTTGACCCTTGAGATGTGGTATGCCTTCTGGCTCACAGAAATACTGGCACACTGGCCCATGTGCGCTGAGCAACTACACCCAGGCACCTCACCAGCAAGCCCAGTACCATCCCCACCCCCTTTCAAATCTAGTTTAAAGCCCTCTCTATGAGCCCCGATAACTCTTGTCCTAGAACCTCTTTCCCCCTGGAATACAAGCTATTCCCACCCGTTACCAGCAGGCCTGGTGTTTTGTAAATCAGGCCATGGTCAAGAAACGCAAAGTCCTGCTGGCAGCACCAGGCTCGAAGCCAGGCATGGATCTGCTGGCTCCTCCTATTTACCCCCTCATTGTTCCCCACAACTGGGGGGATAGACGAGAACACAACTTGCGCTCCCGATCCTTTGACCAGCTGTCCCAGGGTCTTGAAATCTTTCTTCATTGCCCTTGGACTTCTTTTCACTACCTCATCGCTGCCTACCTGAAAGATCAAAAGATCAAAAGGCGGTAATAATCTGAGGGCCATACCAGGGAAGGAAGCATCCTCTTCACGTCCTTGACCCAGGCCCCAGGGAGGCAGCAGACCTCCCTATGTACTGGGTTTGTCCCGCATATTGGGCTTTCTGCTCCCTTCAGCAGCGAGTCACCTATGTCAAGGACCCGTCTTTTCTTCTTTACCGCAGAGGTTTTGATGCGGGGGAAGGTCTGACTAGACCTCACTGACACTTCCAAGGCAGGAGAACTATCATGCTCGTCATCATCCAGGTTCCTTTGCAGAGCACTGTACCTGTTACACAATGGCACCCGGGAAGATGGGGTTGTTGCTGGGCGGTCCCAAGTGCAGCACCTGTTGCGCTGGGCAGGAACTTCCTGCCATTGCCCCCTGTCCTCCAAGTCACTACATTCAATCGTGGCGAGCGAGGACAGGGAGTTCTCTGCTGCAGGGGTTCTGTCTGCCTGCTGCGTTTCTGTCATGGGATGCAGGATTCTACTCCAAGCATCTATCTCCCTCTTGCATTCCCTGATGGCCCTCAACCTATTTACCTCCTCCCTGAGCTCCATCACTAAGCAGAGGAGATCCTCTACCTGGGCACATCTCCCACTAGCATGCCCGTCACTGCCATCCAACACCGGCATAAGAGCAGGGCACTCCTTACAGCCTGATGTCTGTGTGCTCCCCCCACAGGATCTCTGTCTGAGAGGCTGCATCAGACCTGGTGGTTGTGGGGCTCATGGATGCCACGGTCTTCTTGTGAGTAGATACCATCACTTCCTGGCTGGGTTGGCACTCTTTCAGGGCTATCCTGCACGAACTGCCGTGCAAACTGCTGTGACTGGGCTGTTGTGTCGCACCCTGTTTGGCCACCCTCTTCGCCAGCCCAGGAAGTACACCCTTGTCATGGTGCTCCCAGGTGATTCCCTGGGTGACGCCCAGGCAATGCCCACTTGCTGCTTGCTTACTCAGTGCCCAGCGACACAGTCACTATGCTCCTGAAGGGCTTCTTTTACGAGTGGGGAGAGTGGTCCCACCCCAGCCTCGTTTAGATCTGCTGCTGGGGGTACTGGCTCCTCCCACAGCTCCTCAGCTGCCTCCACCTCCCAGAAGTGCCCGGTACTGGCCCAGGCTTGCCGCTTTTCCCGGCTTCAAAAAGTCTCAAAAACGAGCCCATGCCTGACCCTTTTTTGCCACGATTCCCTTCCCCGGCATGGGCTTACTTGCCCTGGAGCTGGTCTCCTTGGCGAGTGACTGTTAGCGTGTTCACTCCTCATTTAAATCAGTGCATCTTTCTGCTGATATTTAGGCATCTAACTTTGGGTCAAAAATTAGGGCAGACCATAGAGATTTGGTCATTAAATGTTATGCTAATGATCAGTTGTTAAATAGTTAAGGTTCAGTTATTTTAAAGTGCCTAGATTCACCATAGTGAAGAAAGAGACAGGAATTGCTGGACGGCTTCCCACCTTTGTTTCCTCTGATTCTACCGTTTGTTGCTACTTGCTTTAAAGACAGCACTGCTGTCGCAGTTGGTCTGGAACCTAGTCTTTGAGATGTCCCAATTTATTTCTGTGTTCAAGTTTTTAAAAAAAAACTTTGTGAAAAAGACTTATAGGTGGAGATCCCTAAGAAGTTATTCTGTCTTTCATTATTCCCTGCTCATTCTTCTCAAACCTTATAATATACTGTATAAGGGAAAGTATCAGAATGTATCTCTTGCCACAAAGTTTTGGGAAAAAAAAGTGTTTTGCCTGCAATTTTTAAAATTATTATTTATTAAACATTTTTTTTATAATTTGGCTGAGGATTTTTGAATCTTAAAAAATTTTAAAGGGTCAAAATCAATACAAAGCACCTTCTGTGTATCACTGAACTACCATTGATCTATAGATGTTCTCTGGATTTCTCTCTGTTATGCACTTTTTAGTGAAAATATATTAACTATAAAGTAGCTGTTATATTCCTACTAGTGTGAGCCCAAATAACTTTCAAAAAACTTCATTTTTAAATTGTATACCTGCTTGTTTTAATTAGTCAATTGTTTTTACTGCAATGTAAAAAGTGAACTTTAATTTTTCTTTAAATAACTTTTTTCTTCCATCTCTCCGAATTGCATGTCTTATAAAAGATTACTTGTAGTATTCTTATGGTGAATTTGAAGTCAATTAATTAGTAGGTTTGTGTTTTTTGCTTTGAATGGAAACCCATCTATAATCTCTCAAATCTTTGGATGTCATAGTGGGACTACCTAAGTTTCTAAAATTAAGTTTCTCTGGTACGTTCTTTGTTGAATAATTAACCATTCTAGCTGAATAAAGACTTGGTTGGTTAGCAAGATTTTTCTATTTGCATCTCTATAAAATATATTACCACCAACTCCTTGATGTTTTGGTAGATACCTAAAGCATTATGTACTTCTTGGAAATCTATTAGCACTTGCATTCTGTAACATGTTATGCCTCCCCTGGGGTGTCAGACTGACAAGGTTCTTTGATATTATATAGAGAACTACAAAATGAAAAGGTCAAAAAAATCTGACTTACCTATGTACCTGTTATAATGAATTCTGATCAATTAATTCAAGTTAGATTCCTTTCATGTGAGCCAGTGAGATCTGAAGTAATGCAACTAAAGCTATTCTGTTTCATTTTGCCCTGGTATTTTTTTTCAATTAAATTAAACTAAGAATTATAATTCATACCAGTCCTCAGGCACTTGCCTTAGTTTAATATTAGTTCCAAAATCTCAGTGCTCATGAGGCAGTTTTCTATTAAGACTTAAATAAATGATGCAACAAGGAGCAACTATCTTCCCAATTATACCAAAATTGCAAGTAACGTAGCAGGGGCATAAAAAAGTGTTTAAGCTTATGGATTTTGACAAATAAAGCAACACAATTTTCCAGGGGAGCAACCAAAAAACCCATCATTGCATCAATGCAAGTATTATCGTAACAGATGAGAGGTTTTTTCCTCAGGAAATCTGTGTAGCAGATGAAACTGTGCTTGTTGGAAATATATTTTTTAAGGGACACAGTGATTTTCCAGCTGATTCTCTGAGGTTTTTAACTAAAAGTGAAAAAAGGTTGGTTTTTTTGTAAGACTACTGTTTACTAAGGAGAAAATAAAGGTTTATTCTTGCAAACAATTGATGAAATATAAAAGCATCCTACTCTACTTAAGTAGTTTGGGGAATTGCAAGGGTAAAATTGCTGTCCTTTACTTTCTTACAGTGCTGCAACTCTTAACATAAAAAAAATATTTAAGGGTTGGTTTGTAATTGATTATTTATATATACATGTAATATGTGTATATTATTATATAGTGCATTAAATTATATATATCATATATTATAACCAATGCATTATATAATATATAATAAAATTATAAATATATTATTATATACTATGTAATATATAATAAATATATAATATATAGTAAATATATACTATATAATATACAATATATAATATTATGTCTTTTTCATAGAAATGTCAGGGAGAAATATATACTGGCTTCTCTGGCTCTTTAAAAATATACCCAGAGACATGCATATTCAAATACACAGTATGTTTTCCTTTGCAATCAAAGGCCGTATCCTTCTTGTTAAGAGGTTATTGTTCTACTCAGACCACTGCACATATATCTAAGAAGTCTCTTTCACTTCAGTGTTATGACACATCTGGAAGACAACAACAGATTTCACAATGGAGTTGTTGCAGGCTTCCAGTCAAATCTCATTGGGGCTACCTTTAGCAGCCATGCAGCTACTCCAGCATTTGTTGATGTTGACCCTTATACTGGTCTTAAACGCACACACACACACAAAAGGATAGGCTAGAGGAGAAAAAAGCATAAGTACTATTTTCCTAGTGCAGTTCAAGAATACTCAAATATGTTTCCAGACTAGCTGGAAGATTTTGACACAGTTTCCCACAGCATTCTCCTGGAGAAACTGGCTGCCCATTGCTTGGAAGGGAGTACTCTTCGCTGGGTAAAAAATTGGCTGATGGCCAGGGCCAGACAGTGGTGGTGAATGGAGTTAAATCCAGTTGACGGCTGGTCATGAGTGGTGCTGCCCCCGTCTCAGTATTGCGGCCAGTTCTCTTTAATAACTTTGTCAATGATCTGGATGAGGGGATTGAATGCACCGTCAGTAAATTTGCAGATGACATAAAGTTAGGTGGGAGTGTCAACCTGCTTGAGAGTACAAAGGCTTTGCAGAGGGATCTGGACAGGCTGGATTGGTGGGCCAAGGCCAATGGTATGAATTTCAACAATGCCAAGTGCCAGGTCCTGCACTTGGGTCACAACAACCGCATGCAACACTACAAGCTTGGGGAAGAGTGGCTGGAAAGCTGCCCAAAAGGAAGGGACCTGGAGGTGTTAGTTGAGAACCAGCTGAATATGAGCCAGCAGTGTGCCCGGGTGACCAAGAAGGTGTCTAGAGCAAAATTCTTATGAGGGGCTGACCAAACTGTGGTTTTTTTAGCCTAGAGAAGAGGAGGCTGAGGGGAGAGCTTATCACTCTCTTCAACTACCTGAAAGGAGGTTGTAGAGAGGTGGGGGTTGGTCTTTTCTCCCAAGTAGCAAGCAATAGGACAGGAGGAAACAGCCTCAAGTTGTGCCAGGGCAGGTTTAAATTGGATATTAGGAAAAATTCCTTCACTGAAAGAGTTGTCAAGCATTGGAACAGGCTGCCAGGGAAGTGGTGGAGTCGTCATCCCTGGAGGTGTTTAAAGGACAGGTAGACTTCATGCTTAGGCACATGGTTTAATGATGAATTGTGTCAGTATAAGGTAGATTCTTGGACTTGATGATTTGAAAGGTGTCTTCTAACCTAGACTGTTCTATGATTCTATGACTTCTCAGAGCTCCTGATTCAGAACTGCTAGATCCTGCAGTTAGATGTTGATGTCTATTCTTCTTCTCTTGGCACTGCAGGAGGAGGAAATGCTCTTTTATATAATAGTTAAAACACCGATTTGAGGTATGGAGAGATCTGTAAGAACTCATATTCATTACTCATTCTCAGGAGAAAAAAAAAAAGCTAAACAAAAAAGCCAACACAAATGAAAACAAAAACCCCACCCTGGAATGAATACATTGCAATCTTTGTAGCGGATGACTTTGACATTCTCAGCATAGCCCATCAATGTTTTATCATTTGTGTAAATAATTAAAATGTCAATACTCAAAAAGATAAACACCAAAAGAATTAGACAGTAGTCTAGTAGTGAGAGCCCTTGTGTTGAAGGAAGGAGTCCTGGATTCCATTTCCTTCTGCAAGACCTTTTTTTGAATCTAATAATGTATAATGTATAAAGGTTCTAAGGAACATGGTATACCAAGCTCAGCTCATCTTATCTGAAGCAGTGAGAAAATTCCTAAACTAGAGAACCATAGTAAGGCTTGTGTTTGCTTTCTTTCTTTACTTATTCTTTCACCCACAAGAATATTTTTTGCCAAGAGAAACAGGTTTCATCAAGAGGGGCAGGGTGTCCCTCTACTCAGTATAGCCTACATGTAAAGAGTGAATGCGATAAAACATTTCTTCATGTCTTATGAAGGAAAGGAGCGGGATCAGTGGCATTTTAAATGCCACTGAGCAGACAACAGGACTGCAAACAAATACTTGACAAACATTCTTACAGCTACTGAATTGTATTACACTACAGTTTTACTGTATACATATATTGATAACATGTTCACTACTTTCTTCTCCCTTTATTTAGAAGAAACTGGGAGGTGTATCAGCATTTTGGTGAGAAATGCAAGCCAGTGGATATTCTGTGAAAATACTAGCTGAGGAAATATAGCTGGAAACATGACTAATTTCTAGACCCTTTTCATATTTAGGAATATCTGATAAGATCTTAGCCCTGTGAAGTCTGAGACAAATCTGCATATTCCCAGAGACAGAAAACAACTAAACAGCAACTTTAAAAGAGATATAATTAAGTGCAGAAGCCTTGCAAAAGAGACAGCAGCTGGTCATATATGGAGGAGCAGAATTTCAGATTTGTCTGAATTTTGTCTAAATCCCACTCATTTTTTGCCTGGAACACTGTTCTCTCCCTGTGTAAAGGCAATGGTTTTATAGCTCTTTACAATGTTGTAATGATGCACAGATTAAAGACAAAAAGGATCACAGGCACCTTGACAAAATGAGCAACCTATGGCAGATAGGCATCATTTTGGTTCTTGAATAGCCCAAAAGTAACAGGAGAGGCGCAGTACTATGGCCCCTATATTTACTCTGGACAAGTTGTAGCACCCACTGCCTACCCTTGATGTCCGCTGCAAATCTGACCATGGAATGAGTGAGCAGATGGTCAGCGTGTGCAGAGTATGTTCTGGATAGCTCAGAGCCACTGAACAAGAGCTGCACTTGTGTACTGGCTGTTCATCTGGGTTTTCTGGGCAGCAGGCAGACAGCTGGAGTTCCTGTCCCAACAGAGGTAGGCGGAATCCCAAAATCCTAGATAAATTATACCATTCCCATACCATCTGTGAAGACAAAAAATCAAACTGGACCAGAAACACAGAAGACAGTGGTAAGAGGAAGATTAAAGTCTCTTCAGTTCCCTGGTAAAACTATGTATTTAAAACAATGCCACTGATTTGTCTATCAGGCAGATCAATACCTTTAGAAGATTAAAGACTAAATTTCACAACATGAGGAACTAAAGCTGTATTAACTCCTGTACAGTTTTACTGGAGTGTAAAAGAGAACAAATCAAAAAGAGAAAGAGTTATGCTATGTGTAAAAATGCTGTGGAGTGGATGAGAGAAACCACACTTGCAGAAGTTAGTGTAAATCAATCACTGAGCATCACTAGTATTTTTTTACCTTTGTGGAAAGATAAATTTGGTCTTTGTGAGAAGTGAGGCTTCACACACACACACACGCACACACACACACATATACACAAACATTAGGCAAACATTTCCTGGAATAAAATTTGAGTTTTACTTGGCTATGTTTACACCTTTTCTAATGGCATTCCAGTGGATATTATATTGAATGAGTTGACTGGAAATGATGTTTTCACAAAGGCAAATGGTTAATGGAAGTGAAGGTTCAGTTAATGGAATTGAATTTTTACACATTGCAGCATTTACATAGGAAATCTGGGTCCAGGAAAAATAATTTATGCCATTATAAAGCAGAAGAAACTACCTACGTATTCAAGCAAAACCAAAGAACACAGTTTTAGTTCAGATGATCCAACACTCACAGAGCCTGCGATATAATCCAAAGACAAATTATTATTGCTGGAGTTTGCTTGGAGCACAAATGTCAACATAGAATGTATGTAGTAAACATTGTAAGCTATCCATGCACAGACTATTGACATAAAAGCTTAAGCCTTTGATTAAACTCTTACATAATGTTTGTTTTGATGCAAATACAGCACAGATCCAACAACCATTTCTTTCTTCACAGGAAGAAACGTAGCAGCAATTGCAGGTTAAATGCAGCAGCAAATGCTTTAGTTCTCAAAACATAAAACCCCTGAAACCAATTAATGGAGTCCTTTGCCAGGAAATGAAAGGAATAAAAAAAAGAATATATGAAAGAAAATAATGCAATGTAAGAAACGTATCAGCTGCAAAAGGAGTGGGCTAATTTACTGTTGAAACTCCAAACAGGTTTTAGGCTTGAAATGAATATCTTCAGTATCTATTGAAACCAATAGGACAGAACAGAGTAGTGCTTGTCTACAAAGTTTTCTAAGGCTTTTTTTTGGTTGTTTTCCAGTAGAATCACACAAGAGGACCTACAGCTTTGAAGTTAAGCAATAGAGAATTGTACACAGCTTCAAGGAATCTGTAAAAGGCCAGACAGTTTAATATAAAAAGTCAGATTTTACTGTGATTACATTGGTCACCTGTGAAGTTTTGTAGATCTATCTCTACTAAATGGTTTTCTGATATAGGAAGTAGAATTAGTCATAAAGTTTTAAACACCTACCTCACTTCTGGGAGAGCTATAAATCAAGATAAGTAAATTGTAAGATGAAGTTTCATCTTCTGTATGACTAAGAAAAATAGTCTGGTCACTGATGATCCAAATAATTTAGATTTTTTATTTTTTTTTTTTAGATGGGGTGGGCATTATGGACCTTATTCTGGCTCCTAAATTTAGTGCAGTGAGTATGAGTGAAATTTCTTGTTTCATTTACAGATGTGTTCTTTGTTTCATAATTTTAATCCAAAAACAGGCGCTTTGTTAAAAGTAGTGAAAGCATTTTACAATAATCTTAGTGAAAGTAGCTTTATGAATATTAATGACAGAAAGGTAACTGACGTCTTTATGCACAGAGAGCCTGGAACCTCATTAACTTATTGGAATTCATTGGAAGAAAACATTGTTGGTACAGACAGTAGTGAGCAACAGACTCTTCTACATTGGATTCTGAAAAGAGTGAAGAACTCCACTGTTTCAAAAGCAAGGTGTGTGATTGTAATCATAGACTAAAAGGGTTCTTCATTTTCAGGAATCATAGAAACATAGAATGGTTTGGGTTGGAAGGGACCTCAAAGATCATCCAGTTCCAGCCCCCCTGCCCTGGGCAGGGACACCTCTCACCAGACCAGGCTGCTCAAAGCCCCATCCAGCCTGCTCTTGAACACCACCAGGGACAGGGCCTCAACAGCTTCTCTGGGCAACCTGTTCCAGTCTCACCACCTTAATATACATATATATACATAGATGTACATATATATATGTGTATATATATATGTACATATATATGTATATATGTAAATTCAATGCTTAAAATAAAATTTCCATTTTACAGATAGGAATCTGGTGTATAGGCAAAACAACTTTATAGTCTGCCTGAGCAAAGCTGAACACAGTCAGAGAATAGTACTAGTATTGTCAAGCTGAATTATTAATTAATGGTGCAAAATTAAAAATAAATAATCCAACATAGAAAGTTTTAGGAGCACTTTTAAATTTGAATATTAAATGAAAGTATTTTAATGAGAAACTGTAATAATAAATGAGATCTCCACAGGAATCATAAGTGTATCTTTTATTATCAGTGGTATAAAGAATACTAGTCAAATTCTTGATGATGAGATACTTAAAGTTCTCCCTACTTTTAACAAATTAATTCTAAACATTTAATTTTAACTGAAGTGGAAACAGATGCTTTCATTTAAGACTATGTATTAAAGATATAGTAAATTACTACATACTACTTTAATGATTTAAGTTTTTTTATTGGATAATATGTTCTTTATTTCAGAAACTTTTAAAATATAGCTAATTAAGGACGTCGCCAAAGATATCATTTAAAGGAATGCTTTCTTTGAAGAAGAAATCATAGTGAAGAGATGTTTCTGGCCATATAAATCTTATGTCTTTTTTTCTGTCATTTTTGTTTTCCCTCTTAAAAACTAAAAACTATGATTTCAGCTTCTCCACGTGACAGAATGTAGAAAAACCTCACAGATTTACAGTAAGTTTTTCTATATTTCTATTATCACTTCACTATTACTGTCATATGAATGCTACATCTGTTATCGTAAAAAATGTATAAATTCATTGCATCCCAAAATTCTTTCACGCAAGTTTGCAACCTAAAGACGTTAAACCAATTATGTCTGTAAGTTGTAATATTCACATAAAAGTGTATGCCTGTATGCAAAAATACTTATTCTGGTAAATAAGTGTATGTCTATAACATGTATTAAAAAACTACAAATCTATTCTTACCTTCTTAGTGTGTCAATAAATATGGGCATTTTTCTTGATTTTTTACCACAGCAATTTCTGTTTCTCAGTTAGATTAGTAGTTACTCAGTTAGAAGTAGTAACAAGTCTCAAAAGTTTCATTAATTGAATCCACATTCTCATCAACTTCAGTAGACATTGCATCAGACTTGTGTAAACTCTTATTTAACAGACAGAGTTTCATTCTGTCTGTTACCCCATTGAAATGAATAGGACTACAAAGAAATGGGTGATCACTCAAGGTAAAAGGCCTAAGGATCTAGCCCTTCATTGGTGTTATTTTGTTAGAATATACTGTCAATGCATAGTACATTTCCATGAAATGCCGATCTATATTATCAGAATTATTTATGACATTTAATACCAAGAAATGTTTCATCATTGTATATTCAGCACTGTATGTGTTTCATGACTTCAGTCTCATTAAAAGTCACAGCAAGCTAAGAAATGTTGCAATAGCTATACCTTGAATATTGTAGTGACTTGTTTCTGGCCTCAAAAGTTTGTTCTTGTTGTCCAAATTATCAGATATCGGTGAACGCAGAATGATACATAAAAAGGTCTGTACCTCCAAATAGATGTGTTGATAATAAAAAATAATATTGTTGACAATAAACATAAAAATATTGTTGACAATACAAAAGTATTAAATGTACATGTGTATGTCTCTGTTGGATTTTCTTTGGGATTACCTCCCTAAATCTCTAAATTTTAAGCTATTGATACATGCTTAGATTTATTTCAAAGAAAATAGTTTAACAAGCTTTAAAGTAACAAGAATTAAAAAGAAGCAGGTCTCCCTAGGCTTAACAAACATAGATATATATTAGTTCTATCTCTCTTACTCAGGGATTGGTACCCAGACAGGATATATTTAATAAATCAACTATGTAAAACTACTGACCTTATAGCTCTCAGAAGTTATGCCAAAACTATGGAGGAAATCAGTTCTGTGGAGTTTCAGCTCACGGGCATGTGCTTCCACCCCAAAAAAGGGGTTAGTCTTCACAAAAAATCTTCTCTCCCAAAATGACGTTTGGGACAATCAGCGTTCAGAGTCAGACTTGGGATAGGAAACACTCCTGGGTCCCATGTTGTATATGAAGCAGGAGAAAAGAGTTTTAGTATAATGATATACATCTAGATAGGAGATTCGCTGCTAGTCTTCAGTGGAATCATGTGGAACAAAATTCGTATCAACTACCTTGATATGTCTGGGTTACTGCTCAGTCATTGTACAATTATAATCAATTATCTAAGTCACTCCATTGACATGTTTCCCATAATTGATTAAAAAAGTCATGTAGTTATGATTAATGTACTTTGAGCTTTGGTGTCTTTAGTCTGTAATCTGTGGTTTCTGTCCTTTCCTGAATGGTACAAAGAGGCAAGACATGACCTCTGCTTGGAGGAAGGACTTGACAATGCTTAGCACTTTTCAAAGTCTGTATTCTGGCTGAAGTTTCTCCCTCCTGATGCTTATTTCACATATAATTTGAAAGCAGTCCGCTCATATAGGCAGCAGTTTTCCTCCCCAGTTCTTCTCTACTTTTAGTATTTTATTTATGGCTGTTCATTTTTTCTGTCCTTGTCATAGATTATTGGAGAGCACTTCTACCTACTGACATTACCACATAAGAGAGAAGTAAAATCCCTAATAATTTTGTCACTGAGATACTCCCATAAACAAGACGGGTTTTGTGGGGTTTGTTAGGGTTTTTTTCAGTCTTACCCCTTTACGCTACATGTATGTCCTGGAATGGGGAAGTCATCTGTTCTCCAAGCGTTTTGTACATTTTCATAGCTGTCCAGGAACACCAGAGATTAGGGCTCCAATCTACACATCCCTGGCTGGAACGCTGTGGTGGGTGCTACTTAAAAGGTCAGATTGCTTCCTTATAACATGAAAGCATGACTAAAATACTGTCTGAAAGGGGCAAGTTGACACATGTATAATTCCAATGCATTGAAATGAGAAACGATTTCTCCCATGTGAATCTTTCTCCATGCCACCTTCCTTGCTTCTTCCTCTAGTGTTTTATTTCTTTTACATTTGATAGGAAACAGTTACCTAGATAGGAAAGAAAGGTAAAACCAAACAACCACAAAGCCTAAGTAGAAGTGAGCAGCACAATACATTAATGTGGAAGTCTTGCTTACAGATATTGTGTCTTTCCTAGAAGAATGGAAGCTTCTACTTGAAATCAAAAGCTTTAAGATGTGAGGTTTGCTTGAGTATATTCACAAGCCAGAAAATCATTGCATTTTCTCCAAAACTTCCTTCTTCAAACTGGTAGGGAGTCTAAAGCAACTTTCTTCAGCAAACTTTCTTTGCTGTCTCAGTCATTTAGGGCATTTCTCACTGATTTATTTCCAAGGAAGCTACCACCTAGATCAGTAACAGAAAGGAGCAGTCTCTGAACTACTCTCAGAGTGTTGCCTTATCCCAGGTGTTATGGATTATGTGCTGTGCACCTTCTGGATCATAGTAACCCCAAAACTGACAAAGAGTCAGTAAAGGCAGACAGTTCTGGAAATAAACAAACAAGCCAGCAAACAAAAACCTACATGATCTATTGTTGAAACAAAGTTACTGACATTAAAAATAGAAAAAAGATCCAGATCTATAGTTCTCCCACATCTTTAATTTATGAAGGATGTTTTGTCAATGATAAAACAAAAGCTTAAAGGTATGGCACTAACAATGCTTGAATCTAAGCACAAAGAAATGCAATGCAACTATTTAAAATATTATTATGCACTTCTATTGCTGAACGAACATAATTGCTCAACTAACATAAAGAATCCTGTGCAATCAAATGATTTTGCAGTCCTTTGATCTTGGTAGGTGTGCCAGACTACACTGCTTCCTGTCACCTCTATTGCTTGTCAGATACAGTGGGAAAATACTTCTAAATTTTTGAGATAGTGTTGATAGAAAATATTTTACAATATTCAGAAGTCTTTAGAGGTATTCTGGAAGCTTAAAAAATTTCAGGTAAATTCACAATTCATTGCCAAGATAGATTCCTTTTCAAATTTGGGGGGATTATAGATGACATTAACCAAATAGAGGCTAAATCTTTTCTTTCACATGTCTTCTACCATCTAAATAGCAATTCTGATGGTATTAGAAGGGCATTAAGAATTTGGCTACATATTTTAAAGAAAAAATTTGGGAAAATGCAAAGAGGTGTTATCAATGTAGTCATCTAGTCAATGCAAACCTTCATCTTCGTTACAGCAGTTTATTACTTCCTTTGAAAGTAATAGTAATCCCTTTCAAAAATAACACACATGAAACATTTTCATGTCAAGGGTAATCACAACATCTCATCCAAAGAACATCTGAAACCACTGTGGACTCTGGATACATCAAAGCCAAAAAAGAATGACATATGAGAATGTCAGACTACCACTGCGAGTGCACACATCTTGGCACGTACAGAGCCTGGTACATCTGTACAGCTTCTGACATCACAGAACATTTGTTTGCTGGAGGATAGCCTCAAGGTAGTAAGTTTATACTTAATAAATTATTTAGTCAGATTCAAACACTGAAGAAACTTTAATGGTTATATACTGACCTACAAACAAACATACGTGCAGCTTTCAGCAGTATATTGAAGATCTAAGTGCCCATGTGTTAAGTCAAATTAAATAGACATGAATATTTTCTAAAGTTCATTTTGATAGTCATTAGTAATACTTTACCAAACACAGTCTCAGGCCTTCTACGTTGTGCTGATCCCTTTTCTGTCTTTAATAATTAATATTAACACAGTCTATGGTGAGAGTGGATCAACTTAGAAGAGAAAATAAGAAGTAGTTAATAATTCTAATTATGCTTCTTTTTGAAGACTATTAGCTATAGAAAAAATAATATATCCCTCCCCCCTTCCTCTTGTCCCTTCCATTTTCCTTCAGTTGCTTTGCTGTGCTAGGCTTCATTTTACATGACTCCTTAATTATTGTCCTTAGGACATACTCATATGGATGGGTATGGATGGGTAAGGATGAAGGGGAAGGCAAATAAGGGAGATGTTGTGCTGGGAGTATGCTATAGACCACCCAACCAGGATGAGGAGACAGATGAAGTATTCTATAAGCAGCTGGCTGAAGTCTCGCAATCGCCAGCCCTTGTTCTGGTTGGGGACTTCAACCTGCCAGGTATCTGCTGGAAATATAACACAGCAGAGAGCAGGCAGGCTAGGAGGTTCCTCGAGTGCATGGAAGATAACTTCCTGGCACAACTGGTAGGTAAGCCTATGAGGGGAAGTGCCTTGCTAGACCTACTGTTCACAAACAGAGAAGGACTAGCGGGAGATGTGGTGATCAGAGGCCGTCTTGGGTTTAGTGACCATGAAATGGTCAAGTTTTCAATTCGCAGTGATGTAAGGAGTGGTGTTAGCAAAACCTCCACCTTGGACTTCCAGAGGGCGGACTTTGGCTTGTTCAGAACACTGGTTGAGAGAGTCCCTTGGGAGATAGTCCTGAAGGGCAAAGGGGTCCAGGAAGGCTGGACGCTCTTCAAGAAGGAAATCTTAAAGGCCCAGGAGCAGGCTGTCCCCAAGTGTCACAAGTCTAAAGGGCAGGGAAAATGGCCAGCCTGGATGAATAAGGAACTTCTGATGGGACTTAGGAATAAAAGGAGGGTTCACCACCTTTGGAAGAAGGGTCAGGCAACTCAGGAGGAGTACAGAGATCTCGTTAGGTTATACAGAGAGAAAATTACCGAATCACAGAATCACAGACTCCTCATGGTTGGAAAGGACCTTTAAGATCATCGAGTCCAACCAAACAACCTACAATCTCTGCCAATAGAGCATGCCCTGAAACGCCACGTCTACATGTTTCTTAAATACCTCTAGGGATGGTGACTCAACCACCTCACTGGGAAGGCTGTTCCAGTGCCTCACCACTCTTTCAGTAAAGTAATTCTTCCTAATATCTAATCTAAACCTCCCCTGCTGCAGCTTCAGACCATTTCCTCTGGTCCTGTCATTATTCACTTGGACATTCTCCCCGGTTCTCTATTTGTTGATGTATTTATAAAAACTTTTTCTGTTGTCCTTAATGTTAGTGGCCAAGTTGAGCTCCAGCTGGGCTTTTTCCTTCCTAAAGGGAAGGCAAAATGTCCTAGAGGGACCTGGACAGGCTGGATCCATAGGCCAAGGCCAACTGTATGAGGTTTAATAAGGCCAAGTGCCGGGTCCTGCATTTGGGTCACAACAACCCCAAGCAACGCTACAGGCTTGGGGAAGAGTGGCTGGAAAGCTGCCCAGCAGAAAAGGACCTCGGGGTGCTGGTGGACGGCCAGCTTAACAGGAGCCAGCAGTGTTCCCAGGTGGCCAAGAGGGCCAACAGCATTCTGGCTTGTATCAGGAATAGTGTGGCCAGCAGGAGTAGGGAAGTGGTCGTGCCTCTGTACTCGGCACTGGTGAGGCCTCATCTCGAGTGCTCTGTTCAGTTCTGGGCCCCTCTGTACAAGAGGGACATTGAAGTGCTGGAGCGTGTCCAGAGGAGAGCTACCAGGCTGGTGAGGGGTCTGGAGACCAGGTCATATGAGGAGAGGCTGAGGGAGCTGGGCATGTTTAGCTTGAAGAAGAGGAGGCTGAGGGGAGACCTCATTGCCCTCTACAACTCCCTGAAAGGAGGTTGGAGACAGGTGGGTGTTGGCCTCTTCTCCCAGGTGAATAATGACAGGACCAGAGGAAATGGTCTGAAGCTGCGGCAGGGGAGGTTTAGATGAGATATTAGGAAGAATTACTTTCCTGAAAGAGTGGTCAGGCACTGGAACAGCCTGCCCAGGGAGGTGGTTGAGTCACCATCCCTAGAGGTGTTTAAGAAACGTGTAGATGTGGCACTTCAGGGAATGCTCTGAAGGGCAGAGATTTTAGGTTGTTGGGATTTTTTTTTGTTTGTGTTTTTTTTGTTTTTGCATGTGTGTGTGTGTATGGTTGGACTCGATGATCTTAAAGGTCCTTTCCAACCATGAAGATTCTATGTTTCTATGATTCTAATTCAAACATACCAAGAAAAAATTATATTCAAATAAGCTAATTTACTTACATTATTTGCTGAGCTAGTTTACTAATTTACAACATATATGGTTGAATTTGGTATTCTTATATATAATATAGGGAAACACAGACTTCACAAAATTATGGAAGAGATAGCAGAGACCTCATTAAATTTGTTCCAAAGCATGTTTACGAAGGTCCACATTCGAACTAGAAGGTTGTATTCAGTGGGTACATTTGGGAGCTCTTTTGGATCTCTTATTATTTAGTGTTCTCATTAATAACACAGTACGGAGTATCCTTATGCAAAACTGGAGATAATAACTCGGGAAAGGAGTAGGACAAAGGGAAAGGGGAAAGTGAGGACTACAAATACTTCAGAAAATATTATCATTAAAATAACTTGCTCAACTAAGTGAAAGATCTAAATTGATATCATAAGTCCTACTAAGGATTTGTACAGAGTTTGGAGTTGCAAAAATGCCTCATGGACAAAAGACTTTGAAAGCATCAGCATCAAATAAGGTCTTGTGCCTATACTGAAGTGTAGGCTGAATATCAGTTACCAATAACAATCTTCCTAAAATAAGAAGAAAGAAAAGAAAAAAAAGGGGGCTAGGTGGGAATAGTTTTTTAAGACTGTCAAAGTAATCTTCTATTCTGCCAAAAAAAAGATCTAAAGTGGAGTACTTACTTACCTAATCTTCTAAAGAACACTTCAAGAATGGTACAGATCAACTAAAAAAGTGTGAAGTAGTTCAGCAAATGTGATTAGAAATCAAGAAGCAAGATCTGCTAAACAGAAAGTGTTGGTGTGGCTTAGCTTTGAAAACAGAAGGCTGGAGAGAGAAATTAATGTCTTCAAATATCATACAGCTTTCCAGAAAAGAAAGCAACAATGTTTGGCTGCGTTCTTTTAAAACAAGACAAGAAACAATGAGCTTAAACTGCAGAAAAGGAGATTGTGGATAGAATTATGTGGTACATTAGTTAAGAAGACTTCACAACCTGTATTGTAGGTCTTTAAAGAAGATTTATATATTGTTGATCTAACTTCAGAACATGGAAATGAGTGAGTTTCTCATGTGCTTCCACTCCAGTCGTCTATAACATGATAATGATATGCAGTTACAAACACAGAAGTGGAGGGAAAAATATTCTTATTTAAAAATCCCTAAGTACTTTCTCCCAGTAACAATTTATGTCAAATCAAATTCAGAAAGCATGGAGACCTGACTGAGGTTGGATGGGCTGAAAGTCTAGGGAGAGCACGAACTAATTTTTCTATTAACTTTGATTAACTTAAGTATTAATACACAAGTTAATAAAAAGGTTACTCTTCACTCTCTTTAGACTTCTAATCCATGCACAGCAGAATTTGTGAGTCACTGGACCATGTGGTTTTATTCATCAGATAACTGATGACGGCTCTAAGTTAAGATGAATATGACAGGAGTCATAGGAAAGAATGGGACTTCAACAGAGGTGAAGAAGCAGCTAGACTTGCTTTAACCCCACTAACCTAAGATTGCAGCCTTTCAAGAGAAAATTATTGAAATGCTGAAGATGGAAGCATGAAAACCAGCATGAAGTAATATGGGTTGATTTCATATTCCTATTCTGCATGAATGTAGCCCTAAGCCTTCATAACATGTCATTCCTTTTCCTATTGCTACAAGCAAGCAAGCAAGCAAATAAAACAAAATCCTTTATAATACTGCAATTTTAACTTTTTGTCAGCACACTGACATAACTCTTCTGATATAACTCTTCTGCTATGAATCCCAAAATGCTATGAGTCAGTAATTTCTATGAGACCATTCTGGCTTGTTATATTGTACTGTATTGTATTATATTAAGTATATTTATTATATTATATTATATTATATTATATTATATTATATTATATTTATTATACTATAGGCTTTTCTTTGCTGTTTCTAAAACTGTTTAAGTTCAAGGTTAAACCCCAGAGATTAGGAAATCAGAAAAGAATAAATGTGTACTTTTCAGTGGTTTCTCAAGTTTTATTTTGATATTGTTATGGTAGTGGTTATGACACTATATATGTTTTCCTGTCTTTTTCTATGTCATACTTTTCATAAATGAATCAAATTACTAGCAGTCAAAACTCTAGAGGCTTGGAGATAACATTTATTAAAGGGGTAGAATGTAGAGCCTTTGCTGGAGCTTGCTGCTTTTGTTTTAAAATGTCATCTGCTGTTTTTAAGTTACAGTTGCACAAATGCACTACTTTGTGTGCTCCCTGGTCAAACAAATTGAAAGGACGACAGGTTGCCATAGAAACAACATCAGGGCAAGCCTGTGTTATTGTTAAAAGAAAGCAAGGGTTGCAAAATCATCAGTGCTTGAATCACAAAAGCACATGAAATGCTGAAGAATCCCTTCACTTGAGAAAGGGCAAGTGTTTAAGGATCAGTCAATGAGCTGCTCATCAGAGATTCATACTGTGGCAAATAGGTCCCTTCAGACTCTTACAAAGCTTCTGAGCACAGGCCAAAATTTATTTGTAAAATACACTAAGGTCTAGACTGAAAAGAAAGAAATGCATTTCAAGGTATTGAATCTGCGTGGTGGAGCCAGTTAATCAACGGGGAAAAGAAACCTTACAATCCCCTGAGTCATGACTGAAAACACTTAAGAGCTGGGCATAAAAAGAGAGGAAAGGATGAAATGGAACAGGAGAATAAAATTGAATATACTTATAGGAAATGCTCAGAGAAGAAAATGAAGCAAGACTGATAGCCAATTATTTAATAGCATTCCTGCTTCAGAAGATATTGGGTAGAAATGATGGAGACGTCTCTTCATAGAATCATAGAATCATAGAATCTTCATGGTTGGAAAGGACCTTTAAGATCATCGAGTCCAACAATACACACACAAAAAAACCCCCTACAATCTCTGCCCTTCGGAGCATGCCCTGAAGTGCCACATCTACACGTTTCTTAAACACCTCTAGGGATGGTGACTCAACCACCTCACTGGGAAGGCTGTTCCAGTGCCTGACCATTCTTTCAGTAAAGTAATTCTTCCTAATATCTCATCTAAACCTCCCCTGCCACAGCTTCAGACCACTTCCTCTGGTCCTGTCATTATTCACTTAGAAGAAGAGGCCAACACTCACCTCTCTACAACCTCCTTTCAGGGAGTTGTAGAGGGCAATGAGGTCTCCCCTCAGCCTCCTCTTCTCCAAGCTAAACATGCCCAGCTCCCTCAGCCTCTCCTCATATGACTTGGTCTCCAGACCCCTCACCAGCCTGGTAGCTCTCCTCTGGACACGCTCCAGCACTTCAATGTCCCTCTTGTACAGAGGGGCCCAGAACTGAACACAGTACTTGAGGTGAGGCCTCACCAGTGCCGAGTACAGAGGCACGACCACTTCCCTACTCTTGCTGGCCACGCTATTCCTGATACAAGCCAGAATGCTGTTGGCCCTCTTGGCCACCTGGGAACACTGCTGGCTCCTGTTAAGCTGCCCGTCCACCAGCACCCCGAGGTCCTTTTCTGCTGGGCAGCTTTCCAGCCACTCTTCCCCAAGCCTGTAGCGTTGCTTGGGGTTGTTGTGACCCAAATGCAGGACCCGGCGCTTGGCCTTATTAAACCTCATACAGTTGGCCTTGGCCCATCGATCCAGCCTGTCCAGGTCCCTCTGTAGAGCCTTCCTACCCTCAAGCAGATCAGTTCTATAAGTATTTAATATATATTTATATATATTATTTGATATTTATTCTGTAATTATGTGTTAAAAAAATAATCTGCTGAGGAATCTCTTCTCACTAATTTCACATGTATGGAAACTCAAATGTCTGCTTTCCATTTCCTTTGATTCTACTTCATCTTCATTTAAAGCTGGAAGTATTGTCATGCTTTACCTATGTTCAATAATCCCACCTATGCATCTATGGTTCCTTACATTTCAAAATCAAATGACTCTAATTTGCTTTAGACAGATTTCTCACTGCAGAAAAATGAACTTGATTAGGCTCTACTAAACTGAAGACATCTACCTAGTAATTTTTTTAAACTGTTTCCTTTGGTCATTCTAGTTTAAGTGCATGTAAAGATGTCAACGGTATTTATTTTGTTACTTAGAAAATCATGAGCTTTAGTTGTTTTGTGGTTTGGCTATTTTTTTACAATGAATAGTGATGCTAAAAAACATTGAAAACTTCATTTTGGCCATGTTTTAGCTTTTAGTACCTGTTAAATAGACAAGTTGTGTCTTCCACTCATAAAATAGTCCTTCTGGAATGTTTTCCTTTTACTGCCTCACATTCCACTCATTGCAACTCTTTGTGTCTTACTCTTTTTTCATAGAATCAAAGAATCATGGAATAGTTTGGGTTGGATGGCACCTTTAAAGGTCATCTAGTCCAACCTCCCCTGCAATGAGAAGGGACACCTTCAAACAGATCAGATTGCTCAGAGCTCTGTCCAATCTGATCTTGAATGTTACAAGGCATGGGGCATCTACCACTTCTCTGGGCAACCTGTTCCAGTGTTTCACCACCCTTATTGTAAAAAATTTCTTCCTTATATCTAGCCTGTTTTCCCTCTTTTAGTTCAAAGCCATTACCCCTTGTCTTATTACTATACTCCCTGATAAAGAGTCCCTCACAGGAGAGCACCTGAAGTGCAGCACGAAGAAATTCCAGCCAGTAAGTCAGCTTCATCTGGGACCAAACTTAAAGGTCTCACGTAAAAGTAGCATGGGGATAAAACAAGAAGAAACATGTGCATGCCTGCAGGGCTATAATCTCATTGGTATCATGGAGACACGGTGGAATGTCTCCTATAACTGGAGTGTTAGATTGGAAGTATACAGGCTTTTTAGAAAGCACAGGCAGGGGAGATGAGGAGGGGGTGTCACCCTCTATGTCAATGACCAGATGGAGCGCATGGAGCTCTGCCTGTGGATGGATAAGGAACCAACCAAGAGCTTATAGGTCATGATTAAAGGGAACACAGGGACAGGTGACATTGGAGTGGAGGTCTGCTACAGGCCACCCAACCAGGAAGAAGGAAGACAGCGGATGAGGCCCTCTATAGACAGATAGGAGCAGCCTTACACTCACAAAGCTTGGCCCTCATGGGGGACAACGTAGAAGGGCATAAAGAATCCAGGAGGTTCCTGGAATGCATTGGTGATAAGTTCCTTCTCTAAGTGATAGAAGAACCAATGAAGAGAGGTGCTATGCTGGACCTTGTTCTCATCAACGAGGAGGGGCTGGTGGGGAATGTGAAGCTTAATCACAGCCTTGGCTGCAGTGACCATGAAATGGTAGAGTTCAAGATCCTCAGTACAGTGAGGAGGGCACACAGCAAGCTCACTACCCTGGACTTCAGAAGAGCAGACTTTGGCCTCTTCAGGAATCTGCTACTCTGGTAGAGTACCATGGGATAAAGCCCTGGAGGGAAGAGGGGCCCAAGAAATGAAGGACTTTTTAATTCTATTATTACAATCACACACCTTGCTTTTGAAACATTAGAGTTCACTTTTTTCAGAATCCAATGTAGAAGAGTCTGTTGCTCTCTACTGTCTGTATCAACAGTGTTTTCTTCCAATGAATTCCAATAAACTATTGTATAATCTATAGTTTTTGCAAACATATCTAGGTAGGTCAAGAGCCTTGTTACTCCAATGTTATTCTGCTTATCTGAATTTTTCTTATGCGAATAAAAATTTCTTCATCATTTCTCTTAAAATAACAACAAAAAAATAACCTTTTAGTCTCCAGATTCCCTGTTCATGTAAATTGGCATCTGACTGCATTCAAGCTACTGAGCTACGTCACACCACCCAAAGAGATCAGTCAGTTATCTTAACTTGCTTATATTCTTTTCAGTACTGCCTAACAATGATGTGGTTTTTTTTTTTATTATATGTACATCATAACTATTAAATAAAAAATGCCAAGAAAATATTCATTAGCTTTGTCATTATTTGCCCCATGTTGATCACAGGTTTCCTGGAAAGTATATTTTATCTACATGACTCTCAACAATGCACGTGATTCAAAGATAGGAATTTAAAGCATGAATAATTGTAAAGTAAGTAATGAATGTATGGTAATGGGAGATTTATGCAGAACAAGGTTAATTTTTTATATTACTGAGTACTGTTTGAGAAATGTATTGCTCCCTGGGTGTTGCTTGGTCCTTCTGAATAGCTGCATGCGTAATTCCAGCTAGAATAGCCACAAATTAATTTTTCTTTTGGGGACAGTCCTTATCATAAAAAGCAACTCCAGAACTGAAAGGATAAAAACCCGAAAAGTTGCTAGTATTTTCCATCTAATTTTTCACAGAAGATTCAAGGTTTTTGGCTGGAATGAAGAAGTGACCTAGCATCAGGTATAGCAGAATTCTCCTGTTTTGCATGAGATTGTACAAAATACATTCAGGCAGTTGTTATTTTTTTGTTAGTAAAAATGAAGCATTTTGAAATGCATAAGTAATTTCAAGGGTTACATGTTATAACCTCATAAACAGAAATATTGGAATAGATTTAATTCAGAGAAAATACCTCTTCATTTATCAAAGCAAATCTCCATGCTGTTACTGTGCTCTGTAGCAAACAGAAGAGAACGTGGTTTACTTCAGTCTTACTACCTCTGTGACTTTGACAGACAGTGAAACATCAAATGAGCAGACCATCTGAGGTGCTGGATCATGTTAAGGAACAACTTCATCTTTAAACATTTATTTAAACTTGATTGATGAACTTTTACCAATCACAAATAGAAACAACAATTCTGAAAGAACTCATTTTAAATAAATTATGGTATTTTGCAGGGGAACGTGAAGGAGGTTTAATCAAAACTTATAACCCCTCCTTCTCGTATCTTCAGAAATACATCTTCATAACTTTTTAATTATAAAGTATATCAATTCAGTATATCCATTTCACCACATCTAGCAGTGATGGTATTATTACATCAGTACAGTAAGAAAGTGATCTCTCTGAAATAAGGAACACAAACTCAGGTAAAAATCATGCAAAACAAGCCAACATAAATGAGGTGTCGGTTTACAATGTGAACATCCTCCTATATGGCTATAATATTGTATGTGCCATTGAAAAATCTGTTCTTGCAGCCAGAACAAAAGAATCTAATAAATTGGTCTTTATATTAAGTAATTTGAACACTCTGGTTGCTGTTTTCAGAGAAAAAAAAAATGAATTATGAACGAAACATTTAATAATGTTAGTACTGTGAGAGGCTAGACAGGAGGAAATAATCACTGTTTCAATCTGGATGAGCAAAAAATAATGCAGATTTGTGGAATAAATATTATTTAGCCCTCTTTTCATTAAAGAAAGCTATTTTCAACAGAAATTATTGATGTAGACACTGCAAGATATGTTGTGGTTTTGTCCAAATTGGTTAATGGCCGGTGACAGATCCTCCTCCCCAGCCTCTTGTGCACAGAGAGGCGGAGAAGAGATTTACAAGTTTAGAAGAAACTAAACTACTACTAATAATAAGATAAAAAGGAAAATAATGAAATAGATACAGTATATACAAAACCATATTAAGCTCCCAGGATGATGTCTCTGGCAGGCACTGAGGAAGTCCCAGACTGGACTCAATGACAAGTGGGAACTAGGTTCCAGAGATGGAGTCAGGAACCCACGGATCGGTATCAAACGCAGATGAACAGACAGGGTCCTCCTCGGGTGTCAGCCATTGAAGGAAGAGAGTTGACCCTTTGATCCCTCAGCTTTTATACTGAGCTTGGGGCAGATGGGATGGAATACCCCTGTAGGTCAATTTTGGGTCGCCTGTACTGTCTGCTCCTCCCCGCAGGTGTGACCCACCCGATTCTGACCCTCCAATGGGGCAAATAACAAAATTAGCTGATCTTGGTTGTTATAGCAATAAGTATAAGCAAGAGCCTCGCTGCATACCAATCCTTGGCACAAACTGTCTTATCACTCTGAACGAACTATTTTCAACACAACATGCTGTTAATTTCAGAGAGTTAGAAGAGGCCTAGCTAAGAAGTAAAGTTACTGAACAGAAAGTTGGTTCTGTTTTACCTCAGACCAGGACAAGATATTATTTTGATCAACACAACAGTTTACACATGTTAGTTAGCACGTGTTACCTAACATATCTTTATTTCTAATAGCTGAAAATAGGGCTTCAGAAGAAGCATTCCAATTGTTTATTATTCCCCAGCTGTTGAAACACATTGTAGGTTTTATTGCTATTCGTAGAACCCTTCTTAAGAGTAGTTAGATTTTTTTTGTCTCTTATAATCGTTCTTCTAAAAGATTGTGCCAGAACCTAATAGATATATAGGCTATGGGTAGATTATTATTAGTTTTTATACACGTTCCAGTGATGATTTTTTAGCATAGATAACCACAGGATAGGAAAACAGACAAAAGGATTTTGCTCTCCCTTGTGTTTACCTTGCTGTTACATTTATGGGCAGAAATCCATTTTGCTAGATTAAATTGACTGAGGTATTTTTGTCCTTTAATGTGACTAAGTCCACATACCATCCATCTTTATTACTCTGAATCTGCAATGTAATTTGGATCCCTTGGCCTTGCTCTGCTTTGCCTTGCTTTCCTTTCCCCATGGACATATTCTCTGTTTCAAAGGCGTTTCCCAGATCTTCATTAGTGTTTCAAGATTATTACTAGCTTACTCAAAAAGATTAGTCACCATATTTCTCCCTGAAGACATGACCATTAGTCATCTCCTTTCAGTATGACACTGACCTTCAATGTCATTCATTTTTGTCTTGTCAGAGAACAGCCTTTCTTCAACTTTATTTCCTATGCATTTCTAGTTTAAATAATATCTTCCCGTGTATCATTCTTGTACTGGGTCTGGCTGGGGTTTAGGTGGGATGGACTTAACTTTTTTTCATAGCAGCCCTTAGGATGCTTTGATTTGGATTTGTGACTGAATGTTGATAATACACCCATGTTTCATCTAATGCTGAACAGTGCTTACACAGGCTTGGGGCTTTCTCTGGTTCTCTCTCTGCTCCCCTGTTACGTCCTGGTCTGATTACATTGGGCGCGGGAGAGGTTCACAATGATTTTCAAGCATGAGATTAAGACACAAACGAGGTCAGATGCTGCTCACTGCAGATTTATTGTTATTCCCCAGCAATAGTCACTGAGACAAGTGATAGAGTAAAGGCAGAAGTAGAGGAAAGGCAGAACTGAGAAGCAGTATTATGAAGCACAGCAAGAGTATAGTCACCACCACAGGCCCGACGATGTCTCAGCTGTCCTCTGGAATTCAGCAGCATCTCATTGATCCATGTTTGTTAGTGGTGAAAGTCTTGGTCCCAATTCCCAGATTGTGGTGGGTCAGCCTCACCAGTTATAGTCCAGGTTGGTCAGTAGCTTGACCAATCAGCATGATGGTGGCCTTTGCCCAACTAATTGTCATTTGACATGGTTGCCATATAAGTTTTTCCTGCCTTCTGTTCATTGGGCAGTCCTTGGCTCAGCAGTCATTGTGCCTCATCAAGTTTGGCATTAACAGGACAATTCCAGGTGGAGCCCAGGGTAGGCAGGGTCTGGACGCTCTTGTAGACAAAGGCCTACACCCTTTTCAGCTGATGGCAATCTTGAGTGGTGACTAATAAGCAGAAGAATGGTCTGCAGAAGGTGCTAAATAGATACAAGCAAGCTTCTTACTGGCCTCCAAGCCTGCTGATGTTTTGCAGAAGCTTAAGCAAGTTTTGATACAATTATTTTGAAATTCCAGTTTCTCACATCCCCCCACAGTAAGCAGGCAAGAAGTTGGGAGGCAAGACAGCTGACGCAAGACTACTGATCTGAAATGACCAAAGGAATATTGCCATATAATGCCATGTTCAGCAATAACAAGTGGAGGAAGTGGGGCTGCCTTCCAAGGTAGCCATTGCTCAGACTGTCTAGACATCAATCTTCTTGTGGGAGGTGTTGAGTGTTTGCCTTTGCGCCACTTTTTTTTTTTCCACTCTTTCCTTCACTTATTAAGATATCTTATCTCAAATAATGAGGGTTTTTTCACTTTTGTTCCTCCTATTTTCTCCTCCTGAGGAAGGGGGGGGGGCGAGTGACTGGTGGTGCTTAGCTGCTGTGTGGAGTCAACCCACAATAGTTCATAAAAGTTCTAGAATTCTCCATATTTCTTCTTTGTAGGAAAGTATTTAGCTAATAAAATTGTTTGAGTTGTCCCATCCTGATCTAACTTTGATAAAGAAATGTTATATTTTATTTAATTTTCCTTTTATCTCCAAATACTTTTCTCTCTCATTTGAAATCAAGTGGTCAGTTTTGTGTTTTCACGAATAGTTCTTTCCTGTTTCTCTTCCTTCACAGACTTAACTCTTAGTCCACCCCTAACATGATATGTTTTGAAAGAATATTTGTCAGTGTACCTGGAATTTAAATATAACTTCCTTTACAACACACACACAGAAAAGCAAATTTTAATAGCCTTAATTCACAAATGTAAGAGGAATAACATCTTCTCTCATAAGAAGTTGGTCAAAGGTCTGGTATACTTCATTAGAATATCAAGAGCATGAAAGCACTCCTTGTATCTGCCAGAACTGCTTACTGCAGGATATTTGTACAAAACGGTCAGTTTTCAAATGCTACTACTGGAAAATATATATCTTACAAAGTATGGTATCTGTATCTTTTTCTGCCACTTACATCCCATATAACCCAAGATACGTTAAGACAGTTGAAGGCAATTTACATTTACCAATAGGATCATATAATGCAGAATGAATTCAATATTAATTTTGCATCCATATGTAGTCAAAATTAATGATTACTAAAAAGACAAAGTTATTGTTCACAGACTGTGTAACTGATCTGAAGTTTATCCAAACTAGGGAGTGAATTTATATTGATTTTAATTAAGCTAAGGAAAGGAAAGTCTCTATGGACCACGGATCCACTGAGTATCTTATCTTCAATAGTAGCTTATAGTGAAAGCTCAGTGAAATTTTAGAGAGAAGGACAAGTAAAGGTAGCTCCCCCACTGTATTCTCTTAACCTTTAGCACTTTACACCTCAAGAATTCCTGAACTAAATGAATGATCACGATTTTTTTCTGTCCCCTTTTGAATTTATGTTGAAGTTTACTGTTCACAACTTCCCACAGCAAGGGTCTCACAGCTCAGCTATGTATTGCATGAAAAGTAATTTTCCTTCACATGTTTTGAAATTATCTTCTGTTAGCTTCTTGTGATGTCCCTGCTTCCAGTATAGGAATAAGTATTGAACAATTGCTGTCTATCAGTTTTCTGGGATGTGTACCTTCATGGACATCTATGATCCCCACCACCAATCACTTGTTTTATTAGTACTTTCAGTTGTTCCCCTTATTAAATCTATGCTTTGACTAACCTTATCACCCTTCTTCACAATTTTACAATTCTGCTTTAGTAGAAAGGATGAGATATATAGTGTAGACCATCAACATTATTCAAATATGAGTGAGCAATACAAATTGTGGCCTACCCTCATTCACATATCCCTATTAACCTCTGACAACAAATAGTTGTTTGATGTTTCTCTCTCACACCAATATACATTTCCTATATATTTACTAAATATATAGAAGAGCTTCATAGTAGTGTAAGAAAAGCTGTAAGTGTTCCTGATAGCTATCCTTAATATGTTTAAAAACAGTTCCATTTTTTCTAAGAAGTATTGCAATATTCACTGCTGATCACAAGTCTTTGAAAACTGGTTAGAAAATAATTCCCAGGCCAGAGAAGTTGTTTTTCTTTGTTCCAAAAAATCCATAAACTTACTGCATTAACTTTCAAAAAAACCCCAAAACATTAATGTTATCTTTTTTTGTCCTTTAGCTAAAAATAATAGCTGAACAGACCAAAATAATATGTTAATATGAATATTCTTAGAGTTGACCCAGTTGTAACTAAGACAAAGGAGCTTGCCACACTTTGCACTGGAAACCACTCAATCAGTCTAACTTCCTAGTCTAACATGGTAACATATGTATTGGTATTTGTAAGATACTGGTAAGTTTTTTATAACATGGACTCCTTATGAGTATTTTTTAATTCTATGTAAATTGTAAATGTTATTTTCTCTGTTCATTAGACCTTATGCAGCTAAGTTATAAACTGGTGAAAAACATTTTTTATTACAATGAGAGCTGTTTTTATAAAGCTATTATTTCAATGATTATTTTAAAATTTCACTTTCTGAATTAACATATTTTGATCTATATTCTTGTGCTTGGCTTTAGTGAGAGCTGTAATACAGGATAATTCATTGATTATATAGAAAAGTAATACACTAAAGTCAAGCAATACTTGAAATTGGAATCTGGGAATGTAGTTTGTACTCAGTTTTATATTAAGAAAATCTTTCAATGACTTTCAGGCAAGATAATTTTTGTACATGTTTTGATGTAAATAGTAATGCTGCCTCTAAAGTTTTAAGAACAAATAAAATTATAAAGCATCTAGCTTCCCTAAATGGGCTGAACTGAACAAATAAACAAAGAAAAACCTACACAGATGAATTAGTAGTGTTACAGTTTCTCACTAATCTGAAAAATTAGTATAAAGAGACACTGTATAGAAACATATATAAGTATCCAGTTGTCCTGGTTTGAGGTAAAACAGAACCAGTTTTCTGATTTGTAATTTTACGTTTTAGCTGGGCCTCTTCTAACTGACTAAACTCTGAAATTAACAGCATGTTGTTCAGCAACTGTTCACTCTCAAAGTGATAAGACCTGATTATACCAAGGAACGGTATGCACAGAGGCTCTTGCTTAGACTTCTTGCTATAACAAACAAGGTCAGCTCACTTTGCTATTTGCCCCGTTAGAGGGTCAGAAGTGGAGAAGCGTAGAGGGGTCACACCTGTAGGGAGGAGCGGACAGGACAGGTGACCCAAAGCTGACCAACAGGGTATTCCATCCCATATGCATCACGCTCAGTATAAAAACTGAGGGATTAAAGGGGCAAGGGGCTTGCTCTCCTTCTTCAATGGCCAATGTTCGAAGAGGACTGTGTCTGTTCGTCTGCCTTTGATCCTGATCTGAGCATTCCTGACTCTAGTTCTGGAATTCAGCTCCTGTCCATCGCTGACTCTAGTCTGGGACTTTTCCTGTGTCTGCTGGTGACGCGATCGTTATCCTGGGAGCTGGATACGATTTTGTATATATTGTATACCTTTTTTTTTCTTTTTATTATTCTATTATTATTTATTATTTCCTTATTTATTATTATTTCCATTAAAGTAGTTTAGTTCTTTTTCTAAACTCGTAAATCTCCTTATCTCTTCCTCTCCTCTCAGAGGGGGTGGGGGGGTGGGCCATCTGTCGTTCTGATTGGTCAATATGGCCAAAACCGCAACACCAGTAGATCCTACTCCAGGAATATACGCAACCAAATACATAGAAAAGAAACATTCTGTTATAGCTACCACTTGCTGATCAGAGTTAGGCTGATATTCACCATAAAAAAGGTAAATACTAAAGATGGCCCTTTGCGGTCATTAAAGAGCAAATTCCATTGGTGCTAGTACTGTTTGAAACCTATTTTAACTACAGAAAACAGATCAATGAACCCTGAAATAAAAAGAGGTTGGAATCAACCTCTCAAAAGACATTGGTAGACCTCCATTTTCTACAGATTTTCTACTTAAATCTTCCCAGTTTCTGTATATCGTGTAGAGTTATAATTTTATATATAAAAATGTACGTACACATATAACATAATAACTACAGTTCCAAGATTATTATTTTTTTTTCCTACGGGTAAGGATCTGCTTTTAGCACAGCTGAAAATTTATTCACTGATTCTGCTTTTTGACTTTTAATACAGTTTCAGTGGAGCAGTAACTTACTTTTTCTGTTAAAAAAGCTCTGAGCTTAATTTAACTCCATTATGACCCTAATAGTGGTGTTAAAGAGGGGTCTCAAGAAAAGCTACAAAATGTCCAGGCAGTAAATTCTGAAAGCAAAACATTTAGGCTTTGAGTTTTGCAATAAATGAAAGCAGACATGGATAATCATACTGACAGGTGTTTGCGGGGTTTTAAGGGTTTGGGTTTTGTTTGGGTTTTTTAATGTTTTGGAGAAGTGTCTTGTTGGGTATTTTTTAAACAGCAATGTTTTAACCTTGTTGTGTAATAGGTGCTGTCATCTCAGCCTCTGGTCTGCACGTAACATACAGAAAGCAAATTTTTCATTCCTACATTTATTCACTTTAAGTGATAATGGCTTGATTCAAACTAATGGGATAAAAGCCTTTGGTTCAAGTGCTTTATGTTTCAGTAACTCACCTTCTCTGCAGAATTAGCTAATAAATATTTTTGTTGCTTAATTTCTGCCATTGTATGTTGTTTATTTTTAAGTTAAGGAGAAACTGCATATATCATTCCCCTCAAAATATCTATTTTGGTATAAAAGAAACTGCATGGATTTTCTTCTAGAATTGCTAATTTAACTAAAAGTCTTCTATGTTGGTTGTCTTTCCTCTTGAACACTATATTTGTCATGAGGTCTGGCACTCTCAATCAGACTATTTAGGTCCTTATTTTAAACTGGTACAAAAGTTCTGTTTTCTCAATTTCCTTAGGACAGTTAAAAGAAAGGTCTTACATTATATATTTATTAATTATAATATTTTGTTCAAATTAGCAATGTGTATGAATATTATCTCATGATTTCCCTAGAAATGTTCCCGTTCCTTAGAAAGACAACAATTAAAAGGGCTGGGAGTTCCAATGTCACTTTTTCATCATTATGAGATCAAGCATATCTTGCCTTCTGTTTTGTTTATCATCCTTTGATTTTATATCTGAGACATCACCAAGAGTTAGAGACGATTTTTTTCTGTCTGTTACAATGCATTGTGCGTGCATCTGCAAAAGATTTGTATGGCAATAGTAGTTAACTTAGATATTAAGTAACAGTAATTTTTTGATTATTTGTTGAATAGTAAAATCAATGGCAGTATTTTGAATAGCAGTTTCCTCTTCCAGTGTTAACAGCTAAAGGTCCCCACCATGACAATCAGCAGTACTTTGGCCGTGAAACAAGCTGATTGCATCTAGAGCAACTTTGCCAATTTTCAGTTTTCCTATCATTTCAGACTGCTAGTTCTGAGAACTTGTCTACTAAAGTTAATCTTTCCCTCCTATTTCCTGTTCCACGCATAAGATTATTTTTTAGAGAATACTAATGATACATAAGTGTTCAGATGTACATTATGCCTTTCACGGGCATCCCAGAAAGGTTTTGAAAGCATTATCCTCAGCAAATTTATATACTGGTGTAACGGTATAATTTGTAAATGATGTACTATGAGACTTCATGGACCCGTCTGTGGAAAGCTCTTTGTGGAAAGTGGATAACCTTTGTGATTTTATGTGCCATGAATAGGCTGACAAACAGAAATAGTTGCGTGTATATTAAGTTAGACGTAGAGAGGCAAAAAATGATCAACAGGCTTTTTGGTAGATCTTGGAAGCAATTTTAGGAGGGAGGGTCATTTATATAGTTTAGCAAGACATGAGGATGTGATACAGAGGGGCTTAAAATGGGGGCTGAAGATATAATTTACCTATATTCTATTTGTATTTTAGATAAAATTGTTAGCAGCAATAGACCATTGGTTAACATTTTTACTTATATTACGTCGTGACTCGTGATGTCCTTACTAAGTAAATGTAGCCTTGCAACTTGTAATCAATGTAATGTCTCTACTCATATATGTGTGAAGCCACATCCCCTGATATACTCTAATCAAAATATATTTACCTCTGGGATATCTGGGGAATTTTGCAGCCAGGTGATTTACAGAGTATTTACAGATGTTTTCTGTAAGAAATATCAAAAAATCAGATATTATACAACACATACTCTTGTCATGCCTTTAAATCATTGAAGCCACTAAGGTGAATTTATATAAAAGCAGCAGAACAATATGCATAATGTAAAGGAGACAGAGACTGTCTCTTGCTCTGTCTCACAGGCAAATTATTTTTGGCGAGGGTTGGAGATAGAGACAGACCGTGCAGTAAAATAGTCTACTGTAGTCTATAATCAATGTAAAATGGTATTAGAACTTTTACATATCTTCCTAAATAAACTCTGACCTTCAATAATAGAAACACTAATAGGAGAAGGCTAGACCAGCCCACTGATCTAATACAGTAAATTTTATGATTAATCATCAGAAAGTCCTTTCTTAGAAAGAAGAATATGTCTCCGCTGAATCTACACTCAGGGAATTCTTAGGAATTAGAGGCACTGACGTACCATTTGGGGGCAAACTATACAAAGAAATTAAATAATTATGAGATATTGAATAAGAAAGAGATGTTGTCTAAGCAACTGAATAAGGAGAGTATATGGTTATAAAATTTAGAAGAAATTAATTTCAGACATACGTTTCCCCTTTGCTCTGCATTACAAAAGTATTCTGATAATATTTATTGTAAGGAAACAACTCTAAACTGACATCACGCTTTTCCTCCTAAGATTATCTTGCGCAGTAGAGCTGGGAATGTTCCACTGCCTCTGCAATTTTTTGTTGGGTCTCTAGCCCTGTGAGGGGGAAACCAGCTCTCTTGGTTATACGATCCCAGATAGCCTGAGATCACATGTTGAACAAATGTTAATGTCAAAATTATAATGTGAAGATTAGGTAGAGGGGACGATGCTGAGACAGTTGTCCAGAAACAAAAGAAGACAACTCTTGAAAGTATTCATAATTTTGTTCTGATCCACCTGGTTCAGCAAGCTAAGAAGCTGTTGGGGTGTTTGCTGCAAAACAGTTCTTGTCTAGATGCTTCTTTCTCTAAATGCACTTCTCCACAGGGGGTGAGATTTTCTTAAGGCCTGTGAGACCACCACACAGGCTGAAACTTCTTCCTAAAGGCTTTGTGTTATATATTTGATGCTTAATGAAGTTATCAATTTTTGCCACTTCTCCTAAGGAAGTATTAACTGTTAATATACAGAATCTCTTCTGAGTATGGTCAGGTAGAGCCATCTCCTATCTGGACAGTAAACATGACATTACGTATTGGCCTAGTACTTACTCTCCTTCAACATGTTTTACCAAATTATAATCCCCATGCAAACAGAGATTGATGTTTAAATAGCAATATATAAGTCTTACAGAGAGAAAAAGATTTTAAGACAAACCCAGAGAAAAACAATGACACTTTTATCAAACATTCAGTGGAGAACAAGAAGTATAGTTTATTAGTTTCTCATAGCTTAACTTGATGAAAATAAATAGTACAATAGTGATAATGAATTTGGGGTTAATTGACCTTAAATTCACATGCTAGTGTTAAAGAACATTGCACATGTGTTAAAGAGAATGTAGGAAAGGAAAAGCTAAGCCTGACCAGGTAGGTACTACATACACATGTTTTAAAACAAAAAACATGAGATCACTCAATTATACTGTTTTAAAGGGGAGATATGGCTGAATTGAAATATATTTATATCTAGAAAAAAATTTCTAGTTTAATATTTCCCCTTGTCGCCAAGAAGGCCAGTGGAATTCTGGGCTGCATAGGGAAGAGTGTGGCCAGCAGGTCAAGGGAGGTCATTCTCCCCCTCTACTCTGCACTGGTGAGGCCACAACTGGAATACTGTGTCCAGTTCTGGGCTCCCCAGTTCAAGAGAGACAGGAAACTACTGGAGAGAGTCCAGCGTAGGGCAACAAAGATGATTGAGGGATTGGAGCATTTCCCTTATGAGGAAAGGCTGAGAGAGCTGGGACTCTTTAGCCTGGAGACGAGAAAGCTGAGGGGAGACCTTATTAACATTTACAAGTATCTAAAGGGTGGGTTTAAGGAGGAAGGAGACAGACTCTTTTCAGTGGTTCCCAGTAACAGGATGAGGGGCAATGGGCACAAGGTAGAACATAGGAATTTCCAATCAAATATGAGAAAAAATTTTACAGTGAAGGTGACAGAGCACTGGAACAGGCTGCCCAGGGAGATTGTGGAGTCCCCTTCTCTGGAGACTTTCAAGACCCGCCTGGATGCAGTCCTGAGTAATGTGCTCTAGGCAATCCTGCTTTAGCAGGGGAGTTGGACTAGATGATCTGTAGAGGTCCTTTCCAGCTCTGAAATTCCATGATTCTGTGATTTCCTGACCTATCAGTGTAATTAGAGAAAAAGCAAACACAGCTTGAAGACAAACTTTATGTTTCCTTTACCTTAAGGCATGTAAAAGCATATTTTGAGATTACATGTAGATAACGAACATAAAATTCAGGGAGTTTCAGAGAATTTCTCTTGAAGCCCTGACTTCTATTTCTCACCTCGAGATGCTCTTCATGTTACTTATGGCTACAAGAGGTTAAACAAGCAACGTATAATAGGCATAAATGACAGACAGACAGAGATCTTAGTTGCATTCTTGTAGGACCTGCTCTGGGTTTCTTTAGCAGGATACAAAGAGACTCTGCAAGTGTGACATACACAGCTTAGTATATGGAGCTTTTAATTATTGGCTAACACAAACAAATGAGAGCTAAGATTTCATGAGTTTTAGGCTGACCACTAGTGCTCACCACACTAACAGGGCACCGCACTAACAAGGAGATTTTTTTTGAATGTCAGGTGTCAGTCAGGAGGAGAAAAGTTGGTCTGACAGCAATAGATTTCTGTTTCCCTAGAATTTCCAAAATGTAATAATTACTTTCAAATTATATCAGGAAAGTACATAAAAAGCATAGTAAATTACGCACAAGCAGAAGTTTTGTGAACTGTTGTTGTCAGTCAGAAAGAAAGATTTCATTTTCTGAAATGAATTGAATTTTTAAAAAGTGACACAGCAAATTTAATATATCTGTGTTTCTAAAATGGCAAAATAGAAGGGTTTTTTCTTTTTTTTTTTTTAAGTATAGCAGAGGAAGGATGCGATGAAGTTTCAGAATTAAAAATAAATACTAAGGAGGCCAGGAGTTTGGGGGTAAAAGAGTGGGCCTTCTGGAAGGGGATCTGAGTCATAAAAAGTCAGCAAGATTTTGAGGTTTTATGTCAGAGTCTGTTTGCCTCTGAGTTTAGCTGTGATGTCATGAGGCCTATTAAAAGTACATGAGAGAGTCTTATCATGTGCTGTTTAATGAAGCAGGACTCCTATTTTGCTGCCAGGAAAGGTGAAAATGTCAGCTCAAAATGTTAACGGTTTCTTCTCTTTTTTAGTGTTTACTTTGGTTTAATTCATAATACATTTCCAACCTAGAACAGATTGAAAGCTGCTCCATATGTATTCTCATTCTTTTCTGCCTTTTTAAATGAAAATCTACTTTCCTGATTTCAGCAGTCTCCCAGCTCATCACAAAATGATGGTCCACTTTGATGTTCACAGGACAATGACTGAGAAAAAAGAAGTGGTAACTGCTTGGTGCTGCCTAATCGGAACCAGCCTACGGCTGAGCTGATCATGAATTTTGCACAGTATCAGAGGACTAATATTTAAGGGAATCCTATGGTGAAATGTAGCTACAAAGATATCACATTTTCAGCATGTTATGCTCAACACGGGTATGTTTCACAATCTGTCACACTGAGCACAGTCACATTTTGTGACTCCAGTTTCTAGCATGCTTTTGTGATGAAGGGAAAATTTATGTCATTCACATATTCTTTTGGCATAGAAAATATCTCTTTTGGCTCATGAAAAATGAGCATTTGCTTGAATTTTATTGATCAAATTAAAAGTTTCTTTTGCACAAGCATTCCAAACATTTGGTATAAAAATGTATTTTTACATAAAATTTTAGTTTATTTTTACTTAAAAGCAAAATCTGTTTTTGCTTAGTATTTTATTCTTGTCCTATTGTTATATTTTTCAGGATCAAATTAAATGTCTGGGGATGCCTCAACAGCCCCAAAAGTATTCGGTGATATGTTTCCTATTCTAATTGAGATCTCTAGGTCTTAACAAATATATCTATAGTATCCTTTAGTATGATAAACAGGGTCAGACTTTGTACTTTGCCTCCAGATTATGATTTTATGAGTTTTGTACTACTAAAACCTCAGAGACTATTTCTGCTTTCCTTGCCCTTACTGACTGACTTGCTCTGTCAGTCAGGGCAGGGTTTCCCAGATCTTTACTCCTGAAAGCTCAGTTTTACCAAATTGCACTAAACAGTCTGCCTGAAGCTTGGAAATTGTAGCCATGTTATTTGCATAATTATTTATTTACTTTTCTCCCCTTTCACAATTTGCTCTCAATCTGGCTATGCTTGCGCAAATTCAGTTCAGGAAAAAAAAAAAAAAACAAACCACAAACAAAGCAAACCACAAATAAATAAATTATATTGTTGGTGTTTTTCTGTAATGGCTATTAACAGCAATGATTGGTAGAACACATCAGATACCATAATTCTCCCGCAGTTACTGTATTCTCTTGATAAATGATTAATTATACAAAATGTATACAAAGCTATCAATGTCCAATGAGAGATAGTGAAGCTCACACAGTTTATAATGTTGGTATTTGTCTTCATATGTATAAATGTGGTGGGTTGACCAAGCTCCCACCCCACTCTCTCACTCCCCCTCCTCAACAAGCCTGAAGGAGAAAAGCTCATGGGTCAAGACAAAGACAGGGAGATCACTCACAAATTACGATCATGGGCAAAATCGATTCAACTTGGGAAAAACTACTTTGTTATATATCCAGTTAAAAATAGAGAAGAATGGTGAGAAGCAAAGACAAAAAGACTAAAACAATGTCTCCCCTCCTCCCCCTTTCCCAGACTCAATGTCACTCTCATTCCCAACTTATCTACCCCCAACCCTGCACAGCACAGGGCAGGGCAGGGGAACTAAGGGGCTGCAGAAACGTCATAGCACTTTGTTTCTGATGCTCCTTCCTCGTCACACTTTTCTTCTGCTCCAGTGTGGTCCTCTCCATGGGCTACAGTCCTTCAGGATAAACCTGCTCCAGCATTGGCTCTCCATGGACCGCAGATCCTTCAGGAAGTTTCAGTCTGCTCCAGCTTGGGGTTCTCCATGTGCTGGAGTGTGGATATCTGCTCTGGCATGGGCCTACACCAACTGCACCCAGAGCACCTCTTCCCTCTCCTCCTTCACTGACTTTGGTGTTCCCTCTGTTGTTTCTCAGTAATTTTTTTCCCCTCCTCTGCCTGACAGACTTTTTTTTTGCCTGGTGTTTATTACCCTTTCTTAACTATGTTTTCCCAGAATCATCATCATCTTGGCTGAGGAGCTCAGCTGTGCCCTGCAGTAAGACTGTTGGAGTCCACTGGATCAGATGTGTCTCGCATGGGGCAGCCCATGGCCTCTTCTCACAGACACCATCCTGCAGCATCCCTGCTGCCAGCACCTTGACACCTACACCCAATACAGTAAGAAAGTATAAAAATAAGCTCTTTTAAAGTCTTCTTTGTAGTAGTAATACTGAACGTATCACCTAGAACATAACTATAGTGTGAACCAGAGTAAGAACAGAAACCTTCCCGATTTAAAAAAAAATAAAATACATTAACAGTAATCCAAAAATAGGAAAATAAATAAATATGTAATAAATTCCACATTCACTGTAAAAATCCTAAGCAATTTTCATTCTTTATTGCCATAAGCTACCCTGGAACTTGTTAGACTTTACCAGCCAGTGTGACCTAAAGGCTAAACAAAATGGTGAAGATAGTGTGTTCAGGCTTACACAGGTGTGACCACCAGCTGCTGTAGCACCTGGAAGTAGAGGGGAGCCAGCAGAAGTGAAGTTTATCAAAACTGTGATGAATAATTATTCCTGTCATTTCCTAGAAGCATTACATTCCACCCTTGGGGGTTATTCTGATTCATCAGAACAGAATAGAACTCAGGGTATTGGAACACAAAACAAGCTAAAATGTTAACAGTGCTTGTAACAAAATTATTCCATTTAAATTGAACCAATATGTGTAGGTGACATAAATGTTCAAATATCTCTGGGTCCTCTGCCATAGAAATTTACAGCAGTGTATGTCTTCATAACAGAATAGATGAAAACCTTCAAAGAACTTCGATAACAACCACTGGTAATCTCACCTAGTCTGAAAACTTCAGAAATCCTCCAATGGTCCTGTGTTGGAGTCAGATTTTTAAATAGTATTTTGTTTGGGTCTGCTCTTTCCCATATTAACATTAGACTTGAAAGTAATTCAGATATTTATGTCTTCATTAAAACAAATTTTCTTTGGTTGTGCTAGTCCAGGTCTTGCATAATGACAAAGTTTTACAGACCATTGTAGAAGCAGAACTTTACCGTTGAAAGCATTTTAACTCTACATTGAAATATCATTGTGAAAGGCAGATTAAAATGAAATCAGAATAACGAAAACAGTTGAAATACATATATGGAATTTAGTACTTAATATGACTCATATTAATAATTGACCCTATTTACAGAAACTCACTCAGATTTGGTGCCTGTATTAGCTGAAGGGCCTGAAAAAAGTATTCCAGGCAGCAGAAATTACATGAAGATGGAGTCAGAAGATGGCAAAAATGATATTTAAATATTCTCACTTTCTAGAAATTAAGGATGACTTTCATCTCTAAGTCCAAAAACCAAAATGTGCGAAAGTTGGTAGTTACATGTAAACTAGTTGACTAAAATCCTGTTATATTTAATTAAGATCTAAGGCTTTATTCAGCTGCCACTATGTAAGGGGGGTAATGACATTTGACATGATCAATAATATCCCACCTGACACCCAACTTATTACAAAATACTACGGGCTTTCCATAGGTGCTGTGTCATACCTGTCAGCCTTGAATAGCGCAGAGCATCTTGGATGCCATTTGATAGCAATATTTAGGAATCTGAATTGTAGTCCTGAGAAATGCAATAGACAAAACACAATAGACAGAGCTGCTCAGCCCATGCTCAAATAGACACTGGGGATCACAGTACTTGCGGATTTCTAGTGTTATGCGAAGTGCCCCAGATCACCAGATCTATAGACCTGGCAGACTTCCACAGGAAATGTGAATCTCCCCCACGCACCTCTAACAGGACACAAGGGGACTCAGCAGTGTGTACTAGGGCATCTCACATTGCTCTCAGACCTCTGGGTTGAATAGACCCCTTCTGTTTAGTCACCTGACGTCTAAGTCTGTACTAGGGCATCTCACATTGCTCTCAGACCTCTAGGTTGAATAGACCCCTTCTGTTTAGTCACCTGACGTCTAAGTCTGGCACAGTCAGTCAGGTGTATCAGCCCCTACAAAGGCTGATACATGCGCCTTGTATGCCTATTTTACGGTGAAATGGATGATCATCCAGGAGTATTTAATTGTTTCTATTGACTAAAACAGGGGGATCAGCCTTGATCACCTAACCTCTCCATGCTTCCACCAAGGAAAGTGTGAATCCCAAGTTCAGTTTTCCCAAATTGTTCCCATGTTTATTCCTTGTTGATTTACCCTAAGAAAAAAACCAAAACAACATCAAAACCACAGCCCTTTCTTGTGTTAGGTCTACAGTAATATATTTAAATATTGCATTTAAAAGCAATTACTTTCAGACATTATGCAATGCCAAAAGACCCCCAGGGTCTGCCTATATACTTCTGTTGCTTGTCTGCAGAGAGTGTTAAGAGAGAAAACAATTATCAAAAACACCAAGATCTCAGCTGGTGATCTGGAACAATAAGAAATGCATTATGTCTAGGGAGGAAATAGCAACCTTTTATTCAATAGTTTCCAAAATTATATGTCGAGGATTTTGAACTTTCCTTTTCAATGGTTTAATTGAAGAGAAAATAATAAAGGATATGTCCTTGAGATAATATGTGGGGTTTTTTTATTCTTTAACAAACAGGCATTTCTTCCTGAAAAACTATGACACTGCAAAGTTCCTGACCAATTCTTACATTGCAATGCCCTCCGCTCTGAACAAATAAATGGTGTGTGTGAAAGATAATTAGATAGTGGCTTGGAAATAATATTATATCATCATAGGAGAGATTCCCAGGTCATGTCCATACTGTGCAACAGAGGGAAGTGCAGACTTCCTTAACTGGCCCTGGCTGATTCAGCTCTGCAGCAAACAGCAGGATAGTTAAACCAAGCTGTATTCTGTTTGGGCTGATTAATCATGCTAACAGGGATATAGTGTTACTGGGACTGAATCATAAAAACATGCAGGGTGTTATGATGCACCATGGAGAAACGATCGCTTGCTCCAACAAGAATGAATATCTCTATCACAATATCTTGTTCTGTAGCACAGTCTTTGTCAGTTTCAAAGTGGAATTTTGCAAGGATTTTTTTTATTGGAATAAAATAGACAGAGGTTTGGGGTGTTTTTTTGTTTGGTTGGTTTTTGGTTTTTTTTGGAGGAAGAAGTAGATGTGTGTTTTTATTAAAATAAATTAGTGTATATCTTAACTGGAAGTGAATTTTTGAATAATCTGATCATTGTTGCTTCAAATTTTAGTGTTATTCGTGGTAACCTGTGATTAAAGTTTGCTTTGAAGAAATGTGCTTCTGATGTTGCCATAAAACCTCTTAGATTCCAGGGCTTTAATATGTATTATTTTTCAAAAACAACTCAGTGATGTTTCATGTAGGTATGCAGTAAAGCAGATTAAAAACTGATTTTAGAGAAACATGTTTCTGGACATGAAGGAAAATGTTCTTTCTCCTCTACCTGAAAAATCATTTTTGGTGCTTATTTTGTTTTTACAACACCAAAGTCACTGAATTACCATGTTATATTTCAGTGTTCTTATTACTCGCTTACCGTCTGAGCACATGCTCATCTGAGGAACCTTCAATGAAAGTAAAAGAATTACACCAGTTTATAGTAGCCAAGCATTCACCCGTTACTCAGTCACTTCATAGTCGTTCGTAAAGCTTTCTCTCTAGATAAGGGTGACTTCTCAAATTTTGGAAAGGTGTTTCTGCTCTGGAGACTGATTCCTGGGAGGTACTACAAATCCAGGAGCTCATAGTATGATTTGACCGGCACTTAACACTGACTGTAAACTTAACACTGCCAACTCCATCACTAAACCATGTCCCTAAGTGCCACATCTACACGTCTTTTAAATACCTCCAGGGATGGTGATTCAACCACTTCCCTGGGCTGCCTGTGCCAATGTTTGACAACCTTTTCAGTGAAGATATTTTTACTAATATCCAATCTAAACCTTCCCTGGTGCAACTTGGAGCCATTTTGTCTTGTCCTATTGCTTGTTACTTGGGAAAAGAGATTGACACCCGCCTCGCTACAACCTCCTTTCAGGTAGTTTTAGAGAGCAATAAGGTCTCTTCTCAGCCTCCTTTTCTCCAGGCTAAAAAAACCCAGTTCCCTCACTCACTCCTCATAAGGCTTGTTCTCTAGACCCTTCACCAGCCAGGGTGCCGTTGACCTTCTTGGCCACCTGGGCACACTGCTGGCTTATGGCTGTGAACCAATACCCCCACGTCCTTTTCCACTGGGCAGCTTTCCAGCTACTCTTCTCCAAGCCTATAGCGCTGCATGGGGTTATCGTGACCCAAGTGCAGGACCCGGCACTTGGCCTTGTTGAACCTCATACCATTGGCTTTGGGCCATTGATCCAGCCTGTCCAGATCCCTCTGCAGAGCCTTCAGGTAGATCAACACTCCTGCCCAGCTTGGTGTCATCTGCAAACTTGCTGAGGGTGCACTCAATCCCCTCATCCAGATCATTGATAAAGATATTAAACAGAACTGGCCTCAGTACTAAACCCTGGGGAACACCTCTTGTGACTGTCTGCCAACTGGATTTAACTACATTCACCACAACTCGCTGGGTGAAGTTCCCAGAACACTGTTAACTTGAAGGTTATGGAGTGGAAAAGACAATCACAGTCTATCTTGTTAAGACAAGTCTACATATTTCTAAGTTTCTAACAAAGTCCATACTAAATTCCTGAGCCAGAGCAGAACAGTTTTATAGCAATTCAAATGTTGATTCTCGTAACTCGACAATTCCTTTAGCTCCCCTTACCTTAATAATGTTTTGTAAATAGAATTGGACAGAAAGGCGGGTGTTTACAGTCTCATGTCCTAAGTATAGTCATTTAGTAGTTTTAATAAGGGGAATAGGTAAGCTCTTCTGGGCTTACACAATCTTATTGTTTATGCAATGCCAGATGTGTTCAAAGCACACTCAATTTTCCTATTTTTTTTCACAGTTCCATTAATAAAATAAAAACGATACACATTTTATAGGCCTATAAATATGTAACTTCAATAAAGTACATTCATTAAGTTTGCCAAATAAATCAGTAACATATTTTAAAAATGTACAAATAGTTGCCAACTTGCATATATAAATTCACTTTTAAAAATATGTATGTGTCAATACAGTAATTAAATTAATACTCTATCTCTAACCTACACTCCTCCTAGCTTTTCTTCATATTATCTTCATTGTCAACAAAACAAACTTTTAGGTGGAAACTTATGATAACAGAAACTTATTTCTACAGTAAGTTTTTTTTCATGCTGTCAGTAATAGCAAAGTGACATACAAGGTCTGAAAATATCACCTACATCAATATTTAATGAACCCTGATTGCTGCCTTCTTTTGTTTGGTGTGCAGTAACAAGAAATGTTTCCATTGTAATTTTCATTCTGTAGCCATGTTTATTAACACAACAACACATCACAGAGGGGAGGGGAGGGGAAGGGAGGGGAGGGGAGGGGAGGGGAGGGAAGAAACCAAACCTTGAAGCAGAAATCCATTTAACTATAAAGTCCGATATAAAGTTGTTGGCAATTCCATGTTCTTAGATTCAGTTTTCTATTTCTCTTTCGCATTCACAATGCCTATTCACAAAGCCTAGCTAAAATTTTACAAGTTATGGGGATAGTCTGTTCTTCATGCATGCAAGTAATTGCCACCAGCATCAAAGGGAGCAACATATTCATCAAAAGGAGAAAAGTCTATATTTAGGGCTCATTTATTCTTTTTGTATGTGTCAAACTTCCACATCCTTTGCCATAGCTTAAGAGCACTCAGCACAGCGGTGAGGATAAAAAATCATGTTATAATCCTTCAATTGCTTGGATAGTGTGCTTATCCACAGCGTATGCTGAGACTGCTGTTCTGTGTATTGTCATCTGACACTATTTCGGTGTCAGGGGATCCATTTTCTTCTCTTTCTCTGGAATAATGACAAGAAAGATTCAGACAAAGAAAAAACATGATAATGTGTCCTTGAGGGATTCCTCTAATGGTTACTGCAATGTTTTATATTCTTCTGGTAGTGCAAAGGTATTCAGATGACAGCATTACCCAGACCTTACAAATGCAGAAAGACAGCAGGGAATATTTTTACTTCTTGCTGTAACCCTAGCAGAGATAAAGTAAAATGAGGTATCTAAGCTTCATATACATAGCCCAGTCTCACTGCTGGAAGAATGCTTATGTTGTTATCATGATTCTCAGCAACTTTAGGTTGGAGCAAGACGAGCCTGCCATGATTTCAGTCATCTAAATTACTATGAGGGGCACTGTGGTAGACAGTCATGAAGATGTGAATGCAACTTTTGTCGTCTTGAGCCTTTCTACTCACACATCTTTGTGAATATGTGCGTAACTCTGCATAGCTGGAATACACTTGCAAGATTCTAATTTCTGTTTGCTGCTCATAAGGAATGGTACCTAATAATACAGAAAGTCCTACTGAAGTTAATAGTATTTTTGTTAATCATGCAAAATCACAATGAGATTGTGTCCCATACTATCCTTAAAATCAAATTAGTGATATATGGTTTGGAAAGGACTATAGTGAGGATGAAAAATTGGACAGATTGCAGACCTCAAAGGATTGGAATTAGTGCTATGAAGTCAAGCTGGGCATTCATTACCTGTTGTGTTCTTTGCAGAAAATGACCTGGGATCCCAGTAGGCAAGTTAAACATGAATCTGCAGTTGTGATGGGTGATGAGCTGACAACAGCTTATGGATCAGCACAGGCAAATGTAAAGTCCTGCACATGGCATAGAATTAGCCCATGAAACAGAACAGGCTGGTGTCTGACCATCTGGATAGAAACTTTGCAGAAAAGGACCTGGGATCCCAGTAGGCAAGTTAAACATGAATCTGCAGTATGTTTTTGCATGGGAGGAAGTCAGCCTGGGCAGTCCATGCTGTACCAGCCAGAGTAATGCCAGCAGGCCCAGGGAGGTGATTGCTCCCCTCCGTTCAGCACTTGGGAGAGTAGTCTTGAGCTCCCTGGTACAAGAAGGTTATTGACCTACTGGAGCAAATGCAGTCAAGGGCCACCATTATGCTCAGGGGCTGGGGTACATGATGTGCAAGGAGATGCTGAGAGCTGAGTCTAAGCTAAGGGAGAACTAATGGTGCTTCAGCTACCCAGTGGTAGAGTGTGGGGAGAAAGACTGGTCTTGCAGATACAGAGCTCTTTTGAAGGTGCACAGTGATAGGACAAGAGGCAATGGGCACCCAAGTTGCGATATGGGAAGTTCTAATTAGATGTGGGGATCTCTTTACCATGAGGGTGGTCAAACATCATAAGAAGCTGATGGAGAAGTTGTGGAACTTCCATCCTTGAAGATCGATCATGCCTAGGAGGCAAAGTTGTGGAATCTAAGTTATAAAGGCCAAGCCAGGTACTCATAGCATCCAAACTAATTTTAGATACCTACATTTAGGCAGAACTGCTTGGATACTATAGATGTCACATGTGATGCATTCTAGCTGTAAGTCTTAGTCCGCGTCAGGAAGAAGAAAGCTTTAAATTAATGTTCTCAATATTTGGCTTATCATTGTGCTTATAAATAGAAACAGTTCTAGATCATTGAGTATAATTGGACTTCCCATAAGACGAATATTTTAAAATTGTGCCTCTTCATTCATTGGTCTACAGCATGTATGTCTTAAAATATATAATTCTTACCTTCAAAATGGGATGATACTGAAAGGTGTAAGTTAACGAACTTTTCAAAAAGCCTCCACGTTTCATTTTTCAATCCACCTCACTGTCTGCTCACCCATCCCATACGTCAACAGCTTCCCTATGAGGATCGTATCAGAGACAGTGCCAAAGGCCTTACTGAAGTCTAGGTAGACAATATCCACTGCTCTCTCCTTGCCTATCAAGCCAATCATTTCATCATAAAATTTTATCAAGTTGGTCAAGCATGACTTCCCCTTGGTGAATTCGTGCTGACTATTCCTGTTAATTTTCTTTTCATTCATGTGCCTGGAAATGGTTTCCAGGATTAGCTGCTCCAGCAAACTTTGCATACATCAATTACATACCTAAGTAAATTACACACATACATAAGTCAATTACATACTTTGTAAAGTATGCAAATACGTGTTTGGTTGAAATCCTTCAAAATAGAAAAGAGTTCTTATCATTGAAAATTTAACATTTCATTCTAAAACTTAGGGTGGCAAATGTACTAGATATATCCTTATCCTTCAATATAATGAGACACAAATTTACATGACCCACCTCTCAGAAAAATATCAGTTAATAAATCATGTTGTGTACAGTATGTAATTCAATCATATGTCGGCATAGAAACTAGGCTCTAGTTTCATAGAAACACTCTCTCTAGCAGACAGAAAGCAGTACAAAATCTTTAATACTTGCAAGCTGTTACTCTTAACTGCCTCACACTCTGAAAACTAAGGTTTACTGTCAAGAGATACTTATAGGAAACTAAGCCAAATGAATCAAGATGACTATAATTCTTACCATGAATTCTTACCGGCCTCTTTCAAAAATAACTCTAAAACATGGCAGTTGCGGGCTTGGCTTTGCTGCATATTTTGTCTTTTTTATTACTTCAATACACATACTGAAATCCCTTATTTAGTTTAAGGGATCATTCAGAGTTAAGCTAATTTTATCAGCAGCGGTAAAGTGAATGTTGCTGGTGCTCAGGGTAATACTACGCAGGAGACTATAGTAAAACTTATCACTCTGTATATGTTATGTGATTTTTTTTTCAGAGTGATTTCACTCACTCTGCTTTTATCTAGTTTCAGTAACTCAAGTGCGACAATATGATCCAACCACTGTTGTGTAGATAGACTAAGCATAGAAAACACAGATATGCTGTCCCATGAACTTTAAGTAAGTTAAACTTACATATGTAAATATCACCATGGAGACCAAACCCCACATTTGTTACGATCCTGTACTCAGCACAGGATAGTTAGATAAATCAAGTTAGATTAATTCAGTCTTACTTTATAGCAAAATTCTTCCAACTACCAGTAATGAGAATTATACAACAACAACAACAACAAAAAAAGACAAGGAAAGACAATATTTAAGGAAATTTGTAGAATTTATCTCATTAGTCCTAACTAGGTATCTGGGATCTCCTGAAAGTTTCTTTATAGACAAAATTCATCCACCCATTTAAGATCTATCTATGCAGACCAGAATGCTAAAGCTATGTTTATGCTGATAAATTGACTCAAAATATTTTCAAGATGGAATACAATGTCTGAGAACAACCACAGATTGCTCGTGGCTGAAGCAAGCTTGTGCTCGCTCAGACCTGGGAAATCAGGTCCCTGGCACAATCCTGGAGATATTGCTCCTAGGGTCAGTAATACCCAGGAAGCAGGTGGCAGAGAGCTAACTGAGAAACTGTTTTACCCGTATAGGTGCAGGTTTCTGTCAGTGCTAAGGAGTACACAAGGTTTAATTTACTTCTGTGGACATTTACTTACAAAGTTTAAGAATACTTGTGTCTTTAAAGTGACTTCAAATTCTATTATCTGTTTTCGTTGCTGTCAAACAGTAAATCTAGAAAAAAATCACTGTCATAATTTCTTGATTGACATATGTTTTCAAATATATATTTTGATTATGCCCAGACTGAATATGTCAGAATTATTCGAATTGCAGCATCGCGGGTCAAGTTTAAGGCTCTGTTATATATAGCTAAGAACTCTTATAAAAATTGAAAGTGGAGTAGAATAGGTTGCTTTTAATAATTTTACAAATCATCAATGTTTTGTGCTAGTGGTTTTACAATTTTTCTCTTCAGCTGTAAAATACTTACTAGAATAATGGTGATTTTTAAGTCAGATAACAATACTGTATTTTCTTTAACACTAAATTAATATAGATTTCTATACACAGATGAATGTATATTTATATATAGTCCCAGTGTGCGTTTATATCAGTATTTTTTCCATATTTAAAATAGGACTTAATAGTGGCCAGACTGCATATTAGAAAGAGATGGAGAGTGATAAGTGGTAGATGCTTAATTTCTGCTTTAATGTGAAAATATTCCTAACCCTATTCATCTCTTTTCTTTGGTATGGAAGAAGACTGAAACTGGAGAAAGAAATGGTGTAAAAGGAAACATTCTCATATTGAGATGTGAAGATGTAACAATAACCCAATAAACAGTCCTGCATTTTCATTCCATGTTAAATAAGGTTTTTAAGGATATTTTGAGCTTTCCTTTATGTTAATTTTAAGTGAAAAATAATAATTTGGTTTTGACAGGAAATATTTAGGAAAACAGATTGATTATATATTTTAAATGCTTCAATTATCTGAAAAGGAAAAAAAAAAACCAACCATGTTTAATCTGCTATTATTTTTTTGCTTTATAAGTGCATACATGCTTTTACTCTCTGATGGACACAGCCTTGATTGCTAGAGTTTGTTCATAGTTATTGATAGCATGCAGTGTCTAACTCCAGCAATCAAGGCTGTGTCCACCAAAGAATTAAACCCTATCCACACATGAAATCTTTACACTTTCATTGCTTTTATTAACAAAAGCAATGTTATATATAATGCAATGTGAAAGTTCCCAAAATATTAATAGTAATACTTTAATGATCTTAATAAAAAATTGTAATGAAAGAAACATTATAATGGGAGAAAGTTATGAACATTTAGTATACTCTCTGGAAGATTTTTTTCTTATATTGATATGACTTGGACTGTGACAGAAAAAACACAAATAGTTTATATATCATATTGTTTTAAGATGTGCAAAGTTTGCCTCAAGTCACAACAGTGATACTCCGAATGATGAGAAACACATTTTACAGGTGAAAGACACTCCAGCTACACCAAATCCAAGTCTGTAGTTGAGTACAGAATGATTAGAAAATTGGAGTTCACCCATCTTTCTTGAACTATTATTCCCTTTTGTGAACTTCGTCGGTGATTACAGCTTTTTAGGTAAAAAAATATGTTTAAGTCACAGCCCTTTGATATTTCGTGTCATTTCAGAAGGGTATCTACACACCATATGGGTAGTTTCTTCATTAGCTGTGTTTACATTGAGTAAATTCTGCCCAAATAATTTAGGAATACACACATATTACAAGGTCTTTTTGTATCCTGTACAGTTTTGAAAACCCTGAAGCCTAAGTTAACCATGGAAACAATGGCTCAAAGACTCTCAAAGGCTCTTGTGAATTGTCTGGATATGATGGTCAGAGAGAAAATAAGAGCAGGAGAGCTGGGAAATGGAGTAGGAGGAAACATTCCCATTATCACAGAACCTTATGATGAAAGTATAGGGTAGTATCGGCCACAACTGTTAAGATCTCTCACATGAAGTTCCACCTATCTTATTCCATTTCCCACTTGTATAGATTATCAGGGTCATTCACTCTATTCCAACTCTGTTCCAATGTTCTTTGTCTCAGCAACTTGTTTGCACTTGGAGATTAGCCTAATTACTTACCATAGATCAACTTGTTACACTGCTTTTTCTTACAGCATCCTTTTAAACTGTAGATTAATAAGACGGTGCTCTGCATGCCAAGTTTTTTTGCATTCAGACAGGCCATAAATTGCACTATAAGTACACATGTACACCCCAAATTTTCATGCAAAAATATTTCATTTTGTTCTCCTGTGTGCAAAAATATCTCATTGTGTTCTCCTGTTGTGAAAATACAATCAGGCCCATCATTTAATAACTTGCCTTTTTTTACTATCTGTTAATGGTTGTGGCGAATAAATTCATGATACTTTTCTCACTGGTGGCAATAAAAAGTAATATATATGACTGTCCGTGGAACTGCAGAAGGATAAAGAAAGGGAGAGCTCATTGCAAAGTCCTTGAAACAAGTGGAAACATTCATGTTATCTTCAGAGGGAAATGGCACTGGGACTACAATATAAGAGACTCCTGGTTCAAATATCTTGGCTTCTCAACCTCTAGAGTCAATTCAGAAAGACAGTTTTGCCACCACATGGGGAATATGATCAATAACTCCCTATCCTGAGTAAGTGAGCAGGATGATAAAACGTTATTAAATGGTTCAGAGTACTTGTGATAGTCATGCAACTAAGATCCCACTTGACACTGGAATCAAAGCCTTTAAGGCTCATAGGAGTTTTTTATTAAATGCAATGGGTTTTATCTCAGGTCTTGGAAAGGAGACTGAGATTTTATCTTTTTATTTTATTTTTTTGATGTGTGGGTATTTCACTCACTCTCCTTCCATCCTATTAGAAAGTCACAAGCATTTTTTTTTTTCTTAAAAAACAAAAGAGCATCAGGGAAGGGATAAATCACTACAAAAACACTGAAGTACAAAATATTTTGATTAGCAAAGGCTGAACATCTTGAATCCAGGAAATATATGTGGCAATTACGCTATAGGTTACTGTACAGTGCCTGCGCCATGCAGAGGTAGCATGTCTTGGCTATTTACACATTCATCAGTAAAGCATAAATTTGCAGACTTAAATAATTCTTTGAAAACAGCACTGAGATTTTATCTTACTGTTCATTGCTCTGTAGTACATTTGTTCCAAGTTGTAGTATAACATAATGTTCAGTTCATTATGTACCTTCAGAATAAGTTATTATAAAATGAAAGTGTGCACAGCAGTATTTAGAAAAATCATTATTCTTCCCCTTAGAACTGCAGCAGCTGCATAAGAGTTTATTCATGGAAATCTAGTATGTCGTACTATTTATTTACCCAATAATGCTGATTGACAAATATTTACTGCTCATCAAAAATTCATAGCCTGAACCCTCTAATTTTTGTGGAAGTTATAGATAGTTTTAATGCTGTTCCTCTTGCAGCAAAATACTCTGAGGGCTGCAGAAGTACATGATGGGATTAATGAAAAAATACATTAAGGTATTATGAGTGAGTGCTTTCTGATAAACATTGACAATTTTCATTCAGTCTTCTTTGAAAAGAAGCTTTCCACTAAGACAAAATTGACACTACTCATATCTAGGACCCTTAGTTTGATAAATGAGGTAATTTAAGTCACTCTGTTGGCAAAGCAGACAGGTTCCTTCTAACTTGAGTCAGATTCCACTGTAATTAGAAGACTGTTCTCTCCAATCAGTATTCATCCCTCTCTCCAGCTGAGACAACCTCAGGAATGACCCTCATCTGATAACAAGGTATTTCTCACATATAAACTTCTGCTGAAGACTAGCTTCTTTTTTTACTAGTTCTGTTTTTTTACCGGTTCTTTTTCCTTCTATTTTTATGATCACTGTGCTTTATCATAGTCTTATGTTCGGAAATAGCCACCTTTTATAAGCTTTCAGCAAGATATTTTTTATCCACTGTTTTCATTTCTGTTTTCCTTCTGGAACACACACTCCCCTCCCTTCCACACTCAACAATCCTGATTTCATATCTTCCCTGTTCTATTCTGTTCATAGTCTTTAATTCCATCATTGTCTGGGACTGATATTTAACTTTTTTTTTTCACTTTTCTTTTTTTCAGTTTTTTACTGTGAGTTGATATCTAACATTTGATACCCAAGAGAAACAAAAGTACACGGACTTTTTATCTCTTATATATTACTCCAAACTTAAGGTCTTTGTGAAAGTCTCCAGCTGCTGAGAATTCCAAAATGTAATTAGGCCAATCAAAACAAAATGCCCTTAAAATACAAGAATTAAGAAGCTGCCAAATAGCTCACACAATTGGCAGATGGGTACCCATACACTTCCTAGTTCTGGTGCTATAATCAGCTTTTGAAATACTAATTTTCCATCTATATTCCTAGATCTTTTCAGGTGAAAAAAGAAAGAGCTTAAGTGGTACTTTACTATCTCTCAAAAAACAGCTCAATACAAAAGATTCTCAGCAGATAATAAGATAGTAGCTAGTGTAGTAAGTTGTGTGCTTTCTAGTGTAGTAAGCTGTGTGCTTCTCCAAGCATGCTTTCTTTCTGGAGGACTACTTTACATTTTAATAAAGTCATTCTAGATAATACATTTGATTACATTTTGATAGCTAAAGTATGGTTTGTACTTTACATTGTATATTGTATATTCCTTAACTCAATTTCAATTTGTTCTATAAACAGAATTTGTTTATATAACTGATTAACCAGGATCAAATTAGGTCAAACTCTGTTGACACAGTTTGGAGCTGTAATTGGTTTCTCTAATTGGTAACTATAAACCAGAATTTAATCAGCTCAGAGTGAGTACACTCTGTGCCGTTAACCAGTAAATTTTGGGATCTCTTGGGAAAGCTTTACAAACTGTACACTGCAAGCAGGATTAGAAGTCTATCAGTTTCTGTTCTGCTGAGAAATTTATTTTGTAGAACTAGCCATCCAGAAGTGTAATAACGTATTTTTGTCAAACAGCAAAAAATAATGTCAAAAGTTTTACCTTGACATGGAAGCCTCCACTTCAGAGAATGGATTTGAATTTTATATTCTTTTCCTAACTGCAACTGAAAAATCAGCTTTCAGATATAGTATTCTTGACTGAAATGTGATTACATTATGTGTATCCTTTAAAAAGATCTGTCTGTAGTTAACAAAATTATACGCAAGTGAGGAAAAATCAGGGAATTTTAAGTCTGAAAAGGTTTATGCAAAATCACTACAAACAAAATTAAGTGCCAGGTTGTGTGGAGTGATCAAGTATGTCTTGTTCTCTCAGGACATAACTCACAGAAAAACTATGTGACCGCCTCCAGTGATGGATGTCAGACCCATCCTAATTTGTGAAGCCTCATAATCTGAGGTAACATTGTCCATATCTAGTTCAGGCTAAGCTATTTCTTTGCAGAAGTCATAAATTCTATGAACATTCAAATAGGACTAGAAGGGAACTCAAAGGGTCGTCTACTCTGCCTCAAAGATAGGTTCTGCAACAACATTTGTTTGTCTGGTGGATTTTTACCTACTTTTTTCTTACACTTCCAAAACCAAAGATTACACAACATTCTGAAAAAATATCTTGTTTTTATTTCCCGCTCCCTTCCCGTCCCTTCCCTTCCTGTCCCTTCCCTTGATTTATGAACTCCGTCATTTCAGGAGTGTTCTTACATTTTCTTTCACCTGGTCAGTCAGTTCTTTCCAACTGCAAAGTAAATCTAGAGCACTTTCTATTTGTCTTAGTACTCCTTTGTATCAAACAATTGTTAACAAAACCTGTAAAATGGGGCGGGAGGGGATTTGCATTTATAAAGCCTGACCAAATATAGCTGACTACCTCTGAGATAGTTATCAAGTCTTATAAACAATAGAGAAAGATATGTGCTTCTAAGGTGTGATGCATCTTATCCTGTGTGGACGTCTGAAAAATATCAGATAAAAAGAGTGTTGCAACAGCGCCTATTTTTCAGAGGAAAGAGTCTAAAATAACATAGATAATAGTATCTACACTGTGGAAATGCAGAGGTAGGTGAGATTAATTCTGACTTTCTATAACTACTGAAATATTCCTTATATGTGGATGATTAAAATCTCTATAGTTCATAGATTGCTTCATGTACCTTCTTATTTTGTGATGTGTTGCACATGCAGACTCAACTGAGATTATAAACAGACGTTGTCTTTTTCCTTTATATTTTCAATACAGAAATTTTAACAGGTCTTTTCTTTCCTAACTAACTTTTGCATTTCATATACAAAGGAAAATTTTCCTGTCCTTTACCAGCTGTTCTTCCTAAAAAGGTCTACTTTTTTCATAGTCATATGCTAGATATATCTTCCTTTCGTAAACTTGGAATTCACCTAAGACGACTACTACACAAGGAACAATGAGGGAGGCAATACATGTAACTGCAATGAAAAAAGCTTATAATAATTTTATCAACATTATTTTATAATAAAATCTAACTTTAATGAGATCTTTTTCAACTATTCAGCAGTCTCTATATCCTGCATCTCAGAAAGATTTTACACACTAAATCTGAAGAACAGAGAAAGTTCTAGAAATAGAGTATGCACAATAGCATTGCATTATAATTTATGCCTACAAAGACAAGGGAGGATTCTTATTTGTTTATTTGTTATGGTATTCTTATAATTTTACTTAAATATAAAACTCATTGTGTACAAACTGTAGTAACTGATAGAAGACTGGTGTTCATACGTAACACCATTTTGTATAAAAAAAACAAATTAAAACATTGCTATAAAACTAACATCTTTTTATTTGAAATGTTGAGAAGATTATGGCATGGTTGTGGAGTATCATCTCAACAGACTGAACTTTGAAAAAGGTGCATTTGGTCATTTTTTATTTATATGTTGGTTGTGGACTAGTAGTCTGGACCAACAAAGTGCAATTCAGACTCGGAATTAAATCTGTTGCACAGCTGGTAAGGTATAGTCTTTACAGTCTGTTAATACACACTTATTTACTTCTATTTAAAAGGAAGGAAAATATCTATTTCAATGCCTTGATATCATATTCCATTCTAAAGAATAGTTGCTCAATAACTTAAGTAATCATATGCTTAACAAGAAGAAGTAAACTGTAATAGGCCTAGTAATAGTTAAAATTTAACCCTAGCATTTCTTTTTTTTTTTTTTTTTTCTTTTGAGGACTGGCTGAAGATTTTCAGGTACAGTTGTTTATATTTTGATGCTCTGAAAAAAAAATACCCAAGTTGAAATGTTCATATGTTGAAAGTTTTAAAGCAAAATTCTGGGTTTATTCTTGACCCTTTGTTTTGGAAGATATGTAGGACATCAAGCTGTCTTATTGTTACCTGAATCTGCATCATGGCTACAACCAGCTTATAACTAATATTTTAGTTGTGCTTCCTCAGTGGTACTAATTGTATATGAAATATCTACAGATTTCTGAAAATTAAGAGTAAAACTTGCTGAGATCTATGCCTTTACTTGCTAGAAGAAAATAACAACCATGTAATAATATTAACAGGCTCTGAAACTAGCCTTAAAGTACAATATCTTTCAGAAATATAATTTCATCTAATGTGCGCATTGCAATATTGCGAGGGAGTTATGATGGTGAAGTGCTTAAATGTAGTTCACTGAAAAAGTCCAGAAGAAAACCGAAACATTGAAAATTTGTCTGTAGAGCATTTCACATTATGTACAGGTTATGGCATTCTATTAATTATTTCATTTCTAGATCAGAAATACATTAGTTCTTGTGAACTTTAAAGGTTTGGTTTTGTTTTTTTTTTTTTTAACAAACATTTTAAAAATTAGTAAAGGAAAGATCTTGACCTTAACTGCGACACACTGCCTCTTTTTGAATGCAAACAACATTGAACCATCGTGCCCAATCTAACAAATCAAATATGCTCTCAGCGAAAAGCCTCAGTAGATTTGTTTTATTTGTTCATTTCAGTTTGCCTACATTTCTGCAGGTTACAGATTGCTTAAATCTGAGAAGGTACTGTATCTTGGAGAGTATAAACCAAACATTCAAATACTCTTTATCTTCTTTACATAAGACTAATTTGTTTGCTCTTAACTCTGATTCAAGAAAATATTAATAATGCCCATATTATTCAGTATGTAAAACTAATGCGCGTAACAGGCATTTAAAGTTTTGAATGCAATAGATGATTTCTTTAGCGCTCTTTACGCTTGCTGCTGCTTCTGGTTCATTTCATGTATATGCATTTATTCCTACATAGGAGCTTTCTGGTAACTGGTGCTCTGAGGGCATGTTGTGACTCACAGTGAAGACAAAATGTATTGGTCACAGCATCACAGGTTGGTATCTACAGGCATTTTTTTTTTTCTTAAGTTATCATTGTCAATACCTTTGTAATGTCGTTTGTAGTTTGACTTGATGGACTGTCTCAAGGGGACCTCCAGATGGCACTTTTACTGCTAGTAGTAATTATGACCTCATGGGCATAACCAGGTCTTCAACACCAATTACACGCAAAGCTCTTTTGTACTATGAATTAAGAACCTTTTAAGGTCTCGTTGAAAAAAAAAATGTTTATAACAGAGATACAATAAAATATTTTTAATGCAGTAAAATGCCTTACTACAAATGTAACTCCTTTCAGTTGTAGCTGTAACACTGCTTAATGATTTGGGATGATTATTTAGGATCAGATTTCTTATATTCTGTGTCATATCATCCAGCTTCATGCATTTCCTTTCTGCTATTTTATGTTATCTTTTTCAATCAGCAGAGAGAAGAAAGTTTAGCAATATAGAAACAGCCCCTGCAAGGATGAGTTGACTGGGTGGAATACAGAGAAACTGTCCGAGTGGACAGGAACCAGATTAGGCAAGCTAAATCCCAGATAGAATTAAATATGGCCAGTGACATCAAGGATAACAAGACAAACTTCTAAAAGTACGTCAGGGGTAAAGGCAAGACTAGGGAAGAAGTGCGCCCTCTCCAGAAGGAAACAGGACACCTGGTCACCCAGGATATGGAGAAGGCTGGGATACTGAATGACTTTTTCGCCTTGGTCTTCACTGGCAAGGGGTCTAACCACACCACCCAGGTCGCAGAATACAAAGGCAGGGTCTATAAGAATGAAGAACCACCCACTGTAGGAGAAGATCAGGTTCGAGACCATCTGAGGAACCTGAAGGTGCATAAATCCATGGGACTGGATGAAATCCATCCACAGGTCCTGAGGGACCTGGCAAATGAAATCACTAAACCGCTTTCCATTATATTTGAAAAGTCGTGTCAGTCTGGTGAAGTTCCCACCGATTGTAAAGGGGGAAACATAATCACCATTTTCAAAAAGGGAAAAAAGGAAGACCCAGGGAACTACAGACCAGTCAGTCTCACTTCTGTGCCTGGCAAGATTATGGAGCAGATCCGCCTGGAATCTTTGCTAAGGCACATGGAAAATAAGGAGGTGACTGGTGACAGCCAACATAGCTTCACCAAAGGCAAATCATGCCTGACAAATGTGGTGGCCTTCTATGATGTTGCCACAGCATTGGTAGATAAGGGGAGAGCAACCAACGTCATCTACCTGGGCTTATGCAAAGCATTTGACACTGTCCTGCCTGACATCCTGGTCTCTAAATTGGAAAGGCATGGATTTGATGGATGGACTGCTCGATGGATAAGGAACTAGCTAGATTGCTGCACTCAAAGGGTTGCGGTCAATGGCTCAATGTCCAAGTGGAAACCAGTGACGAGTGGTGTTCCTCAGGGGTCAGTACAAGGAACGGTGCTGTTTAACATCTTTGTTAGTGACATGGACAGTGGGATTGTGTCAGCAAGTTTGCTGACGACACAAAGCTGTGTGGTGCAGTCAACACGCTGGAGGTAAGGGATGCCATCCAGAGGAACCTTGGCAGGCTTGAGAGGTGGGCCTGTGCGAACCTCATGAAGTTCAAAAGGGCTGAGTGCAAGGTCCTGCACCTGGGTCATGGCAATCCCAAGCACAAATACAGGTTGGACTTGAAAGCAGCCCTGAAGAGAAGGACTTAGGGGTGCTGGTGGACAAGAAGCTCAACATGAGTTGGCCATGTGTACTTGCAGTCCAGAAAGCCAACCGCATCCTGGGCTGCATCAAAAGAAGCATGAATAGCAGGTTGAGGGAGGTGATTCTGCCCCTCTGCTCCACTCTGGTGAGACCCTGCCTGGAGTATTGCATCCAGCTCTGGAGTCCTCAGCACAAGAAGGACATGGACCTGTTGGAACGGGTCCAGAGGAGGGCCATGAAGATGATCAGAGGGCTGGAGCACCTATGTTATGAGGACAGGCTGAGATGGTGTTGTTCAAGCCGGAGAAGAGAAGGCTCCAGGAAGACCTTCTAGCAGCCTTCCAGTACCTAAAGGGGATCTACAGGAAAGATGGGGAGGGACTCTTTATCAGGGAGTGTAATGATAGGATGAAGGGTAACAGTTTCAAACTGAAGGAGGGTAGGTTTAGATTGGATATTAGGAAGAAATTCTTTACTGTGAGGGTGGTGAGACACTGGAACAGGTTGCCCAGGGAAGTTGTGGATGACCCGTCCCTGGAAGTGTTCAAGGCCAGGCTGGATGGGGCTTTGGGCAGCCTGGTCTAGTGGGAGGTGTCCCTGCCCAGGGCAGAGGGTTTGGAACTAGATGATCTTTAAGGTCCCTTCCAAAGCAAATCATTCTATGATTCTATGATTTTATGATTCTGTGATTCTGTGATTTAGATCAAGACTCACATGGTTACAAATTCTAGTAGAATTTGGAATTCATATTGTGTCTAGTGAAAACAATGACTTTTGGAAGATGAGAAAAGAACTCAGACTCAGAAAGAAGTCGGGAAATACGACCATACTATAAGTCTGAAAACTGTAGGAGTGTTCTATTTCTACAATTTTGCCACTACAGCAAGTGAACAGGACTCTAGGGGTGAGGAAAAGGTGAAAGGAATAGGAATTTAAGTAGCATTTCCCTAGATTGCTGATGAAAGGGAAAACATTCATAAAGAGGCAGGCACATTCTGCAGGCCAATACCTGGCTGTAAAGCTTGTGCTGCAGCCAGGTCTTTATCTTTTATAATGAGAGGGCCCTCCTTAAGAAATGAGGACTGCTGTACAAACAGGAGTTCATCTCACAAAGTGAGGAGAGACCATCTTTGACAGCAAGCTTCCTAATCTGAACAGCAGAGCTTTTAATGACACTTGATAAAGGATGGTGACTAAAGAGAAAAGAAGGTATTGGGGCACATTAAAGAAATGATCCTCACACTCATGTGAAAGCAGAACAAGTCGGGGTCCACTTCAAGTGTCGCTACACAAATGCATCAATATGTGAAACAGAACAGGAATTAGAAATTCATGAACGGCGCACAGCTATGACTCAGTGGGATTAGAGAGATTTGTTGAGATAGTCCACATGGCTGGAGTGCTTCACTGGGTAGACACTGCCTCGATTAAAAGAGCGTGCCAGCTAGCAGCAAGAGTGATGCTGTTCTTTAAAGGTGAGTTGGAAGGCAAAAGCAAGAACAACACAAACCACAATGCCCTCTCCATCAGGCGGATGAGCAAAACAGGATGGGTCCTATTGACAGCTCAGTGATCATCAGGCACAGTTACAAGCAAAATTCAAATCAAACTATGCAGTTCAAACAATAATTAATGAATATAGATGACAGCAACCCCAAGCCTGAATTTAAAAGGCCCCAAGCATAGCAGGCATAGGTGGAGGTCCCAGCTGAGGTTGGTCAGGTGAATTAATTCCTATTAATGCATTAAGGGCTTTGACGGTACAAAGATGAAAGAAAAGGAACACTGGTTTGTGATGTGTGATGAGCTGACAACAGCTTATGGATCAGCACAGGCAAATGTAAAGTCCTGCACATGGCATAGAATTAGCCCATGAAGCGGAACAGGCTGGTGTCTGACCATCTGGATAGAAACTTTGCAGAAAAGGACCTGGGATCCCAGTAGGCAAGTTAAACATGAATCTGCAGTGTATTTTTGCATGGGAGAAAGTCAGCCTGGGCGGTCCATGCCGTACCAGCCAGAGTAATGCCAGCAGGCCCAGGGAGGTGATTGCTCCCCTCCATTCAGCACTTGGGAGAGTAGTCTTGAGCTCCCTGGTACAAGAAGGTTATTGACCTACTGGAGCAAATGCAGTCAAGGGCCACCATTATGCTCAGGGGCTGGGGTACACGATGTGCAAGGAGATACTGAGAGCTGAGTCTAAGCTAAGGGAGAACTAATGGTGCTTCAGCTACCCAGTGGTAGAGTGTGGGGAGAAAGACTGGTTTTGCAGATACAGAGCTCTTTTGAAGGTGCACAGTGATAGGACAAGAGGCAATGGGCACCCAAGTTGCGATACGGGAAGTTCTAATTAGATGTGGGGATCTCTTTACCATGAGGGTGGTCAAATATCATGAGAGGCTGCTGGAGAAGTTGTGGAACCTCCATCCTTGAAGATGCTCACAACTCATCTGGGCGCAGCCTTGAGCAGCGTGATCTATGTTGGCCCTTCTTTGAGCAGGTAGATGAACCAGATGACTTCTAAAGGGCCATTCCAACCTGTATTATTCTATAATTCTACAATTATTTTGCAGTAATTAAGAATTTAGATGTATGTGATTTTGAAGAAAGAACAGTGCTATTTGCCAAGGAAGTAATTTAGTAGGGTTCTAAAGTTTCCCCTTCTCTACTTTGTGCAATTGTCGGGTAATCAGTGGTCTTTCTGATGATCTTTTCCAACAACAGAGGAAAATACGTCTGCTTAATAACTGCTTCTTTGTTACCACCTTCTTATCACTGTCTTCTAGGAAGCTCTTATTTCAATCAGTATTTTTGCTTTGGGTTGCATTTACTTTTCCACCTCTTCCTAGTATTTCTAATCTCTCACTTTGGATATAAAAAAAAGTATATAATATACATGTGTGTAACCAAATAAAAACCTGATTTGTGTATCACTACTGCCTCTGAGAGATTTGAGATTGAACTGTAGGGAAAAGAACTGTGATAGAAAGTAAAAATGGAAATTTCAAATTAAATACAGTGACTGCAAATGTAAATAAGAATTAAACCCAGCATGTTGCAACCCATAAGTGAATAAAGAGTAAAGAAAGATCTTTAATTCTATTTAATCTAATCAAAATCCTTGTCCATCTCATAAGTATTATTTCTATCTTTCCTTTTGAATTGAAATTAGCAGATAACAGCACCTGACATATTTTTTCCTTTTTCTTTTGTTTTTAATTTGTATAAATTTTTTCATATCAGCTCCGATTCTTGCTTTTATGAATCAAATAGTTCAACTGTTTTCATTCTCCTCTCCTAAGAGAATCTTTTCAGATCAATAATCATGTTCCATGCCTCTCCTTAGTTTTTCTGTACTTCACTTCTGCCTAAGTAGAATAATATGTCATCAGTGTAATAACATTATAATCCATTCCGTGCAGCTTACCATCTTTTTAAATTTTTAAAAACTTCTGCTTATTGACCAGATATATTGAGTAGCCTTTCTCGTCTTCACAATGTTTCCCAAGTTCTTATCATTAATATGAATTTAGAAAAGCATAGCTATATTTCTAATTGTTTTTCTACTTTGTGTTTATGTGTAGCAGAATTTCTTTGTTTCTACTTATTATCTAAGTTCTGGTAGAAAATTCCCAAATACTTTAATTTCATTTATTGGAAAGTGCCTTTAAATAGGTCAGTAGTGTACTGAAGTATAAATAAATTATAGTTATTAGCAATGTACAAAAGTATTAGAACATTTTAAAAAATAAAGCAAGGATCTAGAGAGTAGAAATTAGGAGATCTGGAATGTAACCCTAGCAATAGATACAAAACATAAATTTTATTTAATATTGGCCCTTTCCATAAGAAACTGATCCCATTTTGTCTAAGCTTTAACTTATGGGCTAAGTGTTATACTTTCACTGTTTGGCTACAATATAGATCTACAACAAACACTGTATTTGAGTCCAGGCTTCCTCATTGAAATGTACAATCTGCTGTGTTTGCTTGCCGTCTGTCTTTATAACTGTAAAGGTCATTGGTGACCCTAATTTAACACTCACCTTTCTGTGATACTTATTTCTCAGTGCAGGCAATTCATATTAAGATTTTGCTAGCAGTCCTGATTGATAGGTATTGTGCTTCATTTTCCCCTTCAGTCAGGCCAGCAAGAAAGGGAAACCTTATAAAATTGTATCCAGGAGATATTTTTTGATCTGTTTTCTTTCATCATAACCACATGCTTTGGCCAGTAAAACTCATGCAATGGGTTTCATTATAATCATAACTGATCACTCAGACATTTTCATAGGCCTGATCTAGCAATCATTTTTGCTTCCTGATTATAGTCTTTTTCAAATATATTAGGTAGTCTTTCTTTCTTCTTGTAAATGCCTGGGGTTTACAACAAGATATGAAGCCTGGATTTTATTTTTTTATTTATTTTCCCTAGTAATTATTTGGACCTTAAAGTTTTCTGCAGAGAAGATAACAGCATTGGGTTCTAATATCTAGTATCTGATGAAAGGTATTTTTCCTCTGTACCCAAACTGTAATTCTATTACTTGTCAATTTGTTAGCAGCTAACACTTAGAGTTGGCTCAATACCTTGATATAACTCTGGAGTGCTAGGCCAACACACACAATATCTTCTAACAATTTTGTAGTTATTTAGGATTATATTCCTTCACAATGATTTCTCTGTCTCAAACTGCTTTTTGGATAAATCTGGCTGTTCCATGATAATCACAGATAGGAACAGGCACTTCTTCTGGGACACCCTTTTTAGGATTAAAAGATATATTTTTCAAGACAAGCTTTTCTGGTGATTATTTTTCTTACATTCAGTCATCCTTGGTTCTTTAGAACTGGAGTTATTCCAAAACCTTCTCTATTACTCTTTTTCATTACTCTGGTGGTCTAACTATCAGCATGATCCACAGCCTCTAAAGAATGTTTTAAAGCTTCAGTTCTTAGCATGATATGTTGAATTCTTCAGTTTCATGAGGTGTCTGCAACTCATGTTTTGTTCACTTCAGTATAAAGATTTGCTGCTGTTCTTGGCACAAAATAATTGAATTGAGCACCATACAGTAAAGTGCAATTGATTATGTATTGAAATTTGAGAACCTTTCTGGATGCCCATTTTGCAGTTCTGACACAAAGATAATATTTCAAAGGTGAAACATTATAAATATCAATATTTAGCCCTATCTTCAGCAATAACATATAGAAAGTGCAATAGCACTGTCGATTCAGGCATACCTGCAATTATATAGTGTGGTAAAACTTCACAGCAAATAAAATTTGAATTTCTTGTGAAAGTACATCATAAAACTTATTTTACTGGTGTACAATAGCTTAGAAGAAGAGAACAGATTATTGTATTAAGTTGCTGGCCATTAATGCTATGAAGAAAATACACATAATCTTTGAAAGTATTTATAAACCATAAAATAGATGGAATAACCAGAAGAATTTTTTGCAACTTCAAAGTCACATTGGATAATACTTGAACTTGTTCATATTTTTTTCAGGAGGTGGAATAGATTCCTATGGTTTTTAATACGTATTTGTCTTGGACTGGTGGCATTACATTAGAAGTACCAAAAGAATTTTAAAATATGAATGTGGTATATGAGGATGAAATTCATTTCACTTAACATCAGTTATCTAAAAATTAAGGGTCTCACCTCATCTGGGTTGTCTCCACAGACACTTAAAACGATCCTTGCTGCATTGATCAGAAACATCTTTTAGGATAAGATAAATTATTTTCTGGAGGAGCTTGTTTCTATTGTGTGAAAAGAGAACAAAACTAAATAACTATTCTACCTTGAGATGGCATGTTTTCAGATGGGCTAAAATCAGTGAAATGCTTCTCACTTAGACTCACAGAAAAACTTAAATATGGTGTGTCCTAAATTTATTTAAGGTATTAAATTCATAATTTTATACTAGTATATCAAGAATATATAATTAAAGTGCATCATGTAGTTATATAACATTAGAACATCATTCTAACCTTCCTCTGTGTTTTACTGTGAATGGATGAAAGGGTAGAAGAGTAGTCTTTGTCAGCTTATTGCCTTTTAGCCTGATTACCGGAGGCGGAGTGGGCTGGTTTCCTTCCTTTTCTCTGGTATGGGCTAGCACAGGGAGAAATGAGTTTCTCTTATCTCATTAACTCATTTCTTGTTGCCTCGTCATTCTTAACCTATCTATTGAATCAAGAATAATGATAAATAGCTGATCATCTTGACTGAGAACCATGCAGAATTTTTATAAAGTCTCGAACTATGTAATTGCCATAAGTAGACCTCATGCTTGTGTCTACAAGGGACAAAACCAGGCAGTATTAAAAGTCAAAGTGTGGTTAATTAAAAGAGCCAAATATAAGTCCAGCTGCAGTTATTTCTCTAAAGAAAGCAAATAAATTAAAAACAATTTTTGCATAAGAGAAATTAGCCAACATGTTCAAAGTTCAACCTCCACTTCTGAAGTTGTCAAGTGAATGTATGTTACAAATGTAAATATCTCACAAGTGTTTATTTGTTTTTGACAATGCATATTCAACTCTGTGTTTCTAACTGCAAAAATTTTCATTCACGAAACTCTCTAAAAGAAATTATTCAGTTATACGTGTCACTTGATAGGACATCTTTGAAATATGTATCACTTAAAATTCTGTATCTTCATTAGAAAAACACTTTTATTAACATGATGTGTAAAACTTAGCATGTAAATTAAATTTTGTAGCTATCTGGGTCAAATTAGTGAAAGCAGTGAAAAGACAGAAGGGGAAGCTACTTCAAAAGTAAAGCAAAAACTGCTTCCTGATGTCCAGTCTAAGGCTCCCCTGGCACAGCTTTGAACCGTTCCCACACGCCTTATCACTGGATCCCAGGGAGAAGAAATCAGCACCTCCCTCTCCACTTCACCTTCTCAGGAAGCTGTAGAGAGCAATGAGGTCACTGCTCAGCCTCTTTCTCTCCAACCCAGGCAAACCCAGAGTCCTTAACTGCTCTTCATGGGACATGCCTTCCAGCCTTTTCACCAGCTTTGTTGCCCTCTTCTGGAAGCATTCAGGGACCTTCACACCCTTCTAAAATTGTGGGGCCCAGAACTGCACACAGTGTTCAAGGTGAAGCCACACCAACGCTGAATACAGTGAGATAATCACCATTTTTGAATGGCTGGTTACGTCTGTATCTTGTACTGGAGTAAATCATAGAATCACAGAATCATAGAATGGTTTAGGTTGGAAGAGACCTTAAATACCATTCAGAATAAGTCTCAAAATCCAGGCAGGGCAGAACAAGAAAGAACACTACTGGTGGTCTGGTAGGGGACAAGGTGGGAAGGCTGTCTACAAATGAGTTACTCTTTTCTGTCCCTCAGCAAAGACTGTCCTTTTGAAATTAATGGGGCCATATGCTATCAAAGGAAAAACAAAGTGGTATCACTGAGTATGATTTGAGTTAATAAAGACAATACTTCTAATATATACACCTGAGGGGGATTAAAGATGGTTCAATGAATTTTAGTCTGTCGCTTAATAATTTTGTAGCTGGTTATGTTTAATGGTTAGTTGCATTTACCAACTGGGGGGGTAATTTCTGACTCCTTGGCTTTACCAGTAACAAATAGCTAGAAACATCAGCTAAGTCTAATCCAACACAGTTCTTTCTAGGGATGAAGATTGCTTCTTTGTTTGGCTTTTTGCTGCCATGCCTTTTTTATGTGGGAAATCTTTTTAATTTTCTCATCTATTTTCACAGCTACCCCTTCATTACAATTCAATATTAAGTTATGTCGAGTAAGTACATAAGGTATTCCTACTCATATAAACCAAAACAGATTCCCTTGCACCCTACACAAACTGTGTTTAACATCGATATTCTGCTGTAACCATATAATATATATGAGATAAATAAGAAAGATGTTGAAAACATGAGAAATGTTGTATTTATTATGTATTGTACTCAGTGGAACTGCTCTGCATTTATTCTAATGACACATATTTTTTATATTTGAATGAATATCATTCATTTCAACATCCAACTTCACAAAATAACTTGCTAAAATCTATTTTCCCTAAGTTGTGAAATGTTTAGCCTTAAGAAACAACCAAAGATAACCTATGAAGATTAATACTTTGTTTGAGACTACCATTTCAGATTTGAAATGGTCCACAAGCTGCTTGTTTCCAAATCTTGATTAGTTCCATTTGTGGATCTGTCTTCACTTGCTATGTTCAATCTACACTTGCTATTAAATATTTAGTCATAATTATGTTATTAAAATATCTGACTAGAATTCAGACTTGTAGGAGAAAATATCTATTATACAGTGACCTTTATATGTATTGCACTGAAGGGTAAATGTTAAGTAGGTACTTGGTCTTTGCCTGGGCATGATTGATTATCATGTAATCACAGCCTCTCTATATTAGACAAGTTCACATTCTACTTCACAGGGCAAAATTTTCCATCTTTCAGGAGATGTGTATATCATATCCAGCTTACCAAACTATGTGTATCCAGGAGGCAGTTTCTTCCTACTCAAGAGTAGATTGTAAAGATCCTGAGAAACAAAAAGAAAAAAAACAACCACCATATTACCTGGAAATTCTGAAGCCAGGTTTTAAGATTTTGTGCCTTATGAGTTTATTACTTTTGTAATGACATATACATTTTATATTGCTGTAACCGAATCATCCACTCAATCACCAAATATATGTAATCAATATTAAATTTATTCTGTGAGCAAACTATTCAGTCATTAACATCTGTATGATGTTACCCCCTCTACACTAGTAGGTCACTTCCTCACAGCATGGCCTTCATATGAGTCAAACACCTCTAGTACCAAGCTACAATGGTTCACTTTCTTCTCTTCTTGTTCTTCTTACCCTTACACCCTTCTGACATTATTACTTCTGGGCAAAAAGAGAAGTGCTTATGTTCAGCAGAAATGCATAGAATGTGGGCTACCCTTCCAAGCTATTACAGCCAGATTAAATTAAGGGAGGGAATGCAGGCCAGGTGTAATACATGAGATGAGGTAATGATGCAAAGAGACCAAGGGTCATGTCAAGCCAACAGTTATACATAATGTATGCAAGATCCTAAAAACAAAGGCTTACTGAACTGAAGGAAAAGACAACATTGTTGGAATAACTGTCCTCATTACTGGAACAAGGAATAAGAAGGCACCAACAAGGACAAGGAACAAGGAAGACTAGGGTAAGGACAAAGAACACAGACAGAAGTCAGAAACTATGCATGAAGTTTGCAAGGATGAGGTAAAAAAACAAAATCAAAAACAAAAAAAACCTGAGTGAGTTATCTAGAAGTGCAACTGCCATCAAGTGGCACACAGAAAAAAAAAACAAACAAACAAAACAAAACAAAACACAAACAATAACAAACAAACAAACAAAAAAAACAAGTGATGGATTTTACATACGGAAAGTAAACCACCAGTCAGGCTAACAAGCTTGTTCTTGGTCTCCTGATTGACTCTCGTCAGTCAGCTAACTGCAGCTCAATTGCCTGGACCTGACATGGACTGACAGCTCATCTGAAGCCCCAAGTGATGCTTGCTACGCATTTTTTATTTTGCTTGCCCTTGTATTCCTTGCTGTAGAATAAATATAAGCTCTGAATGAAGATTTTTTTTCTCACAACTGAGACACTTAAAACATCTTTTTTTGCCATGCGAATTATCTGGTGCCTACCAAAGTATGAGTTCAGGACTAGGATTTTAATTCCATTGAACCAGTTTCTGTCTGGTTCTTTCTCCCTTCCTGCTCAGACGTGCAATTTTTACAGAATATCTTGAGAAACAAACACACAGACAAACCCTCAACCAGTTGTTCTATGCGGTTGAAACAGTTGATGAGCTAATAAAGTATTGAGGGCAGCAGAAGAAACTAATAAGTTAAAAGCAACTTGATGACAGAGTCATGTTTCCATAGGATACAAGATAAAGAAGGGGAGGAAACCATTTGTTACATTGCATTTAGTTATTGAAACACAGTGTATAAAAAAGCAACCATTTTCAAACTTGAAGCTTTGGAAAACTTGCAGACTTTCATATCTATTCTTTTTGCTACTGTGTAATGGCTTCAGAATTGGAGGCATTTTGAAAAGAGACAGAATGGAAAAGAAAGGAAAGCCAAACAATCCAAATAAAACAGAAAAGAAGTCCAGGTACAGGCTTTCTTTTGTTATCAGGGATTCTGGTATGTTAAGGAATTTTCATTATCTCACTAAAACTGAGAAATTTCTTTCTCAAGATCCCTTGTAGCTAGGAATTATTAGTCCCATTGTATCAATTATTTCAGGCATGGTTAGAGCAAAAGGATAGTTTAACAGAACTACACATTCTTGGACTGAGTGTTGCTGAGCCTAAACTACAGATTACTTTTTCCTGGGATGAACCATAGATGTCAAATTTGGTGACTGTTCTTTTTTTATAATGTGCAGGTTAAACTCTTGTTTCATCTCAGATGTTTTTTTCACACCTGTATAATCTTTGCTAAAAGAGCAAGAACAAAGCTTACTGCTTTTTGGAGATTAAAAAAGGTTGCCTATACAGCAGCATGGTTTCCATGAAAGGAAAACCCAAGAACAAGTCACACATGGGAAATGTGGTCATCTTCAGTGAGCGCACAGATGTACAAGTATCCCCTTGCATGCAGAAAAGTCATTCTAGGGGCATGATCAGGTGCGCCTGTCCAAAATGGAAGATTAGAAAACAGAATTAGCTCTAGGTTCTTCTTGTCTAAATATCAGTACCGGCAATAATTATTGAATTTAAAAACTGAATAATCTAGGGCCTCATTCAAACACTGATGTAATCATAATGCTGAAGGAAGGGACCAAGCAAATGTCCTACTGCAACTGTGGGATCTGTATGACATAAGGGGAGGTACTACTATGGGGGACAGTAATCTGTCTTTCCCTCATCCTTAATGTGTATATGAAGTAATCCTTTTGCTGTGCTAGTTTCTCCAAGTCCCTACTGAGGTAAACAGGTTGGATTAAGTTGGATAATTTTGGAATACTGCCACCCATAGCTGTTTTGTAGTAATGATATTCTTTCAACCGGTAGAGAGCTTTCATATTATTAAAGTATGTTAAAAACAAACAAACAAGCCAAAACACAGTAAAAACCCACAAAAAACTGAAAGGGGAAAGAAGAGTACACAACTACAATATCAATTCTTAAAAAATTAATACTTGGACTTGAGGTTTTACTATTTCAGAAGCCCAACTGTGGGCATGATTTGAGTACTTTACAACTCAAATAGACTTTTAAGACTGCATGAGGAGTAATGGGACAGCACAGCCAATGAGTTTCATTTGCATCTAAACTAATATGAATGAAGTTATCTGATGGCTCAGTTGTGGCACCAAGTTACTCTGCAGCCTTAGAGCCCTTTATTATTTCTATAAAATGTTATTTGAACTAAAATTCTCTTTAAAAATTTAAAAAGATAATGAGACGCTACAGATTTAGAAAGAGTACAATGACATTATGGCTGTTAGTTATCTTTAAAAGGCCTTATTCAGAAAGTTTCTCCAAATGAATTGAAAAAGTGGTCTGAGAAATAAATGAGGGTGGTTATCTGAAACTCAGACTCTTTGTCATTAAAATTAAGCTAAAACATTTATTTTCAGCAGGACATTAAAATCAATGAGCATATTTTGTATCTTACTGGAATTGCCTTAGAAGGAAGAAAGAGACAATATATAGTAAAAACAAAAAAAAAAAAAAGAAAAAAAGAAAAAAAGAGTGTTTTGTTGTTTCAAAAAGCTGTGATATAAACAGCTGTACAGACTTATATGTGTGCAAAAGTTGTCCTATTTTTTCCGTCAGAAAAAATATGGTAAATTATTAATATTTAGACATCAAAAATAGTACCCAGAATATTTAACCCCATTACATTCCCTGGTAAAAAGTTACACTTTGCAATTGTAAAATAAGTTATTGAATTTTGCTCATTTTTTTCAAATAAACCTAATGATTTCTAACTTCATTCCTGACTCTCTGTCTTGTCTGTTCGGTATGACTGATTCTGAAAAGAACACAACTAAGGAGCTGATGGGAAAAGGGAGGAAGGTTTGTTGTTTTCCTTTAGACTGTGCTGAATTCAAAGGCCGAGGAAGTCAATACAAATCTTTCCATTACGTACAGTAAGCTTTTGATCATGCCACAACTTGATACTTCAAAGGATAGTTCCTTCTCACCCTTTAAGGTTTTTCCATCTTTCAGACATCACACTTTCATTTCTCTCTGTGTTCTTTTTTATATTTCTTTCAGAAAATATTGCCCCTCTTTCTTCCTATATTACAGAATATAGGAAGAAAGCCCATCTGATATAATTGCACAGGGCAGCAGAGGACTCAGAGAAGTAAACAAAAGAATTCTGTTCACAACAAGAGGCAGACTTCACACCTTTTTTTGGGGATACCAAAGAAGCCTCTATAGTCTGTTGTCCACAAGAGATATAAAACATTTGATTGTCCTGAATAACATCTTTTATACTTATATCCTAAACCAGATGTTTATATATGGAAGAGACATTTGTGAATTTCACCAGACTGAACTACTACACTTTTTCTAAAATATTTGTATTGCCATTTGCAAAGAAAGTGTTGCTATCTAGGATAATTACATAAAAGTTAGGAGATTTTGATTCTTCTTCTTCCTCCTGTCTTTGTTGTTGTTGTTGTTGTTGTTGTTGTTGTTGTTGTTGTTATTTTTATGTCAGTGGGTGCTTTAATGTAACATGAAATGCATCAGCAGCAGAAAGTACATCTTCCCATACTGATGGCTGGCAAACTTTCTTGAAGGTTGGTGTTTCTTATAGAATAGGAAGAACAGAGCACAAGTTTTTTATGGTGAGGGACTATGTTTTAACTCCTCATATTTCATAGACAGCTAGAAATGAAATCACTCTCCCTGTATATAAATGTAGTGAAAACAGCCTTTAATTTACTTCACTTCTGCTAAAATAAGGGAGTAGAGGGTATATATTCTTATATGTGGTTTGGGCTCAAGTAGAAGACAAAGCAAGCTTTAGCCAGAGCTATTTTAGGCACATCTTTTGGTACTGATCTGAGACATAAGAATAAATTCTTAGCATTAGATGCTGGCAGAAAAAATTAAAAATGTCTAAATGAGACTGTATGCAAAAAGACTTTTTGCTGTACTCAACTATAAGTTAATGCATTAGCAGTTATTTTCACAACCTTCCTGTCCATACTTTACAGAGTACACTCTTAGCAAAGAGGCAAGTTTATGAAAATAGTTACAGAGAGTTGTTTCAGAAGTCTTTGAGCAAGTCAGCTTCAGATCTTTGATGATTATGAAAGATGTGGTATTTAACTAGGACATTTTGTGAAAGTAATGACTAATGAGAGTGCACAGCACTATTACAACTTAAACAAGTTTATTTTTTCAGATCCAAAACATGCCCATTAACTTCTCTAACAGAGTAAACTTGTTTCTTTCTAGATATAACAGTCTTATAAAAGGTATCACCTTTATCTACCAACTTGCTTAAATCATTAAACTACATTTATTTATGTCAGAATAGAAGTTATTTATGCTAGTTTAAAATGTAAAAATCTAGTCATTGATTTTTGTATCAGTTTTGCCTGGAATTTTAGCATGTAGATAACGTTTTGGAGTGACATCATGAAATACAGTATAGGACTAAGGGAAAAGAATCAAACATTGGATCACATCTTCCAGGCACATTTAGCTGTCTCTCTTACCATACAAAGTGAAGTAAGCACCTATGTAATTTTGAAGATCTAGTACTTAACAGATTGTTAAGTAATATAATAATTACAGATTGTTACAGATTGTAACAGATTGTTAAATAATAAAAAGCATGTGTTAACAGAGAAGTAGAGAGGGAAGCAGTAATGACAATTCTCTTTGCCAAGAGGATATTTGTCATACTTTTATATCAAATAAAGTTAGTTTTAAAAAGTAATCAATGTTATTACCAAAACTTGTGTGAAGGTTGATGTTTCATAGGAAGGGGAGACAAATATTTGTTAGCTTCCTTCTGCTGCTCTTTGAATTTCTCTTGGACAAGTAAGGGCCTATGCTTCCTAAAGAAGCATAACCTGTTTATTGTGATGAGTCACGTGAGGATATGAGCAGGTGTGGAAGTGTTTTTCTCTGCCTCAGTATTACGTACTAAACTGAGGAAACCGAATCTGTAGCCTACTGGTCTAAATCGATGAAGGCAGGGTTGTCTAACTTTTATCCTTGACTATCTGTGCATACGCCTTTAAAATAAAAGCTCTCTAACCAGTTATTAGCTGCACTAATTATCTTGTAGTTGAACAAACACATCTTGAAGAAGCACTGCAGAAAGGAAACTCTGGGAGAAAATTTAAATGATCCAAAGTCATCTGCTTATCTGAAAGACTCCTGAAGTTCAGCCTCAGACTTTATTGGTATTTGATCCTTTGAAAAAAATATCCTGATATCTACATTTTGCAATGAAGGTGGATTTAATTTTTTTTGAGATTTTCAAAGACAAAAAGTGTCAGTTTGATTTGATATTATGAACTTCATTTAAGAAATCCCACATACTAACAGAAATTCCAAGTCTAACTTCTGGACTGTGATATAGTCTACCTAATTTAGTTTCTATCTATTTGATATTCACTTGAATATGCCTGCATATTATCCTGAACTAATAAAATAAATTAAAGTATGCATTTATTCAAAGGAAAATGCACGTTATACTAAAAGGAGAAAATACTCTTTGAAATGTGTAAAATATGGATGACTTTGTGGCTGCAGCAGCTATAAGAATGCTACATTCCTAAAAAGCTGTACTAGAAGCTTTCAAATGAAGTAATCAATGAAGGTAAAAGTTCTGAAAGTTCTTGAGAAGTGGTAAATCTGTTTAGGGGCAAAATGATAGATCCAGTCAATACGAGGTAATCTTGGGTTCTCAAGATGGGAAGATGTTCACACTTTTAGTATGAAATTTCTCATGCAAGGGAACCTTAAAGCAAATGTTATGTCTTCTCCTATCTGATTCAGATAGAGGAGTCCTGGTAGAATAAAGAATGAACAGGAAAGGTCACTTTTTCAACCATCTGAAACTGTAATTTGAATCCAGCCTATCTCACTCTAGCATGGCAAGACTTTTATCAGTTATGAAATCACTTAATAGGAGTGCTTTATTCTTAATGACTGAGAGTTAACCAAGGCAGCTAGAGTTTGCTGCAATAGCTATATTGATTTAGAAGGATAATTGGAATCCTATATAAGATTACGTGAGAGAAATAAAAGCCGCTTGTGGAAAGAGGTCTTGCAGACAGGACCATATAATACTCATATGAGTTTCAATTTTATAAATGTTCACAATCCTGTAAATTAGATATATGTAATACAGAATTGACAAGTTTTTGAACTGAAAAGCCATTTCAGATAAAGGACAGTGATTTCTAGATGAGGGAGAAGGCAGTGCAAAGAGTATAATTTGTAAGTGACATAAAAAACAAAACAACAAAAACACCAGAAAGGTCAAAAACAGTTTCAACAATTTCATATCTACGAAATAAACATGAGTTACTACCAATCTGCAGCAATATATGATACTTTGCTATTTGCTGTAAAAATATTGCATACTTTTATGTTCATATGGAATGAAAATTTTAGGAACTGAGGGAAGGAGAAGAGGAAAAGTGAAAGAGAGGTTTAAGAACTTATTACTCTAGTCAGTATTCAATATTCAAAAGCTCATACCTTAGTAAAGTCAAAACCAATTTTCTCTGAAAGCAAAGATACTTCTTTTGAATGAGAGCTATTTCCATGCCAAATTTCAGCTTGCAGTTTTCATCCATTTCAGCTCTAGGGTTGTTCATAAAAAGGTTACAGGCTTCTTCCCTCCCCCTCCTGCTATGTAATGGTAATAGCATATTTTCTTCACTCACCCTGCATTTGAAATTTGCAGACCTACTTTTGCTCAGACTTTCTAAACAGCTGAACATCCATGCAAAGTTAACCAGGAAAATTTTGAAACAGAATGAATTTATGATTAGCTATACATAACTACAAAAATGGAAAAGCTTATATTTTTTTTCCTATAAGAAGTGCAAATCCCCCAGATGTTTTCATCAACATTTGAAACAAAACATCTTTTTCTTTCAACAGCAATAATTTTAATATTTTTTTAATTGAAGCAAAGCACAAAAATAAATTATTCAAAAAAGAGTAAGGGAATTTCAAATGTATTTGGGGAGTGGGTGAGGGATTTAAGTCTTACATTCATTGAGAAAAGAAACAATAAAGACATATATGTTTAAAAGCAAAGCTTTCAGAAAAAAATACTGCAGATGACCCATTCGCTTATATGACGTTCTTCCTACTTTATTTGTACCTAATGTTTTGTTTATTATGCTTCCATGGTCTTAGCATATTTACATATCCTCAGCCATCTTTTTAACATCCTTAGAAACTAATTCAGTAAGAAATCTATGGATGACAAAATTACTTGTCTTCAAAATAATTTTAGTGGCATTCTACTTCATTAAGAAAATAAAATTAAAAAAAAAAAAAACTATATTTTTCAACTGTTTTCCTGTAGAACTTGAAAACAAGTAGGCAAACCCATTATTTCTTTAAACGCATAGGAAAAAAATTACTATTAAAAGTATAATATGCTTGAAAAACTGAGTTTTACAAGTTTCATAGCAAATTATCGTATACTGTATATCCCTTATAGAACATATTTACTTCGAAGTAATGGCTCCTTTTAAAATAACTGCTTCTTTGGAGTCTAAATTATTATCACCAATATCAGTTACAAGATTCAAGTTCAAGATCCTTAAGGCAGTAAGGAAGGTGTGCAGGAAGCTCACTGTCCTGGACTTCAGGAGAACAGGCTTCGACCTCTTGAGGGATCTGCTTGGCAGAGTAACATGGGATAAAGCACTGGAGGGGGAGGGGCCCATGGAAGCTGGTTAGTATTCAAGGATCACCTCCTCCAAGCTCAGGAGCACTGTATCTCAAGAAAGAAGTCAGGCAAAAAAGACAGGAGCCCTGCATGGATGAACAAAGTGCTCCTGGAAAAGCTCAAAAGCAAAAAGGAAAACTACAGACGGTGGAAGCAAGGACAGGTAGACTGCCCCTTCCCTGGAAGTGTTCAAGGCCAGGTTGGATGAGCCTTGAGCAACCTGGTCTAGTGGGAGGTGTCCCTGCCCATGGCAGGGGTGTTGGAACAAGATGATCGTTAACGTCCATTCCAACCCAAACCATTCTATGATTCTATGACTCTTTAACTTGATTGTAATTGTGATAGTAAGCAATTATCAAATACAGAGCAGATCTTATGATCTGTACAGATCAATCAAGTGATACTTTTTCAATTCTTAAAGAACATCTGAAAGGCTCTGGAAAATGCTATTTAATGTCTGCTGCTGGGTATTGACAGAATACCTTTATAGTCTAGATATTTTCAGATGGCAATTAATACTCTCCTAGTTAGGCTGACCAAGAGACCTGAGCAGTATTTTCCCCTGCCTGTTGTGTTGTTCGTTACTCTTTGTTAGTGATGGAGACACTCTTAAGACACCAAGTTAGACTTAGATTACTATTTGTTAGACAGCTAAACTGAGACAAGATGAATCCTACACAATGTGCTCATAGCTCAGTTGGAATATTTGTTCAAATTAAGTCTACAAAATGATCTCATTAATTATCTTTTCTTATGAATTATTCATAAAATACTCCATTCTATCTAATTCAGAAATATCCATATCTTTGTCTAAATCAAGCTAGGTATAATTATACTTTACCGGATTACAGGCAATTAGTTTTATTATTACTGCAATCAACAGTACAAAATGCAGAAAAAACAGTTTTTCAGATCTGATATATTAACTGCATTTAAAATTAAGAGAAAACTCTTAGAGGCTTGTTTTCAAATTATATCTCTACAAATTCATAATAAGTGATTAGAGGCCTGCATGCAATAATTATGTTTCAGAATATTATTTAAAAGCAAAACTAAAAAATATCTATGACAGTAAACCAGTTATCAATCAAATCAAGGGCAGTAATTAGTTACCAGAGAGATGTGTACCTTTAATCACAGAGTAAATTGCTTAATTTACATACTAAATATAAATATTTCTTTATGTTATTTATGAAAAACAGAGGGGGGTTTGAATATTATTTTTTTTATAGTTCTGCCTCAATTCCTCTGCTTGCCTGCTATGTATTGAAGATGAATGGACTAACTTTCTACCGGCACTAGGGGTGGCTTAGGCTAATGGTATGAGATTCAACAAGGCCAAGTGTTGGGTTCTATGCTTGGGTCTCAACAACCCCATGCAGTGCTACAGGCTTAGGGAAAAGTGGCTGGAAAGCTGCCCAGCAGAAAATGGCCTGGGAGTATTGGTAGACAGCTGGCTGAATGTGAGCCAGCAGTGTGCCCAGGTGGCCAAGAAGGCCAATAGCATCCTGGCCTGTATCAGGAACAGTGTGGTGAGTAGGATTAGGGAAGTCATTGTCCCCCTGTACTGGACAATGGTGAGGCCCCATCTCAAATACTGTGTTCAGTTTTGGGCCCCTCACTACAAGAAAGACATTGAGGTGATAGAGCATGTCCAGAGAAGGGAAGAGAAGCTGGTGAAGGGACTAGAGCAAAAGTTTTATGAGGAGGGGGAAGGTGATGCAAGCTGTCCCCTTGCAGCCCATAGAGGACTACATCGGAGTAGACACTCACACTACAGCCCATGGAGGACCCCATACTGGAGCAAATGGATATGCTCTGATGGAAGCTGCAGCCCATGGAGAGGAGCCCACGCAGAAGCAGGTTTTCTGCTAGGAACTGTGTACCTTGTGTGGCACCCATACTGAAGCAGTCAGTTCCTGAAGGACTTTTCCCCGAGGAATGAACCCACACTAGAGCAATTCTTGTAGAACTGCATCCCATGAGAAGGACCCATGTTGGAGTAGTTCATGAAGGACTTTATCCCATTGGAGAAACCTCATGCCAAAGCAGGGGAAGAGTATGAGGAAGGAGTGGAAGAGATGAAGTGTTATGAACTGATCTAAACTCCATTCCCCGTGCCCCTGTGATACTTGGTGAGGAGGAGGTAAAAGAGTCAGGAGTGAAGTTGAGCCTGGGAAGAAGATTGAGGTGGGGAGAGGGTAGTTTTAAATTTGTTTTTATTTCTCACTAACCTACTCGCTTATTAATTGGCAAGAGTGCCTTGGTGGGCAACCCACCACACAGTAAAAAAATCTCAGAAAGTAATAATATCTGGATGGTAACATATTTTAGGTTAATACTGGGACCATGGACAAACTCACAGAACCAAAAGGATCGCATAGCTCATTGAATTGTATGCATATAAGTACTTTTCTGTTAACGAGTAATGCCATAGTGCACATAATTTCCTTAGACAAAATCTCACAGTGGACTGAGGACCAATGTTGCTCATGTATTCAGAGGTGAATTAAACTAACAATTAAAATGGGATCCTTGTGTATTGAAGTTAGATTCCTTTGTGGTAAGCTTTTTGCTTCTTACAATTGTCTACCTAGAAGGTGTTTACAGTGTAGCAAAGTGACTAGAAACAGAGGGGAATCCCTTTTAGTTGGTGCAGTTGGGATAATAGTAAGGCAAGGATATGTGTTCCTAACAAACTTGGTGGAACTGTAGGAAACTACCAGTGCTGCTTCTACTTCTACCTCTTCAGAGAAGGAAGTGGAATACTGGCTGTTCATTGCAGTTCTGGAAGAACTTTTGAAAAGTTATGTATATAAAACAATATTGAAAACTCATTTCTACTCCTCCATCTCTTAATACATATGTAGAATTATTGACTTCCTTTTAAGGATGAAGGACACAGAGTTACTAACCAAAACCATGAGAAGACCTAAATCTATAATGACTGTCAGAAAGGATAATTTTCTTGGCTTTGCCAGTAGGCAATGGCCAATAGGCAGAGAAAATGAATAAAGTGGGATTTCTGTAAAGCATATTGATTAAGGTGATTCGTTGACATGCTGACACAAGACAAACCTGAACAACTGCTAACAAACTAATAGTCAAACACCTGAAACCTTTAAAGAAAAGACAAGACGGGGCTGGGGGGTGTGGGTAAAGGGAGAGAAGAAAAAGAAAAGATAGATATCTGCATAAATGTCTCTAGGTAGAACCAAGTAGAATCTCTATGTTTTAAGAAATAAGGTTCAAACACTTGTGATTTTTTTCCAGCTTTCAGAGCACTTGGGGGAAAGTATTCAGAAAAAAAAATAAAATCACATTTTCTTTTCATAATTTATTTGACATAAGAAAAGTCTTATTTATTCATTTTTATTCATTATATCTGAATTGTTGCAGTAATTTTTTTTGTTTGTTTGTTTATTTATATCATCTATATGTAGATAAAATCACAGGGACCCAGAGCACTGTCTGGAACTGCTATAAAAATCTTAAAATAAAGAGAGTAATAAAGAAAACTAATTAAAGATATAGGTAGCATAAATTTTTAATAGAAACCATTAATACTGGTGCATCTTCCTGGTAACATGTATACCGTGCTGAGTGAGGTTCCCTGTTAGCAGTTCTTTGTGGGAATAACACAGTTTAGGATGTTGTGTTTAGACTCTTGAGTTTTCCCTCAGTCCCTGAGGATTTCTCAGTGACCTTGAAGTATGCCTGACATTTCTGCAAGAGTCTACAGAGAACTTGAACTTTCAAGTCCAGACTTCCAATTCTTTAGTACTTCTGAAAGTACTGAAATACTACTGGTTTTATGTACCTTTTTTTTTTTTTTTCTCTTGAGTGGATAGTTCATATTTACCTAAAAAAATATTTCCAAAATTTTCTTGATGGAGGAAAAGGTGTATCTATGAATGCAGACCTAATTACAGCTGAAGTGTGCACATTTTACTGATGCAAAATATTTTCCTGATACCAGCTTAGAAACTATTGGTTACTTATACTCAGTTTTAATGAATTCTCAAAGACTGCACTACTAAAATCAAGATCATTCCTATCACTTGAATATAAACTGACAATCAGAATCACATATATCCTTCTTGTGTGGGGGAGACTTTACAAGAAAAACAGCAATGTGATCTTGAGGCACTATCCTCCAGATATAAAAATGTGCTTCAGTATCATTTATTCACCTATAGGATCCTGAAACTTGTTTAATCCCAAATTTTTATTTTGCCAGTATTCCGTAACTATGAATTTAGGGTGAAATTGAAACAGAAAAATAGCCATAAAAGATGTAGATATGAAAAGAAATCAACTAGAAAAAAATTAAACTTCTCTATTCTTCCCTTGTTGACTCAGAAACATTATAACAAAAGTACTATTTTATATTTAAATCCCTAAATATTTTAAAAGTGCTCATATGACATACACAATGAATTAAAAAGGTAAGAAATTTGACAATGTTTATGATGTGATCTCTGTATGTATTTTTTTTTAAAGCATTTTCTATATATATGAATACTGCAAAAGGTTGTTCTGTTACCAAAATTGTCTCAATATTTTACATAAAAATTTGCTAAGTAAAACAGCAGTAGAAGTTAAAGGGAAAAAGGCTGTATAAAATTTCTGTTTCCCACAATTTGTCTTAATACAAAACAAGTAAATTTTGTGCAGAACTTCTCTAAGAAACAAATTGGAAAGCTGAAACAGAAAAGCACAGTTTGACATTTCTGGGTGCAAGTTAAATGTGTATGTATGTGTGCGTGCATAAGGGCTTTGTAATAAATGAATGCCACGACCGAACTTTTAATCATTAATCTTCCTGTCAGGATTCAAGAGAGACAGGACTTCTAAGTGTTGCCAGGGTATCATGAGATTCGTGTTCGCAGGATTCCACTTGACTTTGTAGCCTCTCATCTCTAACTGACATTACAAACCACTCATTACTCTTAGTGCCAGGAATTCATGCAATACATGTAACAAGGGGACAAGCAATATCTTTTCAGGGGCAGGGGAGGAGGGGGGGTACAAAAAATGTACTCTGAATCAATGTCAGAGGAAGAACATTTTCAATATTTGAGTGGTTATGCTGTTGTGAATTACAACCATGATTTGCATTTCAGAAACTAATATGCAAGGAAATTTGCCCATAGCAGTTATACTTTATTATCATTTAATTAGTCTTCCACCATACAAAAATCACTGCAACGTTGTATGCAAGCAAAGTCTTTTTGCTCAGCTAACAATAGCTAATCCACTGTCCTTGGCACTGAATTTTAGTTTAGACAGGGCACTGCACACAAAAGCTGAAGAACAAAGGTGAAGGTTATTATTTTGGGGTGATGGAGCAAGTAAATGGTGATGGAAGATGTTATATATCTGACTTTAAATTCTGCATGGTGGATTATTCCTTTCATGTCCTGGAATCTCCCTTTTTGACTGGTAGTGATGCTTAGATAAGAGATACTTTGTAGATCAGTATGTAAGAAACAGAGAAGCTCTATCATTCTGAGCAATCTACTGTTGTGTAACATACATCGCTCCCCTAGGTATTTGGGGATATATTAATTAGAACTTTGGTTTCTGGACTCAGAATTTTCCCTGTGAAGTTGCACCTTAATTCCTTGAGGATGGCAGTGCTGAACATTTTACCTTGTAGGCAGTTTCTATTTCATCATTCTTTTGTAACAAAAATAGTAGTAATGAACACATTCTATATGAGGTTGCAAACTAACCTCTTATCAAAAACATTAGTTATGTGCATTTTATTTCCAGTGGCTTTACTTTGTGCTCACTTAGAGAAATTAATTTATTTTAGGAGATATCTAACAGTTCTTCATGGATTGCTCCAGCATGGGTCCTTTCCATGGGGTGCAATCCTTCAGGAACAGACTGTTCCAACATGGGTCCCCCATGGGGCCACAAGTCCTGCCAGCAAACTCCTCTCTCCACGAGTCACAGGTGGTGCCAGGAGCCTGCTCCAGCATGTGCTCTCCATGGGGTCACAGCCTCCCTTGGGCACATTCACCTGCTCCAGCTTGGGGTTGTCCATGGGCTGCAGGTGGATATCTGCTCCACCATTAACCTCCATGAGCTGCAAGGAGACAGCCTACCTTACCATGTTCTTCACCACAGGCTGCACAGGAATCTCTGCTCTGGTGCCTGGAGCACCTCCTCCTCCTTCTTCACTGACTTTGGTGTCTGCAGAGTTGTTTCTTTCACATATTCTCACTCCATTTTGACTGTTGCGCAGCATTTTTTTTCCCTTCTTAAATATGTTATCCCAGAGGTGCTACCACCATTGCTGATGGGCTCAGCTTTGGCCAGCTGTGGGTCCATTTTGGAGATGGCTCTGTTGGACATGAGGGAAACTTCTGGCACCTTCCCACAGAAGCCACCCCTGTAGCCCCTCTGCTACCAAAAACTTGCCATACAAACCCAATACAGTTAATCAGTGTCAAAACTAATCCTCTGTTGTAGTTTCCATGGCCTTCAAAATTCAAATGTTTTTAGGGGACTGTTTACACGTTATATGGTCATGAGGACCTCACAGGTAGGATATGTTAGGAAAGTTTGCCTCTCTGTATGAAGATCAGAGTAAATTTCTACTATATGCCTATGAAAGCAGGACAAAGACGATTAAAATTAAATGTGTGTATCAGGGCTAAGATACAACCCTTTTTTTTTCACTGTACTTGAAGAAACTTTGTTTCACAACTGTTATTGGAAACTATCTGCAATGTACCAAAGAATATAAATAACACAGTCTTTTTCCTCTGAGATTCTCCATGAAAATTGAAATTAAAAAGAGAAAAACTAATAAAAAAAATTAATAAATACGGTCAATGGAGTTGATCTAGAACAATTCCTTGTTTTAAGGACAGATTTCTTTTTAGAAAAATATCTGAACAACACAAAACACTGTATTTAAATCAGAGATTCAGAAAGCTGATCCTTCCAAAATGTTTCAGTGTTCCATCATTATGTCATAACTAATTGTCATCTCAAAGAAGGATTATTTCCTCAGTGTGTTTTGCTAAGAACTTGATCTAATTAATGGGATGGTGGAAGGAGGTAACCTCTGGCTGAAACAAATATTAATATAATGCCATTGAAGTACATTATTTGGAACCTCAGAAGGTAGCCTTTTATAAGCCTTGGAAATAAATACATTTTATACAGTTGCCACTTTGTTCTTCTAAAACATTTTTGTCCTTAAAGTAGAAACAATGACTGTAACTGCAGGATATGAGTTGTTGCTCATTTTGCTGTTAGGTGCATGCAGCAATAAAGGCTTTGTACATCTGTTTGCTGGCTTGTTATTATGTTGTTTGCTGTATGATTACAAGTTGCTAAATCCAGCAGAGCTTCTTGAGCATACACAGAAAAGTGTTCAAAAGCTTGAAATGATCTCTTTTACCAATATTATATGTGAAATTACAATAAGCAGTGTAATTTTCTGTAAATTTTCATATTGTCCAGGTTGTGTCCAAGCAGCAGACGCGTAAATAGCAAACTGAGAAGCAGGAAAGGGGCATCAGGTGACAGAGGGAAAGTATAAAGAATATGAGTTCTCCAGGCAGAAAACTTAAACAACAGGGAAGCTCATATAAAGGCAGTTTGGAGGAGGTGGGTAGTGGTTTATAGGGAATTCACTTTTCTACGCTATAAGATAAATTAATTGGAAATGCCTGTTTAGATGAAAGCTTGTGCTACTCTGGACCAAAAGACTGAAGGAAGCAAACTTTTGTCACTTAGATCCCAGTCTCAATATGTAGAGTATCCAGACTAGCTAAGATTAATGTAACTTCACGTAAGTCGGTTATATATGTAAAACTTTTGTGATGTGAAAATTTTTTTTCATGATACATTATGTTCCTGCTATTCAGATTAAACTTATTTTTTTTTTCAAAAGCATTGTTTATAGGTGTTCACTGACTGTTCACACTCCATTATAAGAAATAATTGTTAGATCATTTGTATCAATTTGCAAGAAGGGAAAAAACTCTCCAAATTTTATTTCAGAACGATATGGAGAAAAGCTGTTACATCTAAATGAAAAAAGGGAAGATACTGCATCCTGATGTATCACATAAAGAACAGGGATGTTGTTCATGTTACATATGGGTTCTGTGTTTGGTACACTAAATGCTATTTTTTTTTAATTTCTAAATTATTTCAAATACAAGAATGAATATAAAATAATCTGCTAATTGTTAGTGACTAGGGCTGTAGCATTTTCATGTCATCAGTGGTCCAAACCCTGCACTTAATTCTACCTGTCATCAATTTGCTTTAGAAATTAGACAAAGTTAAAAGTTGTACAAAACGTGGTCTTTACATTTAAGATAATGGGTAATAGAACACGTGATACACTTTGTAAAACATTCTGAAAATATTTTAATATAAATATTTCTGTTCTTGTATTAAGCCTACAGGAGCCTGTTTGCTTTCTGTTCTTTCTTTCTGTTCTGTTTCATTTTGTGACAGTAAAGTATACGCTATAGCTATTCTATATCAAAGAGAAAGCTTATTTGTTCCAGATGTTGAACAGGATTTTTCTTCAGGTTTGAGCTGTTAGCTGGAGAAAACACTGACTTGTTTTAGAAGCAGGGAAAGATAAGTCTTATCAGTTTATAATATATGGTTCTGGCCTGGGTGTCTTCTAGTATTACTGATTATGCAGGTCTGATAGCATGGAATGCACTGCTGTCTCCCCAATACAAAATAATAACCGTCTCAATTAAGTTTTAAAATACCTTAAAATATTTTAAAACACCTTAATTATTTTTTTAAAATGTTTATTAAAAGCCAGTCAAATAGAAGTTGGAACCCAATAGCTGCAGCTGTCTACAACCTCTATCAGGCAAAATGATGCATCTTTAGTCAATGATTAGTTCCTATTTTGCAATTAAGATGTATATTTAAAACGAAGAGACAAATTTGTAAATTCTTTACCTGTATTAGTATTGCCTTGAGATCTGCTAAAATGGACTCTAAGTAGTGCAGTTTGCTGCTTCTCCCTCAAGACATAAACCCATGCAACAACAGAGTCTGACATGTTGCAGATTGAGCTAAACTCTAGCGACATTTTAGAAAATACTCTGTATATACTCTTAAAGTGTGCAAATGAGAAAAAGCTAATCTCTTACTCAGTCTCCACATTTTTCAGTGTGTATTATTATAAATTCATTTAAAATATGTAAATACGAACAGGATCCCAAGATTACTAACAGTTGTTTTTCTTCCCCTTGTTTTGTTTTACTTGTTTATTTTTTATTTTATTTTTGGAGGAGATAGTAACCATCCTTTATGGAATTACACAGTGGTTAAAAACAGCTAGGGGTTTTGTGACCAGTGTGCTCTCAGCCTGAAGGGACTTAAAATAATAATTTTCACTTTCCAAGAGAGGTTTTCATCACAAATTTATGGGCTATTTCTGAAGGAAGTCAAAATAAGGGGTTTTAAACTAGAGCAGGGCAGGTTTAGTTTAGACATTAGGAAGAAGTTCTTTACAATGAGGGTGGTGAGACACTGGAACAGGTTGCCCAGAGAGGTGGTGGAGGCCCCATCCCTGGAGACATTCAAGGCCAGGCTTAATGAGGCTCTGAGCAACCTGATCTAGTTGAAGATGTCCCTGCTTACTCCAGGGGGGCTGGACTGGATGACCTTTAGAGGTCCCTTCCAGCCCAACTCATTCTATGATTCTATGAAAATGAGTAGAAGATCCATTTCTACAAAAAGAACTAGTAGTAGGTAAAAGGTATAAATCTTTTTCTAAAGGGACAGACCACAGGAAGGATTTTAAGACCTGATGGGTTAAAGGAGAAATGGAGAACCCAGTCTTCTGAATTATATCTGGAGATCATATTAAGAAAATAATGAAAAGTAACCATGACCTTCAATCCAAAAAAACCACAAAAGTTTGTGTTGTGTAGTGAAATTCAAAGTAAAGAGCACAATGTAGAACCGACCAAAATTTCTACTTTATTAGCTTAAAGATAAAACTCTGGGAGAACTATGACTTCAAATTTTTCAAAATTAGTTGAATATGAGCTATTTAGTTTGAACTTTTGGGAGAAATCAATACTGTTTAAATGTACTTTTTTTTTCTTTTTTTTCTTTTTTTTTTTTTTACTTTTTCTTGAATGGTGGGAATGGAGTCAAAATTATAAGACCATCAGCTTTTAATTATGTTTAAAGCATGCCCAAACATGATGAGTATATAACATTCTTAACATGGAAAAAAAAACCAAACAACTTTGCGTCTGCATCAGAAACAGTGAGTTTAAGGGGGATGGCAGCAGCCTTCACAACTCCAAGTATGTCAAGTAAATAACATTTCCAAAGCCAGCAAAGTAAATACAAAGTAAATCCTGACAATACAGTAGGTCTGGCCTGAGGTTAAGTACTCCAGAAATTTTCAAGATTAACAACACTCAGTGGTTCAAAAACCTATCCAAGTTGAAGCCTTCCCTGACATTACTTCCTTTTACACCTGCGTCCACTTCAACATTTCATTTAGTCAAGGCAGCCTCTACAGTTCCCCTCAAGTGTTCATCCTGTTTCTGGGGATAGTTTTCAATACAATGGAGAATCTGTTCAGAAATATTTGATTACAGGGAATCTCTATGGTAGGCTGAGTCCTCAAAATACAGGAATGTCAAGGAGAACCCTGAGGGTTTGTTTACAAATTAGACTTGTCACTTTAAAATATGGCTTCTGACAATCCTTTGAAAAGCTGCTGGCCAGTTCACAGTTTCCTAGCTAAAATGATGAAGAAACCTGGAGAAAATATTACTCAACTCAATCTTTTTCCAACATATCCCTGAGGTTTTAAAAAAAAAAAAAAGGGAATAGCCTTTTTGCCCTGTAATCATTCATTCGTCAGACTATATGCTAGACATAGAACACAATTTTTGCGGGCCAGAGATTTTGATCATTAAAATATTGTCACTAATATAAAAAGTAGACACTGTACTGGGAATTTACAAAGGAACCGTGGAATTAAGAAATGTGGAAGATAAATGAAGCTGAATGAACTTGATATTATTTTGGAAAATACCATGTTCCCAAAAATTAAAACAGAGATCAACAATTTTTTTGGTGATATTGTAGAAATTAAATATTGAACAAAGTAAAAACAAATGGAAAAGCAAAACATTTATTCATATATTGGAAGAATGAAATAATTTGATCTCTCAATTTAAAATTCCTTTTTTGAGAAAAAAAATTAATTACCTGAATTCATTTATCTCCAATAAAGCAATGCAAGCACAAAATGTTTCAGTTCAATCTGAATGAAATTTTTTGTAATCTGAAATTAAATATTTGTATTCATCTATATATAAAAATATATTGAACATAGGTATTTTATTTCATTGTAGCTATATCTCCACACAATTTCCTGGAAAAAAATAAAAATAAATAAAAAAACCAAAACAGTGTGTGTATGTATTTTGAATATAGCTTGATTCATCTAGTAAAATTAAAAATGTATGCATTTGCAATACAGTAATATTGAAAACAGATAGGCAGACTGTCACATATTTAGGACAAGGTATTGACTGAGGAAGAGGCTACAAGCAAGATGTATCCTTAGCCCAAGGCTCTGAAGAACTTTTGTAAGTAATGCTTCTAACCAGAAAAGCAATTCCTGACAGAAAAATTTTCTATCTGAAAACATCTAAAAATTAATTTATGATCTGCTTGTTGAGGAACAATTTTCAATTTCAATGAACACTTTTCAATGCCAACGACAAACACTCAGTGGAAAGAATAGTTGTATCTTCATGTCTTTGTTTTGGAAAAGTGTCAATGGGATTGATAAAAAACAGATACAGAAAGCTAAAGAAGTGATGTAGCTGCAGTATATTACAGATTTAGAAGTATATATTACAGCATAGTTGTCTGACAGGAAACTTTAATCACTAGAGATAGCAATATTTTGTTATTCCTACTGCGTTCACTCAATAGTGGACATGCAGAAGTACCTTGAATAAATTACTTTAAAACAGCTTTCCTGGACATACAGAAATCAAAATTACTTGTGATTTAAAGGAATAAAGTAGCAACCTGACTGATTTGAAATGCAAAGAATCTAAACTTGTTTTGCTTGTGTTCAATTAAATTTATTACATAACAATAAATCAGAGGCTACAAATACAGTTTGTATGCTGAAAGGTCTCCTACACTCTTAATTGAGACATTGAAGATCAAAGCAAGTAGGCTAGTCTGAAAACAGCTGGAAATAACATATAATGTCAGAGAAACTTGGAGTCTGCACTTTCCTTGGTGATGTAAAAAAATCTGGATTTATCTCATACAGGTAGCTTAGACATCTGTAATACCTTGCTTTATGTGAAATTTGGAAAGATTCCAAAAGTGCGTACAATAATTCTTAGATGAAGATAAAAGAAATGGAAAACATTCAAAGAATCTGTATATACAAGTTGAATTATTCTCACAGTAGCATTTTCATTGATTTGGGAATTTATTTAGTGACTGAGGAAAATTTTCAATGACTACTGTAAACACTGGGTTGAAACAGTTGAACAACAACAAAAAAAACATGCAAAAAACTGTTGGAAATATGTATAGGAGAAATGAAATTGGATCCATTGTTGAGTTTGGATCTATTAACCCATATCTTCATTCATGTTTCTTTTCATAAGTTTACTCTTTAATTGAATGCATAACCACGGAATGGGATGTGACTGAAAAAAATATATTTGTTTTTATTTCACTTAAATAAAATAATTTTATTTAAGTGAAATAAAAATTGTAAAGGACTTTGTAAAAGAAATTTGTTTCTTCCTTTCTGCATGTCAGAATTCTAACCATACTGGTAAAAAGCAGGATACAAAAAAAAAAAAAAAAGAAAAAAGTTTATATATATATAAAAAACCCCCATATATCAGAGTATAATAGTCATATACACACATATCTATATGTTTATAAAATTCTCCCATATAAATATATATATGTATATATATATAAAAAGAACTGCATTAAAGACTATGGTTGTTTGCAATGTGCTATTACTAGCAGGTAATTTTGACTGTGCACTTTGTAAGCCAGATCTCATTTTCACCTGACACCTTTGGATAAAGACATTATCAGAAATGATTGCAATATCTAACAAGTGCACTCTAGACATTTCATCCACCAGTCTCTAAGGACTCTACAGAACAAGGTAGATAATATTATGCAGTTTTATGGATGTAGAAACAACAGTATAATATAGAGGGGAATAGTTTTCTCAGTCAGTCTTTTTCTTCACTCCAGCAACATACTTTTCCCACTAGATCTCAGCCTAACATATTGGTGTGAAAACTAGAACTTCAGGTAATGACTTAAAATAAATGATTGAATATTTTTCCATAATAATTTAAAATTACTATAGAAAAAATAAATCAAAATATCCTTGAATGTTTGCTTCATATATTATTAAAAAACCCTGATATTTCTAACCTATCATGGTGTTATTTTCAATTTTTCATTAATTTCAGCCATATATTTTAGATACTTGAAATCCCATAAGAATTTAAACTTCAAAATTCATTTTCCTAAAGCTGAGCTTATCAGTGGCATTCGTCTTAATTACCCTTCCCAAATACAACATTTTGGCTTCTCAACAATTTAAAACCAAACAGTTGTTCACTTTAATGATTAATTACAGAAAGTTAAAAGTATTTTAAAGATGTTTTCAAAGAAGTCATATTTATCTTACAACTCTTGCTTTGAAGAACTATTTTTAAGTTGCATGTGATTAATAGAGATTCTAATTGTTACAAATCCTACATCATAGAATAATGATTGGCATAGATTTTGTCTTAAACACATAATGTCAGTCTTTTGCTATGTCCTTCTTTCCAATGATGGATTGTGACCAGAGAAACTTATATGTTGCAGTATCGTATCATAACAGCAGGGAGCAATGGATATGACCCCAAATGTGACAACCCACCATTGTTTTTATATACAAAATCTTTGCACACAGGGAAAAAATAAATGCACACAATCAAGCAAAATTCAGAACTCCATTCGTCTATACAATCTTAATTTTAGTTTGTTTGCATATGTGATGCTTTATATTGAATGAGGCTAGGTACTTTTGGGAAAGAAATATGGCACCTTGTGTTTGAGAGACTGTATTGCAACCCAAAAGTCCAAGGTTATCATATAAAGATCTTTCTCCTTTTCTGTACTCTGAATTTTCAACCTAAATACATTGAAATAATAGATTTTTTAAAATAATTTTTAAAATAAATTTTACCAGTTTTTCTTGTGCTCAGAGTTTCTTGGCTCTTCTTTTCCTTCTTTCTTTTTTTTTTTTTGATTTAACAGGAGATATAGAGTTATGTCTATTATCTTGTTGCTACGTGTCCTTAAATGCTTGCATGTTAAAACATTTTTTTCAGCTCACCATATAGAAAATAAAAACAGAAAGTAAGCTTGAAATTTTAAACCTTGTTCCTAGCAAATACTTTAAGAAATGCGAGATAATAAAATGGATGACTGTTGTTGTTTAACCCCAGTGGGCAGCTTGGTCCCACCCAGCCACTCACTCACTCCCCCTGCCTTGGGGTGGGGTAATGAATTGGAAGGGCCAAAGTGATAAAACTCAGGAGCTGAGTTACAGTTTGGTGACTACGGTTAGCGCTGATGGCTGTGATCCTTGGATGGTGGTAGCTCCTGACAGCAAGGTGATAAGGTTTGTGGGTTTTTTTGTTGTCTGTCCAACAACTTTTTTTACTTGGATGCCTGCTCCAGGTGAACCTGTTTTGGCAGGGGGGTTGGACGAGATGATCTCCAAAGGTCCCTTCCAACCCCTACAATTCTGTGATTCCGTGATTCATACTAACATTGAGAGCAAGAATGCAAACTTCATTCTCTCCAGTCTACTTTAACTTTCTCCATTATTGTCAGACAGAAGAAGTTTTAACTAATTTTTCATGGTAATAATCTATGAGATAGTGACTTGACTATACGCTGATGATAAGCAGTAGTTTTTGGTTTTGTTAGAGTTTTGTTAGAGTGGAGATCTCAAGCAGGAGGCGAGTAAGCTTTCTGGCATGATGTCTACTTCAACTTCTGATATGCTTTGGTGATGGGCTTAGTGCTGGAATCTGTGCTGCCTGTGCTCATTGCAAGAGAGAAAAAAGAACAAGAAAGACCACCCCAGAAGTTTAGATAACTTCTGACAAAGGAGGAAACAAACAAACAAACAATGCAGAGAAAACAAAGCTATGACAAGAGGCTAAAATCCCTAAAATTATGGCAAAAGTCTCCAGATTTTTTAAAGCATCTATAAATGCTAAATATTGTCTGGGAATGTCAACCTTGACAATGTGTACCAAATGTACGCCAGGATTATGGGTATACGGGAAAATTGCAAGAAAGTACTTTAGATATGTAGATCTCAAATTGAGTTGAAATACTACAGAATCACGGAACTGAGAAATACATTATAAAACAGCTCTTCAGATCCAAGACCAGGAAAACTTTGTTATCAGAATCTGAGAAGGCAAGGGGATAGAAGTTTATAATTCATAATTAAGGAGAGGTTAGAGAGATTTAAATCTGCCTTTAAAAAACATACTCCTGTTTTTAAACCTGTTGTTATATTTTCATAAGAAGCAAACAGAACTAAAATAGGAGCTAGTGAAAACATTGCTGACACCAACTTTGAACCAAGTCTAAATTGAACTAGATGAGATATGGAAGAATGCATGTTTGAAAAGGGAACTAATAGTCTTATTCTCTGGACACTTCCAATGATTAAAGAAAATATCAGTTCTTTGATACAGTATGTCAGTTACAGATTACAGAAGTAATACTGTCATGCTTAACTGCAGTTATTAATCTGCCAGAGAAGCTGCCAAACAGTAATTTGAATATCAGCAAACTGGAAATATTTGGTCAGTTTTTGAGCTCAGTGCACCAGTTTACTGCCAAGCATGCTGTAAATTGATAGTGGCTTTAGATGAAAGTTGGAGTGCGTAGTTAAGAGTATGGAAAAATGAAATTTCAGATGTCGGTCTCTGCATTGTAGATGCGGGGATGTGGAAATGTAATTTACAACAGGACATGTCAAGTGATCAAAAACTGGCTCTGGTGAAGTGTGAGTCTGACTTAGACTGGTTTAACACAGATCAGAGTTAAGATTTTAAGACATTGTTCTTCATCCAGGAGCCACATGGCAAATGATCAAAAGTGGGCAAATATTGCAGAGGATCACAGGAGTGGGACTGAAGTAGTAAAAGCAAAGCTGATTGGAATGAAAGTTAACTTTCACGTTTTTCCCCAGATGAGTGATGTTACATCGTCTTCTTTGGCTGATAAAAGTCACTGGAGTCATAATTTTTTTACTACTAATGTATTTTGCCAAACAGTTTATATAGGATAAAAGCTTTCTGTTTTTAAGAACATTCCTGTACTCTTTCTCCCAGACTAAGGTGCATTCTGTTTTACTTTTTTGTCTGCTAAATGTTTTAGAAGAGAAAACAGAAAATAAATATATTTGTCAAAAATATATACATATGAAATAAAGCAAAAGCAGAAAGTAATAGTTAAGTTAGAAGTGAGAAAAAAAGCGGGAACAGTTTCATAGATATAAAAAGATATCATATGTATCTATAATAAAATTGGTCAGTCACATGCTGTAGATCTTTGTGAGGTTCATCTCTTCTAAACAGTTTTAAAAACATTTCCCTTATAATCCAAATCAAATTAAAATCTTTTTTCTGGCAATGACATAGTTTGTGAACCATGACCTACAATAACTATTCTGGAAACTGTGCCAGCACTTTCCATTTACAGAACCTTGGATATATCAGGAAAAGAAATAGCTGTAGGATTATCTGACCAATCTTTCCAGGTGGCACGGTTCATTCTGAAAAAAAAACAAAAAAGTTTTAAAAATAATTAAAAAAAAAAAAGAAGAAATGGTAGAATTCAAAAACAGCCAAAAACTGAATGGGAGAAAGAACCCCACAACATACATGAATTTACCTGTCCTATGAAATGATACTGTCTGGGATACTGTGCAAGACATACTGTACTTATATGTTTGTATGCACTTCATTAAAATTACACTTCAAGGAATACTATTCTGAAATTCATTACATTACCCCCACAAAGCTGCATGCAAGATATGTGCTCCTATATAGGAAAAAAAAGGGGTTATTCTATTTATACAGACCTTTTTTAAGCAAGTAATTTATTTTAAATCATTTATTTAAATAGGAATTCAATGTAATATATGCACAAGAACTTGTTAAGCAGTGCTGTAGGTACTCTGTCATGGGTCAAACAAATGTAAAAGAAAAAGATTTTTTTTAATAAAGGAGGGATAATTATAAATTACAGGAGGCTGTCCATGATTCATGGGTAGAAATTAGAAGTACTTACTTCTAAAAAATCTTTCCAACAGCTTTGACATCTTGCAAGTTGAGCCGCATAGTGTAGCTCTATTCACACAACCATGATTCATGTTGCTTACCATTTCCTTACAGTATCTTAAATTTCACGGAATATTCCTTAAAAAAAAAAAAAAAACAAACAAACAAAAACCCACAAAACCCACAAACCACAACAAACCAAAAGAACACCAAAACTGTGTGAAGATTCTAATACAAATGCAAATTTACTCTATTTTCCTACTTTCACCCTACAATTTGCAACAGAAACAGGTATAAAGACAGTATTAAATAGTCATGTTCTCTAACTGTAACCTGTGTTTCTGCACATGGCAGCTGTTGCAGAGTCTGTTACATTATTAGTGTTTTATGCAAGCCCATGGATAAAACCAAAAACAATAGTGGATTTTTTCCCAGTTATATCCGTTGTATAATTATACTTGATTTAGTATTCATTTATATGCAGGTATAGCATTATGATTTGTAGTCTGATCGGAAAAGGATAACTTTCCTCAGAATTATTTCCAGTTGGTCTGATATCACAGAGCCCATATTATGTGTCCTTAAGAAAGCTGGGAGGAAGATTTATCTTCCATCATTTTTTATATTGACCGCATGCCGTAGCCATGCTTATCATCAGTGGTTTTCACATTCACATCCCACAAGAGCTTCCTTCTCAAATACACCAAGTCATTTATCTTCATTCTGTGGTTGAAATCCAATGTGACTTTCTTGTCTGTGTTTTTTAATGCAGCTTGACCAAGTTGGCTGTGAGATAACTAGCACATCAAATCAGGAAGCCTTGGCATTTCATTAAAATAGGTCTATATTGCATTTGGAAGATGGGAAAAGAAGGGTAGTGTGAGAAAAGACACAGAAAAAATATTTTTTTAATGCTTTATGGTGTTTTTTTTAGGTTTGGGTTTTTTGTTTTGGTTTGGTTTGGTTTGTTTTTTTAATGAAAATCACTATTTTACAACTTTCAGTTTGATTTTAATGCTTCCCCTGTTCAATTTCCCCATGAGGTTTAAACCCCTTAAAGTCTGAAAGTAAAGTTTATTGTTTTTGCATAGTTTTCATGTGCATTCTGTCTTTAGCCTGCTTACATAAATCCTCTACAGCACATTTGATTGCGGTGAAGGTTTGCACATTTACACCTCTGTTACCAACAGCATAATTTGTGTCTTCATATTTCTTTTGGATGTTTTTTCTCTGCTGCCATTTATTTCAAGAAATTAGCATATTATTCATCTCATAGGGGTAATTCACACATTTGAATACGGTAAATGGAATGGGATGTTTTTCTCTAATTCCTTTTGGTTATTTTATTTGATGTATGTTACGTATGGAATATTTTCTTATGATATTACAGAAAAGATTATTTTCTTTATATTTCCTAGAAGACAAACCAGCTTATTACTCCTGTTCTGCTGTCTGACATTATCTGTAACAAGCTGACTTTCCTGAATACCATCACACAATAGGATAGTGATGTCCCATTGTGGAGCTAGACCCGTGTTCTCACTCCAATTAAGCAGTATCCCATCAAATTCCATGACTGATCAAAAATCCACCAGATATTTTACAATGTTATTGCGTGGAATTTATTGTCCAGTTGAAAATAGCATGGTGTACATAGCAACAATATTTTTTTCATTATGTTGGTAAAAATGTTCGTACAGATTCAAACTCTTTTTAATCGTGACTCATACCATACATTTTAAGACCTGTAGTTACTGTTTAAGATACTTTCCATGACATTATGCAAAACTTAATTACTAGTTCTTTAAGTTTCCTATAAAAACTTTTTTTAAAAAATAATGCCCTGGACTGCATTTATTTTTCAATTTCATTTCTCCTGATTTACTGATTAATAAGCCCATTACAGTGTTTGGAATAGTTATGGTATTTTAGCAAATATATTTATTCAGAGTAGGAGTATTCACCCAGGCTTTAAGAGCATAGTAAATTATGTACAACAGAAAGGTATTTTATACAAAGTAAATGAGGTATTTAACAGAAAAACATACACAAAGGAAAGACATATGATCAAGGTCTCCAAAATGTAAGAAAAACATAGTTTTTCATCTACTGATAACAAAGTATTAATTCATAAATATTATTTAAATGAGTGAGAAGTCTACAACATCTCATCACCTTCCTACCGTGCATTAGAATACCAAAATGTGTTCAGTGACTGTCACCTCGCATAGGCCGAAGAGTCTTCCCTCAGTGCTGTCAAAAGTGTGTCCCTGCCCCATTCCTGCCAACAGGGAACCTGTTTGTTGTAGGAGGACTGCTTTCCTTGACGCTGACAATTTAGCTGACATGGAGTGCTTAGATTAGGCAGATAAATTCCTATTCTGGTATGCTGAGCAGCGTGTGGCCTTTGCTAGGAAGTGGTGGGCAGATGCTGACACTGTCAGGATTGAAACAGGCGTTGATACAGCAACACCAGGATCTGTACATCTAGGTGCTCCTGCACTGGCCCAGGAAAGCACCTCATCTCCTCCACACCTCCCATGCTGGCAGTGCTCCTGCCAGCCACTGACAGCACAGGGTTTGGTTTACTGCCCAGCTCCAGCCAAGGGGAGCCGGGCAGGGTTCTCCATGGTGACCCCTGTGACCCCGGACAGGCGTCAAACGAAGAAAAAAGGCTGAAGTAATTTTGAGGTGCTCAAGTTTAGAGCTGTGATTCAAAAACTGCATTCAGTGGCCACTCTCCTGCAGTTCTCAAAGGGGAATGACCATCCCCATGCCCATCTGTGAAACATACCTAGAGGAGTCAGCCAAAGAAATTTTCCAAAAAATGTCTTGTAGACTTCAGATTATTGCCTGACAGTGTACAGGGCATGTTAGGGGAGGGTGGGAAGAAGTATTTTGGGACTGTGTAAAACTTGTAATGGGATGTTTCTAGGGGTATTGTGGAATGTGCAAGGTTCATCATGAGCTATTTAGGTAAGGGACCAAAGGCAGTAAAAGGAGGGATAGGAGTGGGAAAACAAAGGGGAAAGAGGATAAAAGGGGCTGGTGGGGTGTGACCAGGGTCTGGTCAGTCTTCATGCCCTGCCATGTCTGCGTCAGCCAGTGCAGCCCTTCCTGTTCCTTGTAATTAAACTCCATTTCTCATGGTTTTCCTGGGCAAGGGTTTGCCATCCCCTGTGCCCGTGTGGGAGGGTTGGGTGCTGGCACCAGGAGACACTGGTGTGTGTGTATTTTTCCTTGGGTTAGCTCAGTCCTCTGTGTGCGCGTGCGTATGTGTGTGTGTGTTTTGCATATGTCATTCATGAAAAAATTTCAAGCAGGAATAGCTGGCAGGTAGTGGAAGAGGTCTGGGATCCAGTTACTGGGGAGAACGTTAAGTCTGGAGGCAAAGTGATGTTGATACCAAGGCTCTGCAGGTCAGATACGGCAGAAGCCATAGGACGGAGCTGCTACCTGAAAAACTGCAAGCCCAAGCATCATCTTCTGAGGAGACTGTAGGTCTGGAGCAGCTCCTGGAGAGAGTTGTTTGTGTTTGTGTATGTGTGACAAGAATGGGTCCATACAGCAGCTACAGTGGAGCTGCAGCCTCAGGGGTTCACATGGCCCTGGTGCCAGCAACTGCGATCCAGGGGTAGCTGCTGGGGAGACCAGGTGTTGAAAGCTGGAGAATCAACATTATGCATAAATGCGAGCGTGTTCTGCTATGGGACTTCAATCCTGATCATCTGGAAAGGAAGGAACCAGGTCAGACTATCTGTGATGTTCATGTTTGTGTGCAGGCTGTGTCCTCCATCTGTGCCAATCCACGTGACTGCGTGTGTGCCTGTGTAGGTTTGCACATGTATATGCATGCATGTGTGCACACACATTTACTGGAAACACTATTCCCAATGTGCACATTATTTACTGGGAACTCATAGTCAGCCTCACGCTGCTTGGACCTGGAGACATGGAGCCAAAGCAGCCTCACAATTATGAGGTAAAGCAGAAAACCTGAATTCAGTTGTGTGTTTTTTATCCTCAGCCCAAGAAATTTCAAAGTGGCTTCCTTCCCTTTCTTAGGTATACTTCAATCACTGTTAGGTCCATTGAAGTTGAGCAGTTGTGGAGAAAAAAGATAAAATTCTCTGGAAATCAGGTAGGGCATGCAAGGTATGTGTCTCTGTCCTAGGGATATGACCCTAGGTCAGTAAAGTAAAGAACAAAAGCAATTCTGTATATAAAATAATAAATTAAAATTTACAGATTTAGTACTTGACTCTGAAGAATGAATTTCAGAACTTTACAGAACTCATTTTTGCATATGAGGTAAATAAGCAAATCTGTGCTGTATATTAATGATGGAGTTATTTAATGAGCACACTAATGAGTTAATGCAACTCAGGTTGGAATGTTTTTCTATACTAATAAAGCAATGGCTAACTGGCAATTTTTTAGGCTTGTTATGTTCCTTAATAGAATTTCAATTTAAATGACAGTTTCCAATAATGTACTGTCAAGGCCTCTAAATAGGAAACACAGCAACTATTACCTATGCACAGCACTGTAGTGACTTTATCAATTACTTATGTCATTGCATAGCAATCATATGACCACTGGTATACATAAGTAACATTACAGGTGACTGACTGAATTACAGAGTAAATGAAAACATTTTCATTCTGCAGCTGGATGATGCACACGTTATGGTTATTTTTCCTTTCTAACTATCTCTTTGGAGCTGTGCGTCTTATATAAATCTGATCTGATATGGTACAGTTTGCAAAATATAACTACTCTTCATAAGAAAATTAAATTAAGGAGTTACTCTGCAAGAAAGAAATAAGAAACAAACTAAAAACAGGATGATGAAACTTAACTAAATATTACTTTCAACCCTTTGGCTTAGTCAGAAATCTTTAAACAGAGAACAGAAATCTTTAAATAACTATGTTATATACTTCTTTTAAATTCCAGAAGATACAAGCCAATTAAAAACCTGTTCAGAAGCATGTTAGAAATCTATTTTCACCATTCCTAAATCATTTACCTTCTCAAGAAGTGTATGCTTGGTTCCATCTCATTTATGAGTAGAAACACTTCAGACATCTAGCAATGTCATGTGTATTTACCTGTTTTCAAAAAAAAAAAAAATTCTAATACAAATGCATTTAATTTTTTATGTATAGTATTCTAAGACACATTTTCAAGACAGGTTTAGAACTATCAATAAAGGCAGCTCTTCTGATGGGTAGAAGTTGATACTTTCCCCAAAATCTTGGTTTGGTGAATGCCTTAAAGTTACAATAATATATAGAGAAAGCAAGCATTCTTTATTATCATGTTTATTCTTTGCATTACTTGATGCGTCACGTGTTCTGCAGTTATTTGAGAAGGAACATGTAACACATTTTCACTTCATAGGAACTATTGTTTTGTCCACAAAACAAGAAAAATGTAGCTATTAGAGGTTAAACAGATTAAAGATCCGTTTCTTCACATGACTCAAACTTCAAAGTTGTCCAGTACCACACCTTGCTGAAGCTCTGCCATGGCTCTCAAGTGATTCTTACATTTTTCTTGCTTATAAAAGTAGGCAAGAAAAAAGTAATGTATGCACCTGCACACAAAACCATGTGTGAAATTGGGCATGGTGAGGGTTTTATTTTCTTCGTCTATTAGTTAATTGGACTAACCAGTCAAGATTTAAGGTTCTTTCTGTGGATGGGCAGTGGAGGTGCTTATCTAGTTACTCAGGATGGGCTAGACATGGGCAAGGACCCTTCCTGGAAACACCAATGGTGTCACCAAAAAAGTACTGCTTTAAAATTTGTGTGGTTGTTAGAGGGTATCCAATCCATTGATGTCTTCTTAAGCGATGTTATATGTCCTTTGCTATTTGCATACCATAAGTGAAACTGCAGGAGAGTTATGAGATTAAGACCTTGAAAGCCCAGTGAATAAAGTGCTTATTTGGGATGTAAGAGATGTTTTCATGATCTGGCCTAATGAAAAGATACACATCTAGAGAGGTGTGCTGCTTACCAGGGTGCTCATATCAGGGATGTCACTGAGAGACTACCAAGCTTTGTACAGTCCACTGACTATTATCCACTGCTGTTGTTTCATGTGGGCACCAGTGATACTGCCAGGAGCAGCCTGAGAAATATCAAGAAGGATTACAGAGCCCTTCGAGCAGCAGTTGGGGGCTCTGAAAAATAGGTAGTTTTTTCGTCAGTCATCCTGGTCAAAGGGAAGGGCCAGTCGAATCTGGCAAATCAACAAATGGCTACAGGATGGGTGCCACAGCCAGGGGTTTGGGTACTTAGACCATGTGACTTGCTTTGAGAAACCTGGTCTACTGGGGACTGATGGGAACCACTTCCCAGAGAAGGGGAAGAGTATCTTTGGTCGGAGGCTTGACAAGCTCATGAAGATGCCTCTAAACTAGAGTTGTCAGGGGAGGGGAACCTCAATCCATCCCACTCCTACCAGTTTGATGCCAATGCCAGCAATAGATGCACAGAGCCTGAGAAGGATCACAGGTCAGTAGGAGTGCACCTGGAGTTCAGCACAAAGGAATTCCAGCCACTCCAGCCAGTAAGTCAGCTTCACTGAGGGCCCAACCTAAATGCCTCTATGCAAACACACGTAGCATGGGGAATAACCAGGAGGAGTTAGAGATGTGTGCATGCCTGCAGGGCTGTGATCTCATTGGCATCACAGAGATGTGGTGGGATGGCTGCTATGACTGGAGTGTTGGAATGGAAGGATACAAGCTCTTTAGGAAACACAGGCTGGGGAGATGAGAAGGGGGTGTCACCCTCTATGCCACAGACCAACTGGAGTGCATGAAGCTCTGCCTGGGGATGGATGAGGAGCCGACCAAGAGGCATATGGGTCAGGATTAAAGGGAGGGCAGGAATAGGTGACATTACAGTGGCGGTCTGCTACAGGCCACCTGACCAGGAAGAAGGAAGATCAAATGGATGAGGCCCTCTACAGACAGATAGGAGCAGCCTCATGTTTACAGGCCATGGTCCTCATGGGGGGACTTCAAACATCCTGATATCTGTTGAAGGGATGAAAGAGCAGGACATAAGGAATCCAGGAGGTTCATGGAACGCATTGATGATAACTTTCTTCTCCAAGTGACAGAGCAGTCAATGAGGAGAAGTGCCATGCTGGAAGTTGTTATCACCAACAAGGAGGGGCTGGTGGGAAATGTGAAGCTCAAGGGTACCCTTTGCTGCAGTGACCATGAAATGGTGAAGTTCAAGATCCTTAGGAGGGCTAGGAGGGTGCACAGTAAACTCACCACCCTGGACTTCAGGAGAGCAGACTAGCCTCTTCAGGGATCTGCTTGGTAGAGTACCATGGGATAAAGCCCTAGAGGAAAGAGGGGCTCAAGAAAGCTGGTTAATATTCAAGGATCACCTCCTCCAAGCTCAGGAGGGATGCATCCCAACAAAGTGGAATGCAGACAAAAACATCAGAAGGCCTGCATGGATGAACAAGCAGCTCCTGGAGAAACTCAAACTCAAAAAGGAAGCCTACAGAGGGTGGAAGCAAGGACAGATAGCCTAGGAGGAACAGAGAAAAACTGTCAGAACAGCCAGGGATCAGGTTAAGGAAGCTGAAGCCCTCATAGAATTAAATCTGGTCAGGGACGTCAAGGGCAACATGAAAAGCTTCTATAGGTGTGTCAGTGACAAAAGGAAGACTAGGGAAAATGTGTGCCCTCTCTGGAAGGAAATGAGAGACCTGGTTACCCAGGATATGGAGAAGGATGAGGTGCTTAAAGACTTTTTTGCCTCGGTCTTCATGAGCCAGGGCTCTAGCCACACTACCCGAGTCACAGAAAGCAAAGGCAGGGACTGGGAGAATGAGGAACCACCCATGGTAGAAGAAGATCAGTTTTGAGACCACCTGAGGAACCTGAAGATGTACAAATCCATGGGACCTGATGACATGCATCTGTGGGTCCTGAGGGAAACTGCAGATGAAGTTTCTAAGCCACTATTCATCATATTTGAGAAGTCATGGCAGTTTGGTGAAGTTCCTGCTGACTGGAAAGGGAAAACATACTTCATTTTTTAAAAGGGGAAAAAAGGAAGACCTGGGGAAGTACAGGTCAGTCAGTCTTACCTCCGTGCCCAGCAAAGTCATGGAGCAGATCTTACTGGAAACCATGTTAAAGCACATGGAAAATAAGAAGCTGATTGGTGATGGCCAACATGGCTTCACCAAAGGCAAATCGTGCCTGACAAATGTGGTGGCCTTTTATGGCGGCAATACAGCATTGTTGGATAAGGGAAAAGCGACTGGAACCATCTACCTGGATTTATGCATGGTGTTTGACACTGTCCCGCACAAGATCTTTGTCTCTAAATCAGAGAGTCATGGACTTGACGGATGGACCACTTAGTGGATAAGGAACTGGCTGGATGGTCGCACTCAAAGAGTTGTGGTCAACAGCTTGATGTCGAAGTGGAGACCAGCGACGAGTGACATTCCTCAAGGGTTGATACTGGGACCAGTGCTGTTTAACATCTTTGTTGGTGACATGGACAGTGGGATTGAGTGCACCCTCAGCAAGTTTGCCAATGACACCAAGATGTGTGGAATAGTCGACATGCTGGAGGTAAGGGATGCCATACAGAGGGACCTGAACAGGCTTGAGAGATAGGCCCATGCCGGCATCATGGAGGTCACCCAGGCCAAGTGCAAGGTCCTGCATGTGGGTCAGGGCAATCCCAAGCAGAAGTACAGGCTGGGTAGAGAATGGCTTGAGAGCAGCCCTGAGGAGAAGGACCTGGGGATGCTGGTGGATGAGAAGCACATGAACTGTCAACGTGTACTTGCAACCCAGAAAGCCAACCATATCCTGGGCTGCATCAAAAGAATTGTGACCAGCAGGTGAAGGGAGGTGATTCTCCCCTTCTACTCTGCTCTTTTGAGACCCCGCATGGAGTACTGTGTCCAGCTTTGGAGTCCTCAGCACAAGAAGGACATGGACCTGTTGGAGCGAGTCCAGAGGAGGACCATGTAGATAATCAGAGGGTGGCAGCACCTCTCCTATGAAGACAGGCTGGGAGAGTTGGGGTTGTTGAGCCTGGAGAAGAGAAGGCTCCAGGGAGACCTTATAGCAGCCTTCCTGTACCTAAAGGGGGCCTACAGGAAGGATGGGGAGGGACTCTTTATCAGGGAGTGTAGTGATAGGATGAGTGGTTATGTTTTTAAACTGAAAGCAGGGAGATTTAGATTAGATATGAGGAATATCTTTACTGGGGTGGTGAGACACTGGAACAGTTTGCCCAGGGAAGCTGCAGATACGCCTTCCCTGGAGGTGTTCAAGGACACGCTCGATGGGGATTTGAGTAACCTAGACTACTGGAAGGTGTCCCTGGCCATGGCAGGGGATGGTGGAACTAAATGGTCTACAAGTTCCCTTCCAACCCAAACCATTCTGCAGTTCTATGATTCTATGATGTATAAAAGGGAAAAAAAAAAGTATTGGATAAAAAGCTGAAATATGTTTCTCTCTACAAAGTGGTCTAGCCATTGAGCATAAATCAAAATCAATGATTACTCCATGTAAACTACTTCAAGAACAGAGCTTAAGCATCCCATTTTCTTTTTGAATCCTGGCAATAACTTCACAAAGTCATACCAGGCACTAAACTCATGGATCAAGGTTCACCATTGTTTCTTTTATATAAACAATTATGCAAATATCAGGATTTAGACCTTAATCCTACAACGTGCTGGCAATTTTAGGGGAAATGCTGTCTACTTGAAGGTGTTTAATAAGTCACAGAATGCCACACTAGTTTTCTTGCTGTCTATCACAAGGGTTTCTATTATTTTCCTGAAACAGAGTACTAATCTAATCTGATCTACTGTTTCAGTCTATTCTGTAAAGTTAAATCCTATGAAATATTAATTTCTGGAAATCACATATAACAAGCTATCCTTGTTTGTGACAATCACTGTTCTAAAACAAAACAGAAGATTAGTCTTCAAGTTTATTTAGAAACAAGCAGAATATATAGATAAATAAATAAATATTGTAAAAGAATTGAATAATTCTGGGTTTAACCCCACATTTTTAATCTTGGAATTTAGATAGATTTTTAATCTAATCCATGTAAATATTTTTTTTTTTATTTCATATACCTGCATACCTCTTTTTTATTCTATGTTTACCTAAGCAGTGTCTTTGTAATAAATATTTCTAAATTTAATTTTGAAATTCTTTCCAGGATCACCAAACAAGTATTTTAGAGATTTCATATAGAGACTTAATAGATTTTATAGATTTCATATTTAGACTTAAGCTAACCTTCCAGAAAGATTTTTATAGGTGATACATGACAAATGTATCAGTTCCAAATGAAGATCTAAAACAAACCCAGTGAACAGCTATAGAAATCATTAATTTTCTTCTAGTGTCTCAGAAAAATAACAATTAATGCCATTTACAAAAATGAGTTTTAAAATTATACAGGCTTTTTGAAAGAACAATAGCTTAAGAATTTAAATATGAGACTGAAAAGATTTAATTGCATTTATTTTCTGAATAATAAAGCAGGGGGGGGTCCTCAACATTTAGGCCATTTCTGCAAAAATTCACAGTCTAAAATACTGTGGTTTAGATATGTTCCATATTATAACCTCTAAGGTTTAAATTCAAGAATGACATTTGCCACTTCATGCAACATAATAACTATCCATGATGTTGTCAGAATAAATTTGATAATATGGAAGCATTAGTCTTATTAATGTTGTCATTATTAATTAATGCATATCAAAAATACCAGAAATATTTTTTTTGACAACTGTGTTGACAAACAGCTGAAAAATGAGAACGTTTCTTAAGTTGAAAAATGACCCATGCTTTAGACTGACACAGGATATTGTCCTTAACCCAATATCCCAAATGATGGCACAATAATGCTACTTTTCATAACCCGGGAGTCCAAGTATGCATGTGAGAGAAGCCTAATCATTTAAGAAACATTAATCAAATAAAGAATACAAAGACAGAGATTGGTAAGTATAAACATGGCATACAAATGTTCCACTCATACATAACAGTAGAGCAGACCAAAACACCAAATCTTCCCTTTTTAGTTTTTTGTTTGTTTGTTTGTTTGTTTAAATAAATTCAGGAATTCTGGTGTAGCATACCATACTGCCTTTGAATGCAGATTATTTGGATGCATCAGAAGTATGTGATACATAAAGATGAAAATTTAACCCAAACTAGATTCTACTATACATGAGATATAAGAATTATATATGTTAGCAATTTGCAAATAATATCATAAATTCTCAGCCATACTCTTCCTCAGCACTTAACTGAAAAAAGCAGCTCTCCAATTTCATATATTATTTCAATTTAATGAAATAAATGCTGCAAGTACTCTCCTTGGAAAATATAAGCACGATATTTTGTTATTGTAATGTTTATGCATTGATAATTCATCAGGCACTGAATGAGTTGATAGATTCTGTGCACAATGTTGTTATTTTTTCTATGCATTAATTAGGAAGAAGAAATCCTCCCTTAAAATATTGTTTTCAAAAGGCCTGAAAGTAGTCACTTTTGGAACTGATGTACAATCTTTTTACCTGACGGACCTGAACGGCTGTTGTTACAAGTACTTTTTCATGATTAAGCTGCAATATGCAATATGATTCAGCTGTAAGAATGTAATCAATCTTTGTAAATATTTAAGTCATATAGTAATCTGTTATTTCAACTAGAATTTTCCATTAAGTCGATTGTCCTCTGACAGTAGCAATCAGTAATGTTCAGCATTATCTCTCAAAGTAATAAATGCCTGTGCTTCTCTTGGTATTATAAAGGGCCATATAAACCTCACTTTTATGTTTTTCTAAACAAATTATGGCTGAATCATTTTCAATTCAATCAGTGATGCTTCAAGCTAATAATATATCAAGAAAATCAGTCACTCTGCCTGTATAGTTAAGATGATATTGTATCCTAACAGATTTTTGTTGGCCTAAAAATAAGTCTTTAAAAAAAAAAAAGTATTTTGGTCATCTATGAGATTTTGCTATATTATGGCTATTAGAGATCAGATTCCTGAAATGTGGCCATAAACTTTACACCACCTGATTTTTTCAAAACCATTTAACTCCACTTCAGAAAATCTTATAAAGAGAACTGATAAGCAGTTTTGTGCATGCAAATTCTGGTTTTGGTACAAATACTGTAAAGACTGGTAGTCCTTGACTGAACGATTTTGATGAGCTTTGGATTAGATCCTTTACTCAGATACGTTTGAAACAAATTCTGTTTTTTTTTTTAAAGGTAGCTATATGGAAATGTTGAATATGACTTTCTCCTTTTTCTTAAATGAGAATGTGTAAGTATATAATGATACATTATAGGTGCTAGTACTATGTCTGAGACTTTCATAGTCCAAAAAGCATGCTCACAAAAAACAATATGGGTGATATTTCATCCATTCAACCATTCATTTAGATAATTACCAAAAATTCAGAAAGGGAACCTATCTTTTTATGAAACTCTACTAAAAATTTTATTGTAAATGACAGATTTTCCCTTCCCATTGTATATGACCTGACAACGTGTATCAGAATACCATAGGAAAATACTTGATTTAGTTTAGTCTTTTATAATACCACATTAATTAGTCATATAGAAAACAAAATGTAAAACCACCAATGACTAAACTTCCTGAAACAAAAAATTGCCGTTTGAAAATGAAAATTGCATTTCTCTTGGCAGAGACGTGTCCCTTCCAACTCTAACCATTCTATGATTCTATGGTTCTATGATCTGAAGGTAGGAGGCAAAGAAGATAGAGCCAAGCTCTTTTCAGTGGTGTCCAGTGACAGGGTATGAGGCAATGAGCACAATCTTAAACACATAAAGTTCCCTCTGAATATCAGGAAACACTTTTTCACTGTGAGGGTGAATGAGCCCTGGCACAGGTTGCCCAGAGATGTTGTGGAATTTCCCTCCTTGGAGATATTAAAAAGCCATCTGGACATGGTCCTGGGCAACTGGCTCTAAGTGTCCGTGCCTGAGCAGGGGGGTTGAAACAGTTGACCTCCAGAGGTCCCTTCCAATCTTAACTATCCAGTGATTCTTTGATTCATTTGTAATTTTAAATATGTAGCCTCATAAGCAAAATTGACTCAGGTATCTCATAATAAAACTTTTTCCAGACTCTCAAAGGGCTAAGAAACTTTGAGAACATTGCTTCCTGAACAACATGTCCATAGACAGTAAACCTCCTGGTGTGTATATGGGCCTTAGCTTCTGCAACTTTGCCCATTTGTGCATTCTTTGAGGTCTGTCACTGTTACAGCTGCAAGAGATGAAATCAAGAAAATTTCAGATGTTACAAGGGAAAAAGAAAACATTGCCTGATTACGTTTTATTTCCTCCTGTTTCAGGATTCAGGGGTTACTTTATAACTTGTGAAATAAATATGTATATTAGAAAATAAAATCTAGAAAATTTATGGGCTTATGTCCTAGCTAGTTGAACCTGTAAATTCATAAGCCTAATGTCTAGATTCTTAAAATACAAAAAGCTGCAAACTAAGCGTCGGAGTATTTGAAGTGCCCAATATCTTGATGCAAGTATTGGTGAGGTAGCACGTTGCCTGACTCATGGCCATACTCAGTGCTGAATAGCTTGACTCTTTCCCATGTACAAATGCTACTGAGCATTCCCAGAACATATCTAACTGTGAGGGACAGTTCATCTGATACTCTTGCTACCAGTTCCCCCTTAACATAGCTCCATGTGGTTAGAGCATTAACTCAAGTAATGGAAGACTTGCATTCTCTTCTGGGAGTGAATGTACATTTAAAGGAAATGGTAGACATAATTTCTCAGGAATTGCGCACCTCCCAGTCTCCCTGTATAAAATCCTTTCCACTTTGCACAGCGTAATGAAACATTCATTGGTCCAGAAAGAAAGAGTGACTCCCTCATCTGGTTTAATTCACGATGTAATATTATGTAATCATTTTAACATGATTGTGAAGTTATGACACCCTTCGGTGAATGCTCTAATGCTTAAATTGGAGGATTGTGCTTCAACTCATTCTAAACCAATGTCTTTCTACTTTTATAGCAAAATGAAACAGATTTTGCTGTACTGCTTGGGAGTAACCCTTCTCTAAATATAACATGGCAGTTATTACAGTATTCATCTGAAAGGTGCCTGATATAGACTACAGTCTAGTGACAGAAAAGAAAGAACTTAATCTGTAATTTCCATCTGATCAATGGCATTTTCACTATTAAATTATTTTGTAGAAAATATCTAAACTAAACCCACATTTGTCAGAGAATTTGAAATATGTTTTTTGATTACATTTTGAACACTGTCCTCTTTGTATCTGGAGATTATGTTTCTCAGGATAGCCTTCTATATTCCAAAACAAAACCACAAAACAAACAAAAAACCCTTCACGATTATGCAATTCAGTCTTTCTTCATAAGTCATGCCTTCTGTTCTTTTATCTAGCTTGACAAACCAGGTTTTACTGAAGATATATTAATGAGGTTAGTATTTCTAATGTGTCTAACAAGAGTTTTAGTCTGAACCAAAAAATATACCACACAGGCAGGGAAATATGAAGTCTACACTGAAGTTGCTGAGTTTTTTTGAATCAGCTGTTTTTGAAAGATCACTTCTAAATATAAATTTCAAATCAAATAGAAAAATTTGCCTTTCTAGGACATCCATTGCAACCGAACTGAACAGGTTTATCCTGTACATTAATCACAGTACAGCTTTATACATTTTTGTGTCACTGCATAATTTTCTTTGTAATATACAATATTGTTTTGCCATGCACTAACTGCAGGCAAATAGAGTAATCGGTTCTGACTCTTTTTAAATTTTTTTTTAAGTTTCTTACTTAATCACAGAATCACAGATGTGTTGGGTTGGAAGGGTCGTTTAAAGGTCATCTAGTCCAACCCCCCTGCAGTAAGCAGGGACATCTTCAACTAGATCAGATTGCTCAGAGCCTTATCAAGCCTAGCCTTGAATGTCTCCAGGGATGGGGCCTCCACCACCTCTCTGGGCAACCTGTTCCAGTGTCTCACCACCCTCATTGTAAAGAACTATATGCCCTTGCAAACAGTCTCTCACTTGCTGAGAGACTTGGGGTTGTTCAGTCTGGAGAAGAGAAGGCTCCAGGGAGACCTTATAGCAGCCTTCCAGTACCTGAAGAGGGCCTACAAGAAAGCTGGAGAGGGGCTGTTTGCAAGGGCATGTAGCAATAGGACGAGGGGCAATGATTTTAAACTAGAGCAGGGTAGGTTTAGATTAGGCATTAGAAAGAAGTTCTTTACAACGAGGCTCTGAGCAACCTGATCTAGTTGAAGATGTCCCTGCTTACTGCAGGCGGGCTGGACTAGATGACCTTTAGACGTCCCTTCCAACCCAACACATTCTATGATTCTATGCTTCTATATCTTGTGTACATTATTGTTACATTTTTTCTGTTGAATTTCATCTGCATTTTATTGCCCAGCTCTTCAGTACTGCTAGGACTATTTTCATTTCTCCATAGTCAGCTTCAATCCATACTTACATTCATAATATTTTCATCAAACAGTCTCTGCAGATAAAATTAGGAATAGCTCCTTAACAATACTTTCACAGATTAAAAAAGCCCTATGTATTTTCTACAGCACGCTCTATGGCAGAGTTAGAGTTTTGCAGGTGAAAACTGAGAATGAAGCAGAGCACAAACTTTCAGACAAAGGGGATATTCTTTGGTGAGCTTTGGTCTGTGAATCTAATCCAGGACATTGTGTTTTGGAGTTTAAAATTGGATTTAAGTATTTTGAGAAATTTTGTTAACAATTTAATAATCTTAATGGTTCCTTTCATATATTTTTTTACCAGAAATATTTGCATGGAGTTAAATTTTTAGTTTAATGCATTTTTCTTATATTTTGTAAAAAAGTTTTCAATTCCTGGGGAGGGAAGTGGGAGTAAGAGAAAGCAGAATAATTGAGTATAATGTTAGCTTACCTAAGAACCTGAAGGATTAGAATTCTTTATTAGTGTTTCAAGCTCAGGATAGTCTTCCGTCATTCATTTTTTCATTCAAAGTAAAACCCTCCAGCATGGATTTCTGCACTGAGACATTAAAAATACAAGTGCCTGTTGTACCTTGCTTTGCAACCTGCCTACTTGTATGTGTTTGCAAGTGCAGACATAGACGATTCTTATGGGAAAGCTATCCCTCACTTACACAGGCTAGATTATAAAGCCAAATAAATCTTGCAAAGGAAAATTCTGATGATGCTTATTGAAGAACATTGAAGACAGCCTTTACATAAAGCAAAGCATGGGGAACATAACCCCCTTTCCTCTTTCTCCTCTCAGAAAATATACAACTAACTGCAAGAGTGCAGTCTCCAGAAAGGTAACCCATGCGCCCACAATGTTGTACAACAAGCTTATCTTTTCAGGGGCATCTCTGGTAAATGTATTCGAACATTGTTGATGAGTACAAACTGTATGAATTGATATTAAAATATGAATTACTTCTGCACTGAATATGAATCAACATATTTACTGAATTTGCTAAAAGAAGATTTGCTTGGATGAAGGTATCTGATGAATTAAAAATGAAGTTTCTTCATTATAACCCAGCACATTGCAACTGGCTCGTCCACCCCTGCAGAAATTCAGTATATATTTTCCTATGCCATTGTGGAATGAGAAAAATTTATTTTCCAAACTGACATTTTATTAAAAGAATAATGCTTGAGATTCTCTAGGAAAAACATAATAACAACCTGCACTTTCTGTTCTCTGAAGTATTCATGAGTCTTTGCCAAGAGAGCTGGCTTTCTCATTCACATGCTGTTGCAGCATGTTTTCTGTTGATTTGAAATCTTGTAGTGTCTTGGGCATCACTTGGGAAATCAAGGTCCATGTCAGATGTGTTGAAGCTGGGATGTTTGATAAAAGCTGATGATTGGATGTGACTGAGCCCGAGCATAGTCAAAGGCTGTTTCAAGACAAACATCTGATGTTGAGGAACTTGGAAGATGAAATCAGTGCTGTCCTTAGTCTAATTTCAGGAAAGATAAAGCAGAAAAGATACTAAAAAAAAGTCTTCTCTCAAACTCTCCATTACAGGGATGCAATATTATCAGAAGAAATACATGTGTTTCTCAGGAAGATATGCATTGATTTTCATTGCAAAATCTTAAGCATGACAAAAGATGTCAGACTATGGACAATAAAACAATTATCCTTAAGCACTTTTAGCAAAAGAAATACAGCTAACCAGGGGATGGAGGGTGTGGGGGTGGGGTGGGTGGGCGGAGGAAGAAAGAAAAAGAGAAAGGAATAAAAGAGATTCAAAGAGAAATGTATGCTGATTCAGTTTCTGAAAAGAAAGAAAAGCGTGAAGTTTACATCTTTTTTGCCTAGGTGCTCTAACGTATCAATGCAGGAAGCAGAATCTTTCATTCAAGAAACTATTTTAATTTTATCAATAATTTATGAAAATAAAAATCACCCAGCTAGAGCTAGAGCTTTGCAGTTTGATTGTCTGAGATCTTATCAGTTACCACCACTGACAGCTCAAAATTGTGTTTGTATCTCACTGATTTTGACAAAGTCCACCTAAATCAAGCTGGAGAGTTTGTCTCAACATCTGTGACTGTCCCTGCATGTTTCAAAGAGCTGCATCATTGACCTTCTCATACACCTCCAGCACCTGACCCTATTCTAGGGGGTTTCTTGGATGTTTTTTTGGTGGCAATCACTTCCTTCCAAAACTCAGCTATGTTTAAAGGTCATTTGACATCCAGAACAGTATAGTGCAAAATTCAAACTGGTTTATTTGGTTGGTTGGTTGGTTGGTTGATTTTTGTTGTTTTTGTTGTTGTTGTTGTTGTTGTTTTTATTTTTAAATAGCTGTCAGATATGCTCATCATTTTCTGTAGTTACAGAAAGAATTGAAAGTTCAGGTAGCCTTGAAATCACAATGAGGTTTTGTCTTTGTGAAAGGAACATATTTTCTGGATTGCCGTTTTCTTTGTGTTCTATTTTAATATATGAGAAAAAGACATAAAATAGAAATAAGTTCAAGCAACATGAAGTGCTCTGGTAAGACATAAGAAAAATACTGTAAATTTGATGTAAAAAAAATCAGATAGCCTTTTTTCAAGGTAGGTATTTTGAATGAAAAGACAAATTTTTTTTTTTATTTTATTTTATTATGTCCCTGAAATTAAAACAGTAGAAGAGGAAAAGAAAAGGAAGCCAACTCACTATATCAGCTCTGAGCGAAAAGGAAACCTATTTAACCACAGGAAGCTCAGTCTAAGAATCTGACTTGAAAATAGTAGGATTGCTTACTGAACTGCTGATATATTTTCAAACAGAAAATTGTCCTTTCTGTTTCTGCTAGCAAACTATTATGACCTGAGGATAAGCAGTTCCCTGAGCATTTGGAATATGCGCAATCAGATTATCAAGGTGAATATTACCTATTCTTTGTTCATTTATTTTTATCCAAAAAAGTATATTATACCTTGCAGGTGCCCTCCACTAGGGACATATAAAAGTAATGTTTCAACAATACTATGTAGGAGCAGTCTGTACATATGCCTTATTTCTAAGAATATAAATTGTATTACTCTTAATTTAGGATGATGTTCTTAACCTGGTGAACAGTAGCAAAAGTCTGACTATTAATTTTTTTGTGTATCTCATGCTGTCCCTCTACCACCCAGTCCCAACACACTAAACAGTTTATAGTTAAAATCAGTCTTAATAGTGCAGTACTTTGTGAAATATCTGGCAGTTTTCCTTCTTTGGGAAAATCCTCCATAGAGGATTCCTTTCTCAATGAGTTCATCTTTTCATTCACTGATTTTTGCAGATATAGAGAACAGTATTCTTCAATTGACCACAAAGTGGACAGGTTTTGAAGCATATGGTGCTCCACTCACAGTTCATGTTTCAAAAGCCTTCGCATAGACACCATACTTCGTGATGCATGCTGTTGCCTCTGATGAGAGGTGACTTCCTCTAATTGCTTTCCTTATGCAGTTTTTCCTCATTTAAGTAACCCTAGTCCACCACATGGAACTTCTACTGAGCCAAGCTTAACAGTGTAAAAAAGGTTTGAGGGTTTTGTTATAAAAAAGTATCTTACATGATAACATTGCAATACTTACGTGTTTTTAGAAATTGGTTTAAAATAGATTTTTGAGATGACTGCCTTTCCTCATAGAGACAACTGATAACTAGAGTTGTGAAGAAGTTTCAGGAAATGTTATCATTTAGTTTAACAATTTTACAAGCCTGAGTTGCCACAGTTCTCCGAAATTTTAGATTAATTGGTATTTTGTTTGAAGATGATATAGGAATGTATTGAATTGTATTTTATTCACGCTAAGAACATTTTGAAAAGAAGCACAATTATGACAAAAAATCAAATTTTGACAGTAGGGAGAAATTTCATGATCACATTCTCGTATTGTAATATACCTGAATACCAGTCCAAATTTGGATAAAAACTATTTTACATAACAACTGCTGTTTTAGTTCCAAATATAATAGTTCATTAACATTTCATCACATAAGCACTTATACACTCTGAAATATGATAAAAGAAAAACGAGTTACTCTTAATATGACCTTGAGCTGATAAAACCTCTGTTTCTGTGATAAATGCAAGTTTGCATTCAGAGTGTGATTGCACTTTCAATTGTCAGTAAAATAGTTTTATGAAAGTTCAAATGAAAAAAAAAAGCAACATCTTGAGGACTTGCCTAATATTTCATTTATAGTAGGTATAAGATACATAGCTGGCACAGTTTTATATGTAGGTCATATATCATCCACATAAAAGCACTCTTGGCTATTCATGTAACTATCAACATAAGAGGACATATCCAAGGTGAACTGGAAAATCTCTCTAGTCATACCAGTTTATACACTGTAGATGCTTTTTGCAGGAACTGACAGGCCTAATGAAGAGTTAGCAATTTAAGTACATTCATCAATTCATTTTCCAAGGTATTCAAGGGCATGAAACTGAGCTAGGAAAACGCAAACCCCATGAAGTTCCTTATATAAAAGTATGTACTCTTTTTGCTGAACATTCTTATGTAGCTTTTGGGGAGGAGGAAGGGAAAGAAAAAGAGTTAATAAACACAATGATGTAGAATGTACTTTTTTTTTTTTTTTAATATCAGGATCCACTCGGGCAAGTGTGACACCACTTCTCATTACAACCTTAATAACTTCTTAAGTGGAATACAAAGTTATTTAATACTGCCTTTAAGGAAAGACAAGCTTACAGTAATCATTATAATATATCCTTGTAGCTCTGCAGCACAACACCTTACCTTGACGAAAAAAGAAGCTATTAACAACTCACCTTCTGAATTGTTTGCGAAATAATTCTGCTGATTGTTCATACATCAAGTGGGTAACTAAAAGGCACGTGGCTTCAGTAACAAAGGAATATATTACCTCTCTTCAGGTATAGCCCTATCTCTTTACCAGAAAAAAAAAAAAAAAAGGAGATACTCTGAAATATCTCTATCTGAGGGTTGTGACAGAAGGAACTTTGGTATTTTATTTTGTGGCTTTAATTTTCCCCAAACGGTCTGCAGTGGGAAATAGCAGTCTCCACGTTGCTGTTCTCAGTATCTTTAGGCCCCAGAATGGAATTTCTTTCCAGAACAGAGAAAAGGAGCTGAGTAGGTTTGCACCATCTAGCCATCACTTCCCAGTGGAAACCAGGGAATGGCAAGGGAAGTACATCTCCCTTTTGCATGAGCAGCCTGAGGGGAAAAAAAATAAAAAATAAAAAATAAGAGGTTTAAGGAAAGTTACTTAAACTGTGACTTTGTTCATTTCATTGTGTTTCCAAGCACCCTTCCTAGTGTAATGAACTATAGGCTATTCCTTCTGAAGAGGAATAAATGTGTTCTTTCAGGATTGGAAAGTAAGTAAATTCAGGATATTAGATGGTCTGTAAGATTATTCGACACTTTGTTTAGAAAATGTTTCGAGAAATTACTTTCCATAAAATGGTATTTTCTGCAGCTCAAAGTTTAATTTTGAATGGAGTATCTATTAATATTGAACATCTCAACCAAGGTATCTAAAAGTCAAATTGGATATCTACAAACACATGCAAATACAGGGCCTAGTTATTTATTTATGTTTTTGTGACTGAAATAGATGGGGGCTGATTCTTTCTCTATCACGCATACTGAGAAGTATTTTACTGCACAGGAATTCTAATTGTGTCTTTCAGCACAAAGGCAGCAGAACTAGATTTAGAAGTTGGAAATCTGAAGGCTACCCTGCAGAGAGCTATTTTTAGTTTACAGAAATCCTTGGACCCAGCTAACTTAAAAATAAACACCTGAAAGAAGCTCACTGAATTCACTAGGAAAGCAACTAAACAGAACCCCTTCATCCCAGCATAATGAGCTCCATATCAAGTTAACCTAGTTTTATATGACAGTGTAAGATATGAATTGTTCCGGTGTTTGTTTATTCTTGCAAGGCACAGGGAAGAAAAAAATTACTTCCCTTACCTTGCAATCTTAGATACACCAGGAAAATACTTCTTCTTGAAATTAACATATCTAATGAATCATTTGATTGTTTTAAAAAGAATAATAAAAATAATCCACCATTGTGGAAAACTTTCTTAGTGTCTTAATATCCCTGTGGACTTTTCCTAAACATCAAATATCTGGGTATAGAATTCTACCACTCCATTACAAATCTGTATAAAAAACCCTATTGCATGCTACAGAATATCATAAATATTTTGTTCTTTATAAGCAGCTCTATTCCTTATCTGCAAAAATACAGAGTTTAATTTCTTATACATTTACTATATCTATTCATCTTGTAACGAGCATTCAAAAGACATTGATGTCTGATTTGCATTCATGCTGAGAAATAACTGAAATACCAGAAACTGATCAATGAAAATTGATTTATAAACGAAGCAAAATTATCTGAAAAGGTTTTCTTTAAATGCAAGTGTATTTTAAGTAATTTAAGAGTAAGAAAAGTGCTATAAAAAACATACAGTCCTAGTAAAATGCGCTAAACATAAAAGAGAGGCTAGAAAAATTATAAAGCATACGGGAAGTATAAAACACTGTTTTAGTATCATTTCATCAATGAGTGACTCAAATGGCCACTTTTAAATCTTTTTTTTTTTTTTTGTCACTTGATGCTTTCTTATGAATGTCTGCAATCACACAAATAGACAAAAACACACTTACATCCTATAATAAAAATATAATGAATATATAAATGCACTTATTTAAGGAAGGATAAAGCTATTTTTCAGCTTTCCTTATACAGTGAGCAAATGTGACAAAGTCCAAGAAATAGGCCATTAATATTTTATTATTTTATTTCATTATTTTATTATGTTTCAGAATGTTACTGAAAGAAATATTTACTATTGTCTACTTAAATCTTGATTTAAATAAAAAAATGCTAATTCCATCTGAGACTTTTCTATCTTACAATACTAAAATAGATAACAGTGACAAATTTTGGTTTAATATTTCATTCAATTTTATTATAATATGCAACAAATTAACTGAATTCTTTTCCCTGAAAACAAACGGAAAAAAAGGTAAAGTACACAAACATTCTTTTTCAACATTTTCATAATATGGTAGTCCATTTCTAAAAGGCATTTAATTTCAGATATTTCTAATTTAATTTAAAATGAAATGTAAGACTTTGGGGGGATGTGGGGCATTAATGTTTGAAATGTAAATGCGGTATTCTGTACCGTCCCAGTGTATTCTTCAATTTTTTCCTTAAGGCCTGCTATACTGAAATGAACATTGAATCCTGTGAAATAAAGAGAATTTACCATCTTCATTTTATAAGTGAAAAACTGATGCATAGAATTATTGCAGCCAAATACATTCATTAATTCTAGGTATTTGGAATGAGACAATTAGTAGCTAATTTCCCATAGGATTTAAGAGTGTATGTCCCCTTATATATTCCAGCAAAGCTTTCTCTGTCTGGGCTGCAAATATGAGCATTTAGCATGTCTAGAAATCAGGCTTTTGAGCTTTGACACAAAAAGTGAGAAAAATGTAATAAATGTGTATCTGTAAAATGTCTAGTTTAGATGAATTGCCTATTATTTAATAAGAATTTCATATCAGATGAAAAGATATCATCTAATATTCCAAGTCAGAATTTAACTGTCTTTATAACGATAACCCATTTTTTTTCTTACTGATAATCCCACTCCTACAAATCTACAGATGGTCCAACTTCTTTGGTGGCTGCCAATCCACTACTGAAGACAGCACTGGAACGTTTGATTGTAATCATCTTGATATTTCTGAAGCATCAAAACTCTGTAATTTACACAATTTTCCAGCTTTTCAGTCTTTTCACTGAGTGAAAGCTGTATAGAGTATTTGTAGCTGCATAGACCCTGATGTTTTTCTTTAATTCTTTTCTTACAAACACATGGATTCCCTTTATTCCTATAGCTTTATTAATCCCTTCTATAATTACAGGACTTGAAAAACATTTAAAAATGAGTCAAATGAGTTCTCAACTATCTAAAAGCAAATTGAAAGGGTGGGGGGGTTTTTTTGTATGTTTACTGGTAATCCTGATGGTATGTATAAGGAGTGAAATTATGAAAGGAGACAGGCAATAGTCTTTTTCAGACTCCCAAAGCCAAACCTGGGCTATGAGTCTATGAGCTGATCTGGTGAAAGATGAGCCCCTATGTGGGGTGTGGAGGTGACCACATGGGGAAGGACATTCTTCCTACAGTGCAATGCTGTTTTCATTGACTACTGTAAATTCCAGCTCTAGCTGAAGAAGGTTGTCAAGAATAGGAATGTGTTGTCTTATTAGAAGAATCTAAATGTGTGTGTCAAAAGTAGTTGTGTAAATGTGATATAAAATCTTCAGCCTTTATAACATTCAACATTCATAACATTTATAAGAAAAATAAAATTTATTCCTTGCCGTTGGATAACGTCCCTTAGCAGACATCTTCACAAGTTTTTTTACTAAGTGATGGGAAAATGATCTCCTGGATGAAATATTTTCAATATGCAGAAAAAGGAAATACAAACATCGTTAAAATTGTAATTGTAAGGATTTAGCAGGGTTAACAACAGAAGAGCTAAACCATGTATGACATGTCACCATGGCAGCTATCATTTTCTCAAAAGCATTTATAAAGAATGAAATCTGCTGTTAAATTGCATAAACTTGTCACACACAATCACTTTAAAACACAGCTTGCATCTGAATTCGACATTAGAATGACTTTGAAATTTATAGGCCAAAAAGGAACAGATGTATCCATTAAAACAAACAGGTAGAGCCAAATTCTTTATACTGCAACTATGTGAAAAAACACTTACCAGTGCTGTACAGTCACTTTTTCTTTGGAGCTAGTAAAGTGCAAAACTTACCATGTTGCTCTATAAAGCCTCACTGAGGCATTTGACAGTCATAAGAATTAGCGTCTGGATTTAGGGAACATGAAGCATTACTGAAAGAAAAAATCTGCCAAGTACTAAAAGAGTTCAAAAATAGCTTGATATGGTTGATTATGCATAACTGAGTTTTGCTATGATTGCTATCTTCTAATTACTTATTACAATATGCACGGATGAGGTATACTGGGATTTTTCACAAGGTCTCAGTATATGTAGCCTCAAACAGTCGAATTGCTTGATCTTTTCCAGGAGAATGAATATAAAGTAGAAGTTATTCAGGTCTTCATTAAGCTCTGGGATCTAGTCATATCAGCCATACGCAAGATCTAAACTAAACAACTTCCTTAACCAAATGTCAGCTCCCATGGCATCCCTTAAAAACTTGTGGCCCAGTCCCCAGTTTTGGCCAACTGCCGAAGCTATACACAAGCTGGTGGAGGCCCAGAGGTCAGTTTGCCTTAGCTGAGCAAAGAGCAAAGGCATTGACATGGTCAGACTTTGCAAGACTTTGTCTTTTCTCTTGTACAATTGAAAGTTGGTAGTCTGAAGCTGGATATTTAAAGCTGATCCTCTTTGTGATTTGGTAGTCTTCTACTGAGACCAGGTGAACAATTTGGAAAGTCTGAAAATACAAATATCTTTCCATAAAGCCAAAATTTTCTGTACAAATCACAATGCAGGCAAGCTGTAATTATTTTTGTTCTCTATTCTTTAAAAAAACAACCTTTTCTATTCTAAAAAGTTCAGATTCAAGCTGTCTAAATAGTTATACATACACTTACAGTTATATTTATACTATTATGTATGCAAATACTATAACATATATTTGTATGTATGTGTGTGTGTGTATATAGATATATGCATATTGTTTACATATATTATATTCATTTTTGGTAATCAAAGCTTTGAATGCTAACGTTTTCCAGACTCGGTGGGTTTCCTCTGTAGAATTGTTTCCATCTACATAGCAAAGAATTGAGTCACATAGCTAGTATCCATGTATAGATAGAGAAGCTGCAAGCCTTGTCTGCACAATTCTAATGAATTGTGATGATTTTAATTTGGCCTATCCATTTGCATGAAAATTTACTTAGCTTTCCTGTGGCCTTTTTCCAGTTTGATCTATTTTAATATCTTAATTTTCAAGAGCATTGCTCCTTGCTTAAAATTCAGATCTGTCAACACAATAGGCACTTTGAGCCACTTTTTTAATTCCTTTCATTTATCTTCAATAAACTGTGTAGGTAGACACAGGCACACACAAAAGGCTGCTTCAAATACAGCCATCTCACCTCCACAAGTGAATATACTACATAAAGCTTCCAGTCACCTACACTGAATCTGAATAATTGAGGACTTCATTGGGACTACTGAGGACTCCTCAGTAATACTCTTCTGCTTAGCTGAATGATCTTTCCTGACTCCGCGAATATAGAAAGCCACAAAAGTCAAAATGACATGTGCAGCCAACCCAGAGAACCCTAGTGCTCATCCTAATGTACCCCATGACTCAATAATTACAGTTCAAAGATGACCCCAGTAGACCAGAAGCTTCCTAAATCTTAAACTCACCAAAGCACAGCTGTCCTTGAAGCAATGGAATTTTCAAGGATCCACAATTTTACAAACACTGGGAAAACATTTATATTTTTATTAATTTGATTTTTCCCCTTCATAAAAGAGTAGTGAGATCAAAAATCTGTTCAACTCATAATTAGGTAATCTGACCCTGCGCGGCCTCCTGACTGTCCAGATTTCTCGTATGCATCAATTTTCTCTCCTAACTACAGCTGGTTCTGTGTTGCATTCTTAGTCTTGACTAGAGCTCTGCTAAAAAAGAAGGAAAAAGCTGCAAGTCCTAATTAACACATCTTCACGGTGGATTCATCTTGGCTTTGATCCTTCTTAGATAGAAAATTTTTAAAAAAATTGTTGCGGTTTAACCGCAGCCGGCAGCTAGGACCACGCAGCCACTCACTCAGTCAATAACAATGGGGGAGAGAATCAGAAGAGTAAAAGTGAGGAAAAACTTGTGGGTTGATATAAAGACAGTTTAATAGGTAGAGTAAAAGCCGCTCATGCAAGCAAAGCAAAACAAGGAATTCATTCAGTACTTCCCATCAGCAGGCAGGTGTTCAGCCATGTCCAGGAAAACAGGGCTTCATCATGACCAACAGTTACTTGGGAAGACAAACTCCAAATGTCCCCTCCTTCCATCTTCTTCCACCAGCTGAGCATGATGTCATATGGTATGGAATATCCCTTTGGTCAGTTGGGGTCAGCTATCCCAGATATGTCTCCTCCCTGCCTACTTGTTGGCAGGGCGGTGTGAGGAGCAGAAAAGACCTTGACTGCTTAGCAACAACTAAAACACAGGTGTGCTATCAACAGTATTTCTCATCCCAAAACCAAAACATAACACCACACCAGCTGCTAGCAAGAAAGTTAACTCCACCCCATCTGAAACCACAACAAAACTAAAAATAAAAAGGCAAAAAAGTTCCAGATGCCATCATCCCCAGGGTAGCATGCTGGGAAATTTTATTCATATCCAGACGCTGTTACCACTCTCCTGTACCATGCTTCTGCTACAGGTTGATCCTTTCACCAGAAGCAGAGTGGGACATGCCACACAGCCTGATTCTTCTACTGCTCTGATCTACTTTTCTTGTTTGGATAAGCGTTTGCAGATAATCCTAAAACAAAATCCTAAAATAAAATCCTAAAATAAAAGAAAGTTTTCTTGAAATACATTCCTGTGTGTCTCTGAATACAAAGCGGGTGTCAGTTCCTCCATGTTAGAAAACAAGTACTTGTTTCTTATCAGAATTCAAAAAACTCTTCCACATGTTCTCAAGCTGGCTCCTCTCCTGTGAGGCATCAACAGTGATGGATTTGGTTTATTGCCTGGCCAAACCAAGGTGACCCTTTTTTGTCACAGTTTTGTGCTACATTTGTGTGCAAATTTGCTATTTCATAAAGTCACAGCTCCTCTAGTCCCACCTAGTCAGCTAGAGCAGTTAGCTCAGGGCTGATCCAATCATGTTGTGAATAACTCCAAGGATGGAGACCCCACAACCTAACCTCCCTGTGCAACCTGTTCCAGGGTTTTACCGCCCTCACAATCTAAGTGTTTTCTTATGTTTATTTGGAATTTCGTGCATTTTGGTTTGTGTCCGCTGACTCTTGCCTTGTTACTGAGCACCAGTTACTGGTGCTGAGCAGAGTCTGGCTTCATCTTCTTTAGATCTCATGTTAGGCATTTAAACACACTGGTAAGATCTCTTAGCCCTCTCCTCTCCAAGCTTAACAGTCCTAATTTTCTCAGTCTCTCCTCCTATGAGAGATGCTCCAGTCCCCTGATCATCTTTGTAGTCTTTTGCTGGACTCAATTCTGTATGTTCATGCCTGTCTTGTACTGGGGACCTCAGCACTGGACTCAGCACTGCAGATGTACCTTGCCAGGGTCGAGTAGAGGGGAAGGATCACCTCCTTCAACCTGGTGGCAACTCTCTTCCTTATGCCGCCCAGGACACTGTTGGGTTTTCAGCTGCAAGGATGCTCTACTGGCTCATGTTCAGCTTAGTGTGCAACAGGACTTCCAGGTCTTCTTCTGCAAAGCTGTTTTGCAGCTGATAAGCCCCCAGCATGTATGGGCACATCTCAGCTGCAGGATTTATGGAGGCAATATCTGCCTTATGCAATGTTACTGAATTAGTCACCTAGGCACAGCTGTCCCTGCAAGATCATACACTGCAAAGGTTCTCCTGTGCTCCCCTCCATTTATCTATGTAGTTTGGCTATTTTTCACACTACTCCCCTTTGGACTTGTGAGATCCAGCCCTCCCTCCTGGTGTTGTCTGCAACTTTTGTTTGCAGTTTGTTATTCAGTTGTTATTCAACATAAATATGACCAGCAGCTTTTCCTGTCCTCAGCAGCCTTTTTCAACACCCTTTTCAGTTATCTTAACTTCAGGCCAAAGCCTAGTTAACTGAGTTTGCTGTCCTAACACTACCCCTCTCCAGAAACACATACAACAATTTCCAAATCCCATCACTTATGTACTACAGTTGAAGATAGTGTTACACAGTGTTTTAAACTTTCATATGGTTAATCATCTTACAGTGACAGAAGGAAAAATGTCTCAGATTTCAATATTGAACATTTCCATGTTATTAAATTAAAAAAAAAAAAGGAAAAATAATGAAATTATGACAATGCGGAGGACATTCTGTTCTGTTCTGTTCTGGTCTGGTCTGTTCTATTCAAAACCATCTCATAGAATACCAAATGAACTGTACTCAATTGATCGATAATATATGTAAATTATTGTGATGGAGTGCATTGTTTTTATTTTAACAGAGTATCATTTATTTTCTAAACATAATCTTGTTATTGATTAAATGTGGAAATCATTTTACTCTTTTAAATTTAAATTCTTTCAGAAAAAAACATACATAAAAGAAAATGTGTTGCATTTTTTTAATGAATCTTAAGACATTTGTCCCTTCTAGAAGCAACCCACTACTAGCAGTATAAAGAGAATGATTTGAATACCAATTACACACCATTTCCCACAAAGTAATATGCTGAAGGTAAATCAACATTCAGATCACAGGATCTGCATTGTAAATTAGAAAGTTGACAAGATTTTATTTTTTATTTTTAAATTTTATTTATTTTATTTATATATTTATTTAGCCCCCTGAGTCAGGAAACACTGCTTCAAAAGGGCCAAACTTTTGGACATTGAAATGGGTTAAAAAATAATTAATTTGCATCCACAGTGTTTTCAAGTACATGATACATTACACAGTTCAACCAAATGCATTATTTAGTCACTCTCAACATCCCTAAAATCTCCAAGAACATCAGCTCCATGACAACTTTTACTGTTCTGATACTTTTTAGTAGTGTTGTGGTTTAACCCCAGTTGGCAGCTAGGACCACACAGCCGCTTGCTTGCTCCCCCTTCTCCCTTTCCCCACCTCCTCCTAAGAAGGGTGAGGAGAAAAGGGAAAAAAGGGGGAGGAAAGGGAGAAAAAACCAAACCATTTGTGGGTTGAGGTGAAGGCAGTTTAATAGAAACAATAACAGAAAAGAAAAAATAATAATAACAACAACAATAATAATAATAATAATGACACAGTCACTCTCACTGTCTGGTGAATTGGAACTGCCTGGAACAGTGATTGTGGATTCCTGCTGCCTGGCTAACCCCCATTTATATACTGACCATGACATCTATGATATGGAATATTTCATTGCCTATTCCGTCATTCTGTCTATGCTTCTATGGGAAGCTCAAAAAAGTCCTTGAGTAGTGTAAAGATGTCTTAGCAACAACTAAAACCAATAGGCATTACTGACATTCCTTTCACAACAATAATTAGAAAGAAAAGTAACTCTTTCCCAGCTGAAACCAGGACAAGTAGCTTGCTAATTTTCTTGAGCTATGGGCAAATTCAAAACTACATAAGTCTTTACAAAACCAATTCTACCTGGCTCTAAGAGAAAATGAACTATAAAGTACTCTTCATGGAGATGGAGAAAGAAGAGCAGCGAGATAATCGCTCAGGAGCTTGGTCATTATGGCAATGGGTGAGAGATGTCCAGACTCAGTCTCCCCTTTTGAAGAATATTTGCTTGTTTATGCACAGCTGAACCAGAATTCTCTTGAGACATTAAGATATCCTTGTTCAAGAATGCATTTCTCAGCTTAATCACAGAAACAGTATCAACAGGTTATGTAAGTCTTTCACGAAAACTTCTATGCAGTTCAATAAATAAACAAATAACATACAATAAAATTATAAAGAAATATAAAAAAATACATCTAAAATTGTAGGACTAGAAAATAATATTTATTTAGCTAGCTTTTTAATAGTTAGTTGCTAAATTATTATTTTGCATAATATTATGTAGTCCATCATGTGGCACCAAATAACAAATATACAAATAGGTATTTTCCACTTTAGTTTATAATGAAAAATTATTTGGTTTATTTCCTAATTATGAAAAAGACATAGTATTAACAGAAACATATAGTCATAGATATACCCAGCTGCACAGAAATGATGGAAGGAGGAAAGGCTGTTCTTTGACGCAAGAGAAGTTTAAGAGGTTTCTCCAATGACTAAATAGTATTTTATAAAAAAAATACTCAGGCTTCTCAAAATATTCATACCCATACTCAACCATATGGGAAAATAACATAAAAAAATAAATCAGTCAATTGACTACTGTTATATCTGTGAGTTAGTTGTGTCAAATACCACCATGCATTTCCAATGCCATGAAAAGGGAAACCTTCAAAAACTATTAGAAATAAAAGGATTTTTTTTTCCCTATAGCTTACTGTGCCATAACAGATTTCACATTTATTTAGATATTGGTTACTTGGGATCTTTCATTCTTTTGAGAAGGGCAATAATTTGTGACATTTTAGGATACTCAGAAAAACTGCTTATGTCACTTTACAGTTGCCAGCCCAAAGTTAAAAAAAAAAAAAAGGAGAAAAGAAAAAAAATCTTTTGAGTTATTTTGTAATAAAATATGTGAATTCACAAAAGAAATTAATTCTTTTTCCATTGCTTAGGGTTTTTCCTAACATACTGATATTCTGGTGACGTCATCATTAAAATACAATAGATAGTATAGGAGTATAGCATAGGAGTAGTGTATACTTTAAAAAAAAAAAAAAGAAAGAAAGAGAGTGAAGGGTTTTCTAAATTGTATTCTTTTTTTGGAGGCCAAGAAAAAGTCTACAAAGCTCCATTTATAAAAATGAAAGACACTTACCCATTTGGTGTTTCACCAACGGAATGTACACCAAAAGAAAGTTGTATGAAATACAAGTTTGGGAAACCTGAGACTGAGTTTCCACACTCCTCTGTGGAAACAATGTGTTCCCTGATAAGATAGTGTTGGGGGTTTTATTTTTTGTTGCTGTTATTATTATTTTATTCTTTACATCTTGGACTGATGTATATGACTGACAAGGCTGGATAAGAAGTAAAAAAAGGGAAATATTCTCAGTTCACAATTTGTTCCTGATGTTACTCAAAAATTAGGAATATACACCAATGTATAAGTAACCTAACTACATTAGCAAAAAATATGATCTCTATCTTCAATTTATCTATTTTTTTATACAGTCAGAAAACGCCCTTCATAGTTTTCAAATTCAACTCCTTTTAGGCGACAATAGCTACTAGCATAAAATATGTGGAATATTGCATTTGATAATCATTATTAATGATTATTCCCATATTTCTATTTGATACACACTTAAGTATGACTAAGTTGTTACAAAGTGATCTTCCATGAATTCTGGTCATGAACAGAAGTAATAAGAGCAATTTAGAAGTAAGTGCAAGAACTGCTTCTTAGGAAAACTGTCAATACAAACTGTTAAACCTCAAAGAATGCTTGAAATTAAGGAACAGACTATATACCCAGTGAACTTGACATTGATGTGTGATGGATGGGACTGATGTCTGTCTTGAATACAAGGCTCCTGGAATATACAGTTAATCAGAATATGCGCAAGTGGATTAGAATAGCTGGGAGTGAGAGGAGAGAAGGATGTGACAGCAGTGAGTAAGGGACCCCTCTATATAATGTGGGTCTACTTGCAAAAGTGAGTAGAATGATAGAATCATTTACATTGGAAGAGACCTTTAAGATCCAGATAAAAGATAACAATATTAATAAGAAAATAATGAAATATATACAATATATACAACCCATATCAAGCTCCCAGGATGATGATCACATCAACGGTAGGCACTGGGAAAGTCTCAGACTGGACACAGTGATGGACAGGAACCGGATTCTAGGTCTGGATTTAGGAACACACAGAGCAGGATCAAAGGCAGACAGACAGACAAGGGTCCTTCTTAGAACACTGTCCACTGAAGAAAAAGACTGACTCCTTTGATTCCTCAGCTTTTATATTGAGCATGATGCAGATGGGATGGAATACCCTGTTGGTCAGTTTTGGGTCACCTGTCCTGTCATCTCCTCCCCACAGCTGCGAACCTTTTATGCTCTTCTGACCCTCCAACTTGGTGCATAATGAAGTTAGCTGACCTTGGTTGTTATAGCAATAAGTATAAGCAGGAGCCTGTCTACATACCATCCCTTAGTATTAACTATAAACATCAGATTTTATCTGCTGGAAGTAGGCACTGTCTGAAAAACATGCTGCTAATTTCAGACAGTTAGTTAGAAGTGGCTTAGTTGAAAAGTAAAATAACAGAACAGAAAGTTGGTTCTGTTTTACCTCAAACCAAGACAGTATTTAATATATAAATTTTTCTTTCACGTCTCTCCTTGGTTGATTTCTTATTCCCAAAATACACATAACAGTTTCATGTCTTCTCACTTGCCAAATGCATCACCTCTCTGAAAACTTATTCATGTATTGCAGTTTTCTGTTATATTCACTGTTGACCATTTGTTTTGTGCAATGTTGTAACATACTTTCACTGTCTGTGTGCACTGTGTCACTTCTGTGACAACTGACTACGCTGGTAGGAAGCAATGGAAGATCAGTGTGTGAATTTCTGATGACAAGCAGCTGATAATTAATTGTCTATGATTATTTTTTGTTCTTCACCTGACCTCCAGTTGGGATGTTTACTCAAAGATTCAAGGTCTCAAAGACTGTGGCAATATCTTATTACATTTTCCTCTGAATAACTCAACCCAGTGGTCTATCTCTCAGTTATTGACACCAGTCTGAGAAGTCTTAAGGGAAAATGAGAGGTTGTCCATAAAACTGTGCATTTGTCACCAGGATTTCTTGTACTACTAGCAAGCCAGTAACAAAATACTTGCTTGACATCTGGGACTCTTTCATCTTTATCATATAAATAAAATATTATATTAGGTTTTTCCTGCTGGGCTTCAGAGGTAGGAAGATTACTACAAAATAGGATCTCATTGTTTGATACATCATCAATCCAATCTTGTTTAATTCCTCCAAAGACAAGGGTAATGGAATTATTTAAGCTACTGATTGCAGTAACTGTTGAGACTCTATTCTTTCAACCTATAAAAAAAAAGCAAGAATTTTGTTAGCATACTTTACAGGAATTCTTATTAAAGCCTGAATTCTTCTATTAATGTGACCACCACCAAAAGAGAATTTTTGAGAAAGAGAAGATACCTAACCATCAGCTGCTGCTAATGTCTGAAGAATATTCCCAGGTCATACAAACTCGACAGCCTCTTTTTAACAGGTTCCATCAGCCTTCATGAGGAAAAGGCTGTTAGTTGTCCTTGAGCAGACTGCAACATGAATTGATTTTCTCTGGATGGAGACAAAACCAGAGCAATTCCTTCATTCAGACCTGCTTAAATCACCAACATTTTAATTTTGCCATAGTTTTTTTGTGTTGTTGGGCTGGTTTTGGCTAGGATAGAGTTAATTTTCTTCATAGTAGCTAATATGGGTCTATGTTTTGGATTTGTGCTGGAAACAGTGTTGATAATACAGTTTTAGTTATTACTGAGTAGTGCTTACACAGAGTCAAGGTCTTTTCTGCTTCTCACAACACCCCAACAGCGAGTAGGCTGGGGGTGCACAAGAAGTTGGGAGGAGACACAGCTGGGACAGCTGAGCCCCAGTTGACCAAAAGGATATTCCATAGCATATGAGGTCATGCTCAGCATATAAAGCTGTGTGAAGAAGAAGGAAGGAGGGAACATTCAGTGTGATGGCATTCGTCTTCCCAAGTAACAGTTACCTGTGATGGAGCCCTGCTTTCCTGGAGATGGCCAAACACCTGTCTGCTGATGGGAAGTAGTGAATGAGTTCCTTGCTTTGCTTTACTTGCATGCACAGTTTTTGCTTTACCTATTAAACTGTCTTTATCCCAACCCACGAGTTGTCTCACTTTCACCCTTCCAATTCCCCATCCCACTGCAGGGAGTAAGCAAGTGCCTGTGTAGTGCTTCGTTGCCAGCTGGGGCTAAACCACAACAGTTGTTTTTTTTCTTGTTCATTTATTTGTTTTTTATTTGAGATCCATTTATTGGAAAGCATATTTTGGCACAGCAAGACGCTGCACACTGTTTTCCTGTCTGGAAGGTCTGGTTTTGTACTACTGTTACTTCCAGAAAGACAGGGAGAAAACTAAGATACTGTACATTTTCTATGGGAATAACAGAAAAAAATTCCTGTCTTCAGAAGATTACTCATGGCTCAAATCACTTGATCAACTGTCATTTAGGAGATGTATCAAAGTAATTTGAGTGATTTACTCAATTACTAGTTCCCAGTTAACTACTTCAAGCAAAATCTGAGGGGCAAGTTTTGCAGGGAAGAGTAGTTATGTTAATGTTCTAAATTCACATCAGCAGGCTCTTTAACTAAGAAATGCAACAAAAATTAATTAAGAATAGGAGATAAAATTTATAATACATAAATTCTATGCTTTTTATTTTTTGTAATGTAAATTAGATACTAGATCCATAGACAAAGGAGTTCATCATCATGTATATAATGCCATTGCTTCTGTGGACCTTTAAATATGTTAAAAAGTTCAAACTTGCTAAGGGAAAAATAAAGCCCTTAAACCATTCAGGCAGTGAAACACTGTGACGATAAACAAGGAAACAGCTTGAGAATTTATCAGTGCTTTTAGCACCATATGAATAAATAAAAGCTGTTTCTTCAAAGGAAAGCTGATTATCTCTGGCTTTATATTCAATATGATATATAACTTCACAAAAAAATACACTTAAGCTGTAGTCTTCTATTCTGTATACTCAGTCCTTCATCTGTAGACAGACGTGCACACACAGACTCAGTCAAGACCAACAAAATCAGCCTATGCTAATACATAAGCAAAATATGCAATGCTTGAGTATAGCTTAACAGCATATTTAGTTAGTTCTGCAGAACTTTATATGGTTCTTCTAACAACTCTGTTTGGCTTTGATCTTCTCCTTTATTCACTTGGACCTAATTAGAGAAAAATCATATTTAAGGAAGACAAAAGTGGATAATGTCATCAAATTGAACACAGTCTCACTTCAATGGTTGGAACATAATGAAAGATTTATAAGGTTACATTAACAACTGTAAAAACAATAGTTACTGTAGATGGAAGTAGACATTGATCTTGTAATAACTTTTCAAGAAAAACAATTAAGCTCAAATTGATCGTAGCGATTACTATTGACATTTTCTCTACAGGTGGTTGTTAACAAATGAGATCAAACACTTTCAGATCAGAAAGCATTGCAATTACACGTACATCTGAAAAACAGCAGTAAGCAAAAATCAGTTACTGCTTTTAATGTTAGAGTCACTTAAACATTAAAAATTTCTTATACTCTTCAATTTCTAATGAGATTAATTTTCTTAGTGACAAGTAATATGTAATTAAAATGTAACTACTTAAAGGTAGTCCAAGATTAATTCAGACTTTATACACATCACATTGCATGGAAATGGACGATAGGTGGTATATCCATTGACAGCTAGAATCAATATCTAATTACCTACAGCACATTCCAGCAATTCAGCATAGATGAGAACCTGAAGCATTTCTTTCTAAGGAAATCTCAAGGGTAGATTCAATAATGTCCTGAAAATTACTTCTGTTAGTTATTTGCATGCCTCTTTTATAAAGATTCTCCTTTTTTACCTTGGTAACATTTTAATTAGTTTTCCTTGAGGTTTGTTTTCTTAAAGCCACACTTAACCTTGTAACAATCACAACCATTTTCTCTGAAATTGGTCCATTGAAATATATCTACTCCGTGTACAACTACATATAAATTTTACAGAGTAAAGTCATTAAAGTTCGTATTGTAGACACTGACTTAGTGACAAAAAAAATAATTTTCTGAAGAGAAAACCATCCGTACAACACTACTATTGGTATACTTTTGTGCAAGTTACAGCACATGCCCAAGGCACCAGAGTGATGCAAATGATACAGCAGCAAGAGAGCAGAAGGCAGTGCAGACAAACCATTCACTTATTTTCAGTGTCTTAGGAGAGCTTTTTAGCTTGTGCTACATTGTTTTCGTAGCCCAAGACAGGTAGTTTAAAATCAATTCAAAGATCTCTTCATAAAATACAGGTCCAGCAGTGACATCAGTATAGAAATAGCCTGAAACAAGACTTCCTAGGTATGACCCACAATGCACATAAAGTTATAGTGTGTTGATCCTGGAAAGACTTTTTATTACAATACAGCTTTATTTTATTCAACTTTATTGAAAATGAATGTTACTGTAAGTTCTTCCCTGAGTAAGAATAAGGCTAAGTGCTAGATCCTGCACTTGGGTCACAACAACTCCATGCAACGCTACAGGCTTGGGGAAGAGTGGCTGGAAAGCTGCCCAGCAGAAAAGGGCCTGGGAGTGTTGATCAACAGCTGGCTGCATATGAGCCAGCGGTGTGCCCAGATGGCCAAGAACGCCAACAGCATTCTGGCCTGTATCAGGAACAGTGTGTCCAGCAGGACTAGGGAAGTCATCATCCCCCTGTAGTGGACAATGGTGAAGACCCATCTCGAATGCTATGTTCAGTTTTGGGCCCCTCGCAACAAGAAAGACGTTGAGGTGCTAGAGCAGGTTCAGAGAAGGGTAACAAAGCTGGTGAGTGGCCAGGACAAGTCCTGTGAAGAGCGGCTGAGGGAATTGAGAATGCTTAGCCTAGAGAAAAGGAGGCTGAGGGAGACCTTATTGCTCTCTACAGCTACCTGAAAGGAGGTTGTAGCGAGGTGGGTGTCAGTCTCTTCTGCCCAGTAACAAGCAATAGCACAAGATGAAACAGCCTCAAGCTGTGCTAGGGAAGCTTTAAATTGGATATTAGGAAAAATATCTTCACTAAAAGTGTTGTCAAGCATTGGGATGGGCTGTCCAGGGAAGTGGTTGAGTCACCATCCCTGGAGGAACTTAAAAGATGTGTAGATGTGGCACTTAAGGACATGGTTTAGTGGTGGAGTTGGCAGTGTTAGGTTGATGATTAGACTCAGTGATTTTAAATATCTTTTCCAACCTAAATAACTCTCAATTCTATGATTCCATGATTATTGCTGAAAATAGAAAAAACCCAAAAGGAGGGAATTACAATGCAGGTAAAAACACTGCAGAAGGACTATGTGCGTTCGTATAGAGGATGTAAAGCAACCTAAGTCAACAAAGTGTCAAAACCAACCAGCCAAACGGAAAAAAAACCAAACCAAATCAAATCAAAGTTTATAGAAATCCTAAAATGAGCATAGGAGAAAATTGCTAAAGATTAAATTATTTTTTAAATTTGGATTCAGATCAAGACAGGCAGAACTGCTTGAAAATCCAAAGAGCAGTCTCCTCTGGCATAGCTGCAAAGGAATATTGTGTTCAGAAATGATTCATTAACAGGGATCCACACAGACAATCCTGTCTAATACAGAGAGTAGGAGACCTGAAACGCGAATCAGAGGACTATTCTTTGTTCTGGCCCTGTGTTGCAGCCAGTTTTGAAAACCAGAAATCTATGTTGCTCTACTGACATTTACTTGCTATTCAGTATGAGCATAAACACATTTCCCCAAGAAAAAGACAGAGAAAACCAAAAAGTTGAAGAAGAAAAAAGTTTGTTGTCTTGACACTCAGCTATTTCCCTTCTGTAGAGTAGCTGCTCAGACAAACGTAGTAGTTAAAAGTTGTGATGTGGGCTGTTCTGATCACTCTGGTCTCCTGCTTCAGGTTTGCACAGTAACTGCGGGGGGGGGGGGGGGGGGGGGTGGGGGCAGGGATGGTGCGGGAGGGGAAGAAGAAAAAGAAGAGGTTTTTTGTCTTTTCCTCTGCCAATCCCACATAAGGCAGGTTGAAGCTAGGTGTTTCATTAAGGGCTAGAAATCCCCCAAATTCCTAAGTGATTTTGGTGGAGAAGCACTCCTAGCCTCATGCCATGTCTTACCTTGTTTTTATGACTGTTCAGAGCCTACTCAGTGTGAAGAAGTGAATGGCATTGCATCTCATTCTACTACATCTGAATGGGGATGCAATAGAGGGAATATTTCTGTGAGTGCTTTCACAGACAATTGCTGTGTAAACTTAGTAAACTACAGTACTGATTGTTGTGGTGCTGCTTTCAAACACGTTTATAGGAATGCACGTGGATGTGGGGGTGGAAGAGGGGTGTCCTAGCAGTCAGTTGGATTAGTTACATACAGATAACAGCTACATTTTGATATATCAATTATCTAATTAAAAACTTCAAATGTCATGACTATATTTATTAAATATACGGCTTCCACTTTGATACGAGTGTGTAGGCACACACAGGGCAGTGTAGGAAAGCACATAACATCTAGTTCATGTTCTCTTTTTTTTTTTTCTCTTACTTTTGACTTCCTATTTTCTGCCTTCTAAATTATGCTTAGCGTAATTCAAGCAACCCTATCAACTTCAGTCTTAAATCGCTGCCCTCAATTACACCATTCCTTACAATCCACACTGTTTTCTTAACATCCACAGTGGATCTTTAAGGGATCAACATTCATCTAATTTTCAATTTGTACTTTTCCAAACTCCCTTTGAAAAGAACCAGCGGGAAATTTATCCTGGAAATCAAACCTATCTCTGCATTTCTCAAACTTACAGCAGTCCTTTCTGGAAGTAACCCTTATCCTAGCCTGCTAAATTTGCACTGTACAAAGGGGGGAAAAAAAAAAATAAAATCTAGCTCTTCAGTCTCTGTGTCTTAATATTAAACATAATTTTAGGATACTTTTGAGATTTTGACACGCTCTTCTGGGTTTTACCAGATCTTTGAACAGACCTGGCTGCTCAGTTACAACTGATCCAAAGAATAAGTCTATCTGAAATCCATCACAGCCTTACCCTAATACTAATCTTAACTATCTTGGCAGAAGAAATCCCTTCTCTCAAACTGCCACCAGCAGACCAGTCTGATTCTTCAGCAAGTATATATCCCATGGCTACAATTGTTGCTTGGACTAGAAGGAAGAATGCACTTACTATCTTTCAAAATATAGTAGCTTCTGGTAGTCTTATTCATCACCAAGCTGACATGAGTCAGAGTCTATACGTGCCCTCATTTTAGCTTACAGTATTTCTAGAATCAACCATAAATCTTACTTTTCATCTACTACTTTCCTAAATCTTAAACCTATTTCAACATTGTCCCTAGTCTTAAGTACAGCCAAGGAAATCCAGGAATTACTAAAACAAAACCATTTATCTCAGTCAATAACAATTCTTACTTTAGTTATCTGTAACTTGCAGGCTGCAGCCTGAAAAACCCTCAGATCTTTCTTTCATGAACCTAAACCATAATGCTAACCCTATTTTAAGAATCAATTTAAGAACAATATGTCAGTCATTCTAACTTTGTGTCATCAGAATTAATTTTCTTTCTCTAGCACTCAATATGATCTATGAATGAATTTAGCTACTTAACCCATCATTTCAGGTATAATATCCCCAACAATAAACCTAGCCAACCAAGAGCCTGCCAATCCTTGGTTGACCTTAAGGCATTAGGTTACTGAAGAAAGCTCAATACTGAAGAAAGCTCATTTAAACAGTTGCATAGTTAGGATCCACTAGCAGTCTAGATCTTAATCTCTTCCCAATCCTAAATCTAAATTTAGGTTGAGTAGTAGCATTCTGATTATAGTCTCTCAAAGAATAAAAAAAATTGGTATTTTTCAGCATCAGTCATCATCTTCATTGTATGGGTCTTATAAGATTCACAAGGACATTTGAATCTTAAACTTCTTCTATCCTTACCACAAATACCCATACCTTAAGCATAACATAGTGCCGTGGTTTGGGCCAGGTTGGCCAATGACAAGATGACAGATGCTCTCCCCCATCTCTTGCTCCAAGGAGAGGAAGAAGAGCGATAAATATAGTTAAGAGTTTAGAAAAAAACCTAAACTACTGTAATGAAAAATTAATAATACATTAAAGGATATAATAAAATAGATACAATACAAATATATATATGCAAACATATACAAAACCATATCAAGCTCCTAAGGGTGATGTCACTGGCAGGCACTGGGAAAATTCCAGACTGGACTCAGTGACAAATGGGAACTGGAACACACTGACTGGGATCAAAAGGCAGATGAGCTGATGGGGTCCTCCTCAGACATCAGTCATTGAAAAAGAGTGCCATTGGAGAAGCAGTCCACTGAAGAAGAACCCTTGGAGAAGAGCCAACAAAGAGACTATTGGAGAAGATCCAAAGAACAGCCAAACTGACCCCTTTGATCCCTCAGTTTTAACACTGAGCATGGCAGATAGGATGGGATGACCCCATTGGTCAGTTTGGGTCACCTGACCTGTCCACACCTCCCCACAGGTGCAACCCCTCCACTGGGTAAACAACCAAGTTCGATGACCCTGTTGCCACGGCAACGAGTAAGAGCAAGAGGCTCTCTCACTGAACAGGAAGTTGGCTCTGCTCCACCCCAAACCAGGACACATGGCTCTGAAAAACAGGTAACGTCTACCCTCTACAAGTCAAAGACATTAGCAGTCCTGTCAACAAATTATACCTGTCTAAACCCTTAAGATCTTGCAGGATACACAAAGAAACCTGCATGATATGGCAACAATTCTAATACTTCAGTCTGTTCACCAGCTTTCTGTTTTACTAATTTACCTACCTCTACAGGTCCCTGTGCAAACATGAGTCTTCTCTTCTGACATAATTCTCCATCCTAATACCACACACTATGCTGGAACCATCAAAAGGATGGTTCTTCAGCTTTTTCTCTCTTGCATACTATATTGAAATACACGGTTCCTGTGGCTTTAGCTGAAGTTTGGTAAATTTCCAAGGGTGACTGAGGCCACTGTATTTGCTTAGTAGCTATCTCTTTAGGGGTCTGTCAAAAGCTTTGTCAAGGTTGTCCATTTAATTCTGGTGAAAAGGCAGGTGGTACCCAGATGAAGGTAAAAAGTAGCAGCTAAATGAGAAGGGGGCAGCAAATTAAATTTTACATTCTTGAGTAGGTATCTCTCACAGCCCACTTTATTTAGTAGAATATGGTGAAATTAGAGTAATCTTAATAAAACTAGAATCTAAATAAGCATTAGCTGAGGGAATACAAAAGGAACAGACCTATCTATGTGTTTGAATGGTATCTCCTATTGCCACTGGATTCTGTATGATTGTATTTCAATTAAAAAAAAATCACGTGGCCATATTTCATATTTAAAATAATTATTTCTTCAATACATTTATTCTTACTCACTCTTTTATCTTTCCTTAGATTTGACCCTAGCTTCACATCTTGCATTTCAGTGTAGGGTCTCTGAACACATCTTCATTGACTATGGTGCTGTCTGGAGTTACATCAACAGAATGAAAACTAGGTAGCAGGTAGCTATAGTTATAAACCTTAACAAAAAAATCTTGGAGTTTTCCACCTCTTTCTTGCCCTTTGCAGTAGCTACTTTGCATGGATAACAAGCAACACTAATCAGCAATGGATAACTGTACGGTCATTGTTAAGCACCCTCATCAGTGCTCTCCACAGTGATGGCTTTTCATCTGGAGCATCAGACTGACAAGACTGAGAAAACCTTCCCAAGTTTTATAAATTTCTCTAACTCAGGGATCCCACAGTCCAGTCTGATGGTGCCTAGACTGAAAATAACATAAGGAACCATAGCTTTTCCAAGTAGGCAAGAGGGACAGTAAGCCTTTCATATATAGTATTCCTTTTCATTTTAAAGGTTATTATTTTCATGTATGTAATGGTTTTCTACTTAGATGAAAATTGGGCTGAATGACCAGCTAGCGTGAAATTATGACTAGCTTAATTCTAGCTACTCAAAAAGGTAAGATTTTCAGGTTTGAATTATAGGACAGTCTTTAATTACAATAGATCTTATGCAGTTTTTACTTCCAGTACTCTTGCCCTATCAGGGCACAACACAAGCAACGTTCATGCAGTGATGGGCTATTTGATGTTGTTTTACTCTTTCGTTATGTATTCTACGAGTTAGTCTTTTTTCTATGCTCTGGAAACAAAATTAGTTACTTTTTTTTGCATTTTGTTATGGTATTTTTTATTCACCATACTTAAATACTTCACAAATATTAAAAAAAGTTTTTTTGCACCAATTATTTTAGGGGATGTGTTAGTCCAATTTTATGTAGAGACCTGAGACTCAAAAAGATTGAGATGATTGAGGCTGTTGACTGTTTTTGCGGAGGGTCACTTTTCATGTGTTTGCTATTAAACAGTACTTTGTTCTCAAATCACTGCTTCCTTTAACTTCAGCTGTGATTTGCAGTGTTCAAACATATGCAAAGAAGACCTCAGATTTTAAGAACATAAGGTACACAGTTCAAGGGACTTACCTGACATCACTTAAGAGTTGTGAAATTGTGTTCCAAAGACAAAGATACATACAAATACATACACATATAGATGCATAAACATAATCATTCATCAGATTTTCAGGGCATAAGTCAGCTGCCTTAGCAACAGAAATCACCTTTAGAGCTTCACTTGCCTTATCATGACATACTAATGTCTTCTGCAAATGAATGATGTTGCCCAACAAACAGCACTCTCTTCATCCACTTCCAGAGATATCGGTCAGGAACCCTAGAGAGTATTAGCAACTGTGAAGGAAAAAGAATTAAAAACAAAGATAAAAAAGACTGTGAATTGAACCACTATTGCTCCCTTTCTGACAGGAAAGCAAAATTAGGGTTGCACTGAATAGACCAAACATAAAATTTTGTAATATTTGAATAATACAATAAAATTAACTTTGTTAAGGTATTGAACTTCTATATATACTATTTAAAAACTAATGTAAAAATAAAATTTTGAAAACATCATATTAACATTTCTATGTATACTGACCTGAATATTGAAACTTTTAGCTCCACTATATCTTTACCATTTGAGTTAGGTGAGCTTCAGTTATCTATAATATATTGCTGCCTTTTTAGCTGCTCCCCAGAGGACATTCCTTCCAGCCCTTTCACCAGCTTTGTTACCCTTCTCTGGACAAAATTCAAGGACCTTCACATGCTTCTTAAATTGTGGGGCCCAGGAAAGCACACAGTACTCAAGGTGAGGCTGCACCAACACTGAATTCAGTGGAATAATCAATCACCTCTTTTTACCAGCTGGTTATACTGTGTTCGATGCACCCCAGGATGCGTTTTGCCCTGTTGGCCGCCAGGGCACACTGCTGGCTCCTGTTGAGCCTGCTCTCGACCAGCACACCCAGATCCCTTTCTGCAGGGCTGCTCTCCAGACACTCCTCTCCCTGTTTATACTTGTGCCCAGCATTACTCTGTCCTTGGTTCAAGGTCTGGCATTTGGACTTGTTAAATTTTATCCCATTAATTTAACCCCAAAATCCCTCTGCAAGGCATCTTCTCCCTCAAGAGAGTCAACGGCACCTCCTAGTTTGGTATCATCAGTAAACCTGCTAATGGTGCATTCAACTTTTACATCCAGATCATTGATAAATATATTGAACAAAACTTGCCCGAGAACTGAACCCTGAGGAAAACCGCTGGTGACCGGTCACCAGCCAAATATAGTCCCATTCACTGCCACCCTTTGAGCTCCGCCCTTCAGCCAGTCCTTCACCCAGCACACCATGAACCTGCTCATCCCACAGTTGGAGAACATGTCCAGGAGAATACTGTGAGAAACAGTATCAAAAGCCTTACTAAAATCCAGAAAACTACATCCACCGCCTTCCCTTCAGCTACTAGGTGGGTGACCTTATCATAGAAGGACATCGAATTAGTTAAATAGGACTTTCTCTTTGTGAACCCATGTTTACTGTTCCTGATGATTGCATTATTTTTTAAATGTCTTTCAACAGTACACAGTATAATCTTCCCCATAATTTTTCCAGGTTCTGAGATTAGATTAACAGCTCTGTAGTTCAGTTTTCCCTCATGCCCGTTTTTGTAAATCAGAATAATTTTTGGATAGCTCCCAGTTAGCAGGAACCTACTTAGACTCCCAAGACTTTTGGTAGATGATCGACAGGGGTCCTGACATAATATACGTGAGCTCCTTAGCACTCTGGGATTAATTCCACCAGGCCCCATGGACTTCTGAACATTCAGCTGATACAGCTAGTTCCTTGCTATTTCAGTGTCTGCAAAAGGAAAGTAACTGTTCCCACCCTCGAGGTCCTCTGTCTCAGGGGACCAGCAGTCCAAAGTTTATCAGTATTATTGAAAAATGAGGAAAAAAAAATATTAATTTCTCTGCATTTTCTTCATCCTTATTAGTCAGATGACCATCCTCAACAACTATCGGTCTAAATTTATTTATTTATGTTAGTAGGGGGACTTGATGTGTGTTTTATAGATGGGAGCCAATCACTTCAAATATCATTCTTTCTTGTCTGTCATTTCAACTCTGATACAGTCAAATCCATAGCCAGACCTCTTTAACTGTTTCCAAAGGTATGATTATCATGGTGGATGAAAGGGTAATTGGAGTGGCTTTCTTTTCTGCCAAAAATCCTCCCCAGAACTACCAAGCTCTAAATAGGTACATGGTCATTTCAGCTAATGATTCAAAAAGACAGCCAAATACAGTTAGCTAAATCACTGACTTCTGAACTACTGACAGTATTACAGTTATGGCATAGCAGTTTCTATGTTAGCTCAATTTCTTATTTTGTCTTTGACCTTTATCTGGTACTCTGGAACTAAGAAAATAAAAGAAAAATGTGTCTCAAGCCCTTGCCATAAGAGCATTCTCAATCTGGGTATGCAATGGCGTTAGATAGTCAGTCAATATAAAATCTTATAGCTCCATTTACTTACTGAATCTTTGCTGATTTATGCACCTGAAGACAAGGTATAATAATCTTGACAGGTAACTATTATGTTACAAACTTTATGCAGTTAAGGTTGTTAATGAATACTTAACTACATGGATTGTGTAAATAAGGGTACAAGTAGGCATATAGTAATATGCAAGAGGAAGATATTTATTTTAAAGAAAATACGTATTACACTATTTACCCTTGTACAATTGGTATAATCAGTGTATATTACATATCTTATTTCTGTAGTGGTTTTCATGAGATAGCTAAGATTCAGTAGCGTACAATAATAGTGTATGAAGACTCTTTTTCTACTCACTTTCTTTTCCTTTTTTAAAAACTCAAACCTCTTTTAGATTCAGCTCGAATGTTTGCTTCTAATACTGTTCTAGAGCACAACAATTTACAGAGAATTGAAAAAGCAATTTTCTTTGGACAGCTAGCTATTCTCCCTAATTTTCACCTGCCAAACTCTTTTCTATGAATGTTGACTCAATCAGATAAAATGCAGGCCTTAAAAGATGTTTGATTAGCTGCCTGGCTTACCTTTAGCTACTCACTTTGCATGTAAACTGTCTACATACCCACCACTCTTCCCTTTCCACTGACATAGCTTTCCCCAGAGCTGCACTGAGCAATGTGGGCATGATCTATGAAAAAAAGCACTTTTAATTTATTGGATACAGATAACTTCTGTTTTATTAACTGAAATAAGAAGGCACCAATAGTAAAAGCCATATATATATATACACACATTACTTATAATGTGCATCTTCATTTTTTTAATACATTAGTTCAGTTCTTTCTAGCAGTTCATTTGAAATCACTACAATAATGACTGAAGAAAGGCCTTTACATATTTCTCCTGCTGCAACCCAAAATATTTTCCAGTGAATGGAAACTCAGTGATATGTCCCTTATTTTATAAAAATCAGTTCCCATAGGCTTCAGGATTTTGCCACCATTAGGTACACTGAATAGACTCATTTTGTAAACAATTTTCATGATCTCAGTGGAATGACTCAAACTAATGAAGTATTCTGTCTAAAATATTAGAATCAATGACTCGCAAATTTTTACATGGAGTATAAAGGGAAACTGAGGAACTTAATACCTCTAGCATGTTGCCTAATGTTTATGGCGCTAAATGGAAAAAAGTATTACCTGCTTACGCTCTGCTGGCAGCTGCTAGAAAATTCTGAAAAAGCTTTTATGTTTCTAGAATGTGAGCGTGCTCTTAATGCCATAATGATGAATGTGAACTTGTGTATATATGAACATAATTGGACAACTTTTAGACTTTGAAAGGTAAGTTTCTATCAGACGAAAGCAGACTTAAAATGAACTAGATACCTGAAGGACTTGAGAATGTTATAAACCAAAAATTGAATTAAATAAGGTTGGTAAAACCCATATTAAGCTTAAAGGTAATTATGCTCTCTCTGTCCAGGAGCTACTTTGAGCCTCAGAAATACTAGATAAGTATACATTTTCAAATTAATTATTTAAAACTATTATCTGTACGTTCAAAGCATTGCCTTACTGTTCCTCTGTGATTTTTGACCAAGTCACTATATATGTGGTCATACCTCCTGCATCACTTCTGGTGCCCCGGTGAGTAACCACAATTTTTATCCTTAGAGTTAATTGAAAAGAAAAGAAAAAGTATGGTATGACTACCAGACCTAGCCAAAAGAAAAGAAATGAGTTTCCATAAGGGAATCTTAAAGACTCTATGGAGCTTTCTTTTTTTACCTAATCAATAAATCACTCTGATTCTATGTATAGTATTCTGTACTGTAACATAGAAAAAGAAAAACAACCCAACACCAAAAATCTTGAGACAGAAAAACCTTATCAGGCTAACTATAACTAGAAATGCTAAGGAACAACACCTTTTGCTAAGGGAAAAGCAAATCTTACAAATTCACCAAAATGTCAAATCAGGCTTAGGCAATTTTGATTTTTACTGATGACTTATTAAGTTACATGCAACTCTTCTGACAAATACATTTGTCTTTAAGTGCTTGGTGCTTCTATTTATAATATGTTTTCCAGAAGCTTTTGTGTTCCTTGGTTTGCATACAGTGTCTTTCCAGGTTTATGAAAGGAGTTAAAAGAGATCTCTGCAAAAAAGCTTTTATTTCTGATTGTTCTGTGAATAAGTAACCAAGGACCTGAGAGGAAGGATAGTAACTCAGGACACTGATACAAGTTTCCAGCATGACTTTTGATCATCACTGGCCGACATTAAAAAGAGAATGTATAAACCCCAAAACAAAACCAAAAAACCCACACAGATAAGGCAAAATGGCTTTAACAGAACTTGAAACACGGGATTGGAAGGGACACAGTAAACCATCAGTTCTTTTGTTGTAGAGAACTTATTTGATGAAGTTCCTGTCACAAACTTATTTTAAACCGTAGCTTTCTGGCTTCACTTTGCCTCTACAGAGCATTGTTAAAGAAACTCACTGATCTAAAGCTTATAAGTCTAATCTAAAACTTACATTTGTCACCTGCTAAATCTTTTTCCATTCATTCCTGAATCCTGGATGAATCTTCAACATGTATTCCAGTTTTAATTTCACTTAATTTATTTTTACTCATGCATGGTATTTCAGATGAAAGTAATCATATTACCTCTTCACTACCATTTCTCTAAGGTGAAAACAGAAGTTCTTTCACATTTCTTTTTCTCTTTATTCACTGACTACTTTTATTGGATTTCTCTGCAGCAGGTTCAGACTTCCTGGAATACAGGGGAATAAAAATAGCCGTAGATTTACAGAGGCAGTTTCACCACTGTCTTGTATATATCATTAATATTACCACAGTTTGTCTCTGTATATTATAGTAACTTCACACCAGGATAAAATTTGCCATTTCAGGGCAGCAATACACTGACAATCATCTAGTTCTTTCCTCTTTCTGTCTCATTGCTGCCTTATCTCTTCTTTTTTTGTCATCTCACAGTATGGGCCTACATATTTTATAGAGAAATCTCGGACTGGCTGGTCCTTACTCTATCTTCTCATTTCCGATTCTTCATACCTTATGGTCATCCAGTTGCTCCTCTGAAAGTATGTTGCTTCTCCTTCGTGTTGATGACTTCTGGTCTCACATAATCAATACATTTCATTAAAACTTTCCCTTTTGCTGTTTCTGTTCATAACTGAAAATACTTAATAATGTGTTCTAAAAACTCATGCTTGAAAAACAGATAGCTCTTATCTAAACCTACAATTTTCCTTCTTTTATTTCTTCTTTACCTACTACTCTATGCCTTTTTTTTACCTAATTCCTAGTTTCTCAAACATAGTCATTTGATTGAAGAAGTAGCAGCGTCAAAACCTTTAATGAAAGCCAGATGCATTGAATTTAGTTCATCGTCATGATTAATGCACATTAATTGGTTTGGTTAGAAACAGATCTTTATCTGTTTCATGCTGTGAATTGCTCAATTTATACTGAAGTAACACTGCCATGAAATAGAGGTTTTAATCTTAATTAATCCAAAACACATTTACATCTTCTTCCTTAAAATTTAACGGTCAGATTTTATATTAATGTCTCCAAAACAAATATCCAAAATTGTGAATTACCTTTTTCTTTTTTAAATATTAAAAATATAAAATATATATATTATATATAAAATATAAAAAATATAAAATATTTTTAAAAAAAAAAAAGAAAAATATTGATTTCAAACCAAAAGACTCTTTGACACCATTTTCCACTTGTTCCTGTGTGGAACATGTTCTCCTGCATCAATGGTCTTCAATAAGAACATAAGAATTTATGTGACTAAATAGAGAGTTTTCCCCCATATAGATGTCTGAAATTTGGATGGTTAATTAAATTCCCTTGATAAGAAAAGGAGGAATACATTTACAAAGCTGACTTTTCTTAAAGTAGACATTTTAAATAGCCAGCTAAAATTGTCTTCTAAATACAGCCTTCCCTGACAGTAAAAATGTCGGTAGTATTGACAGCCTTGTTGGAGGAAGGCAGCTAAGTTTGGTAACGTACAGTGAGCACATATAAGTGTATTTAATGGCATCTACTGTATTTAATGTCATTCTACTCCTTATTACACAGTTTAGTCTTACATTTTTGTTTATCAATATAGTTTTTTATTATAAGCCAATTAAAGTTTTCCTCAACCTAAAGTCAGTGTCGGGGGGTAAGGGAAAGGATCAATACTACCAGTTCCACCTAAATCAAACCATTGTTTAACAAAGCTTCTTTCTTTTGTGCTAGAAGTTGAAGACAAGTTCCAAAAGTTTACAATTGACTGTCAAAAATAAACTATGTGTGTGTGAGTGCCTAGCACATTGCCTAGCATGCTAAATAAATAATTTGGGGGTTTGGTGGGTTTTCTTTTTCGTTGGTTGGTTGGTTATTTTTTCCCCTTAGGGGCCATCTAAATTGGTACATTGCATTATGCCATACATAAAATTATGGCATTTGTGCCTCTAGCAATATTTTTCAGTAGGGATATCATGACAGTGGTGGTTTAGTTCCTTAGTTTTTTCATTCCATTATTAAGTTCATTTCATCATTACCTGCTTTGGAAACTATATAGATATTATTGGAATAAGGGGGAAGAAGATTCATATTACCATGAATGAAAGCATCAATGTTTTGCCCTCCTCAATTTTCAGGACACCTATTACAATCTTTTCTTTCCTTTTACCTTTCACAAGATAATTCTGTTGATTAGGTATACAAAAGGCTGAGGTTTCACTTTAGAAGGCTGGTTTAAGAATTAATTGCAAACAACCTATCCAAAGCCTGCTGAAGTCAACAAAATACCAGAAATTCTTAAGAGCTTGGGGTAGGTCTCTAAGACTGGGAATAAAAGTAGATTTTCTCTTTTATTTTTTCTTTTTTTTTCTTTTTTTCTGTTTTTTTTTTTTCTTCTGTTTTTTTTTAGGCATTTGTTGTTGTTGGGTTTTGGTGTGGTTTTCTTGTTTGTTTGTTTTGTTGTTTGTTTGTTTTTTTTAAAGTGAATAGTCTAACTATTAGAAATATATTTCCTATTGCACACAGTGATGGATGGTTTAAAACAACTTTATCTGTGCCATTTTACCAGAAGACCTAATTTATTTTTTAAAAAATTTTTGTCTAGGATAGAGTTAAATTTCTTCATAGTAGGTTGTATGGTGCTATGTTTTGGATATGTGATGAAAATATTGTTGATAACATAGGGGTGATTTAGTTATTGCTGGACAGTCCTTGCACAGTGTCAAGGCCTTTCCTGCTTCTCACACTGCCCTGCCAGCCAGTAGGCAGGACTGGGACAGCTGGGACAACTGACCTCCACTGACCAAAAGGGTATCCCATGCCATATAACATTGTGCTCATTAACAGAAGCTGGGGAAAGAAAGAGGAAGGAGGGGATGCTTGGAGTGATGGCGTTTGTCTTCACAAGTAAATGTTGTCCACGATGGAGGCCAGCTTTCCTGGAGATAGCTGAATTTCTTCCTGCTGATGGGAAAAAGTGAATTAATTCATTATTTTGCTTTGTTTGGGCATGAGGCTTTTGGTATACCAATTAAACTTTCCTTATCTTAACCCACAAGTTTTTGCACTTTTACCCTTCTGATTCTCTCCCCCACCCCACCAGGGGAGAGTAAGTGAGCGGCTGGGTGGTGCTGGGCTGCCCACCAGGATTAAACTACGACAAGTAATAAAATATGTAATACGAATTTAAATTATTTGAATTTGTCATCTTTATTCAACCTTGAAACTAAAGACTATATTTGAAAGCAAATTTTGTGACAGAAAGTATCCCAAAATTAGGACGTGTAATGAAGTACAAGATGTTATTTCTCACCAGCGCTTTCTTGCTGAGTGAAATCTCTAGGTGCTTCTTCCTGTTGTGTATTTGTCTTACAATCCTATTTATTTTTTAGCAGGGTTCTCTTTCCACTGCAGACATTGAACAGATTGTTACTCCTCATTGGCAGAAGATAGCAAGATATTAGGAGACTGCTCCTGATAAGAATCCTGCAGGTAGCACTAGTCAGTGCCATGGAGTACTCAGAAGAAACAGAGGGAAAAGTGCCTGAAGCTTAATGTGTCTAAACCAGGGAAATACAATTCTTCCACTATTCCCATCATGGGACATTAAAAGTATTTTTGTCTTTATTGAACCTTTTAAAATTCTACAGTAAAATAAAATAATTAAATTTTCCATTTATGCATCAGCTAAATAGGATAGTATTAATAATAGTAGAATTCCATTAACAGTCATATGTTTATGCTTAAGAGCTGAGAAAAGTATATGGAAAACTACCATATACTTTGATTTGTGCCAACTGAGATCATGATCGATATACCCAAGTTATGAAGTTGGTTTTAAGGTTTTTAACAATGGACAGTGTAAGAGGGAAACTTTAGATTGTAATCTAGATATTAGCTGCATTTAAATTTTTCAATATCTCTCCCCATTGAGTACTGAGAGAGATGAACCTTAGGACTCTCGAACTTCCCAGCAAAAAGTATTGCCTGGACAGACAGGGCAGGCTGAATCAATGGGCAGAGGCCAGTGGTATGAGGTTCAGGAAGGCCAAGTGCCGGGTCCTGCACTTGGATCATAACAACCCCATGCAATGCTGAAGGCCTGCGGAAGAGTGTCTGGAAGGCTGCCCGGCAGAAAAGGAGTGACTGGGGATGTTGGTTGACTGCTGGCTGAATAGGAGCCAGCAGTGTGCCCAGGTAGCCAAGAAGGCCAACAGCGTCTTCACCTGTATCAGAAATAGCGTGGCCAGCAGGACTAGGGAAGTGATCGTCCCCCTGTACTCGGCACTGGTGAGGCCCCACCTCGAGTACTGCGTTCAGTTTTGGGCCCCTCACTACAGGAAAGATATTGAGATTCTGGAGTGAGTTCAGAGAAGGACAACAAAGCTGGTGAGGGGTCTGGAGAACAAGTCTTATCAGGAGCAGCTGAGGGGCATGGGATTGTTTAGCCTGGAGAAAAGGAGGCTGAGGGGAGACATTATTGCTTTCTACAGCTACCTGAAAGAATGTTGTAGCGAGGTGGGGGTTCGTCTCTTTTCCCAAGTAACAGGCAATAGGACAAGAGAAAATGGCCTCAAGTTGTGCCAGGGGAGGTTTAGATAAGGTATTAGGGAAATTTTTTGCACTGGAAGTGTAGTCAAGCACTGGAACAGGCTGCTCAGGGAAGTGGTGGAATCGTCATCCCTGGAGGTATTTAAAAGACAGGTAGATGTGGTGCTTAGTGACATGGGTTTGTGATATTTCCAGGATATTAGCTTCTAATATTAATATTAATATTAATGGTAATGACACTCTGTTCTAGAGCTGAGAAGTATGTCACAGAAAGACTTGAGTAACCCAAGATTCATACTTGTGTCTTTAAGTCAAAATCTGTTGGCCGCCTATCACAGTACTTCTATTGATATCAAGCAGAGTTATTTCTCATTGACAGATTAATTATGATTAATGATCTCATATTGTTAACTAGGACGTCTTCTGCTAAAGAGTTGGACAGATAAAAGTATGATTTTTCTTGACCTTCACTAATAAAATTGTAAAGAAATCAGAAAAAAAATGTAGCTTTGAAAACAGAAAATGTTAGTGATATAATAATCTCTCCTAATATCATGATTCAATAGATACTACTCCAAAAATACTGAATTAAGAGATTTAGAATATTTTCCCCAGAGAAAGTGCCAAATTCCATATTTATATGGGGCACTGTAATTTGTTTGATGTACCTGAAGACTGAATTGTCATAAATGTGTTGGCACTTACGTATTTGAAAGGCAGCTCTCTCTGAGTAGTCAAATTGAGTTTACTTTTTGAAAGGATAGGAGTTTGATGCAGAATCAAAGGTTTTCATCCTCAGAACACACAGATACAGCAGAAAATGTGGAAAAGGAAGGGGACATCACCTAATATACACTTACCTGAGATAACTCCTCAGGGAGTCTTGTCAGCACAGGGGGATTAAGCCAACCTGGAAGATAACTCTAGGTGAAAGTGGGATGACACATGTTTTGAAAGTGTCTGAGAGTCAACTTACCTTAAGGTCTTACATAAATCAGATTAATTCTGCTGTCAGAGTGCATGCTTCTGTCCTTTAACCATAAAGACAGCCTCTGAGCAATTGACCAAAATCCAAGTCTCTACATCAAAAAATCCTAACAATAGTTGAAACAAATCTTCGAAGACTAAAGTTAATTTTTTTAAGACCTGTACCTCACACAGTGGGAAAAAACCTGTTATGTTAATTTTATAGAACTCTTTTAAACTGATAAAAGTAAGCAGAAAATATGCACACTTCAAAAAAACCCTTAAATTCTCACCACCTAATTCTTAAATATTTTTAATGTTGATGGTAGTGCATTTTTCAAGGCCAGTTAATTATTTTTTATTTCAGGGAAGTGTTGCAGAATGTTAGGAAAATTAACAATTGATGGTCATGTGGTGTTTCTACTACCAAACAAAGATTTAGACAAAGCTGGAGCAGATACAAGAGGGCTATGCTAAAGAGACTTTTGTATATTTTATATATCCTCTGAATGACAATTTGGTCCAAGGACAAAAGAACTATCAAAGGCGTGGGTGAAAAGGTGAGATGTTAATTATATATTTGACTCTCTTTTATTGCAATCTAATAGATGGTAGGTGGTGTTTTGTCATATTGTCTTTCTACCCAATTTCTCTTTACACACGCTTGCAGTCCCTTAACAAGCTATCCTTATAAACATAGATACAAGCATATCCTTATTAAGGATATCATATTAAATTAATTAGTTTTTCCACCTTACAGACTTAGAGATTGTGCTGCTAATGTTTGATAGTTTTAAGATGAAGCCCTAGGTGTTTTTATCTGTCTTTTTTGGCTGCCAAGGCAACAAACAGAAGACTTGAAGGTGGCAGCATGATTGCAACAGCTCATATCAAAAAATTGTTATATCAAGAGCAAATAAACTGCTTGTTTTCTGCCTTGTATGTGGTGAATAACTACATTAAATCAAACTCAACTGTCCATCAAAGTCAGATTTTAAAGCACAGCACTGCAACTGAACACTTTTTGAAATCAATATGACTGATGGCTAACAGCATGAGCTTTGCACCTACATTTACATTTTGAAAGATTGACCTTTTCCACCATCTTTGATTTTTCTTTAATGGGCCCCCTTCCAAAACTTAGAAAGTAAGAATGAATAGCTTCTTATCATTGTAGAAGCAATACAAACACTATGCTGTTTCTTCCAGAATTATATAAACCACAAATGAAAGATGAAACAGAAAACAGCAGAAATAAACCCCCCATTTCTCAACCTGTCAACTACATAAAAAAGGCCCATTGAACCAGGATAAGTGGCACACAGAAAGGCAGCTGCTGCTACAGGAAAACCTTATTGCAAAAATGCAGTAAGTCAGAGACATTTGATTTTTACTAATTTAAAAATACATCCAGAAGGCACACCAGTTCAATCAAACTGACTCTCTAAACCATGACTTCCAAGAAGCAGTACCTTGTTGTGTCCAAAATGCCATATTATTTGACTAAGAGCTAACTTTCCTTCACCTTTTGAATATTTAAAAGAAGGAATATTTTCAGGGCTTGGAAAAGAATAGCATTTTAAAAACTAAAAATCCTCCTGCCTTTCTTTTTTTTTAACATTTTGAAAATATCATCCGATGAATGCAGAATTGTGTGATTTTTGGAGACCTGAAGAAAAGAATGATCAGGTCATCTATGCCTCTTCATTAAGCAAGGGGAAAAGGGAATTGGGAGCAACTCACGGAAGATAAAAAGTTAAAATCTCCATGATTAAGAAAGAGATAAAAGTCTAGACCTTGTAATGATATAGCTATAGAACATTATATTTTCTTTAACTGTGTAACCACATTCAGCAATTTTTGCCCCAAGATATTTGTTCCTGCTTCTGCAGTACAGTTGACAACAATTCCTATTGGGATACTGTAGCTGTTAAATGTACATCTAATTAAATCACTTTAGATACAGAAAACAACTGTGTAAAAATTATTTAGCATAACTAGATTACTACAATATCACTAAGGAAATTATTGAAGATATGCTGACTGAGTTTTTTAAATTGAAAAGAAAGTAATTTTTCTTACTGTTATCTTGGAGTTTATTTTCCACTTAACAGAAAATTTATCAATATTCTCAAAGCTTACTGACAAAATATTTAGTTAAGGTTTTAATTTATTCAACTAGGAAACCAACATGCATGAAATAAAGAGTAGTTTGTTTCACGTTGTTTAAACATTATGATGTTCTGACTCTTAAGCAGCTAAACTGGGGAGTATAAAGAGAAATATACAAATAATCCCACATTTATTAAATCACAAGGAGAATCTTGTAAGTATAATTTATATGACATTAATCAAAAAACAATTGTCCTTTCTTTCATTCTATAGTTTTGTTTCATAAAAAATATTAACTAGTAAGTATAAACAGCAACAAAAAAAGTTAAGCTAAGAATAAAATCAGAAATAAGAGTAACTTTGTCAGTATTTTCATTCAGAAAACCCTACTGCAAATAATTAATATTAAGGGAAAGAAAAAATATTTGAGCCTAAGTTACCAGCTAAAAAAGTACCACTTTCATAAGCATTTTGCAACCTTGCAAATGGCTCTAGGTGGTCCTGTGTAAGCAAAGGGGTTAGACCAGATGACCTCTAGAGGTCCCTTCCAACCCCAGCAATCCTGTGACTCTCTGATTCCATGATTCTGTTGTATCTAGATCTCGTCTTCCTTATTTAGATTAAATGTTTTTTCAAATTGGCTATGGCTATCCACTGAGGTAAAAGAAACAATGCCATTTGATCTGGGTACGTATTACATCATACACCAAGGAAAATGATATTCATAGATTTTACAAGAGTAATTCAGGAGCAGGCAGTGAGTCAAGATATAGTTGAGCAATTCTGAATATAGAAAAAATTCAAATGCTGCTCAGAGCTAATTTACAAATAAAAGGCAAGGATTATATATACCAAGTATATTATACACTGTGAACAGTTTGCCCAGTTCCTTCTACAAGTGAGTCTCAGATGATGATTAAAAATGTTTCAAGAAGAGCATAATATGTCTCCTGGAGCATGTCTTCATGCAAAATAGCATCTCTGCTAAAATAAAGTTTTTAAACTTCAAATGTGGCAACTGCACTTCTTTTGTCAAAGGAGGGAAAAAGAGCTTCTAAATATTAAATAGACATACAATGAATAATGCTACATTTTGGCATATGACTGAGTAGCATATAACACAGAATAGCAAATAACAATTTATTCTTATCGAACTGCTGAAAGTAATTTATTATTACTATTATTATTTTTATCGTTGTTATTATTTCATAGTACTCTTCTAGCTTCTTCACACAAAATATGAAAGAAGATGTGGTTCTTCCCCTGGATACTTAAACTTCAGAGGTTAAGACAACAATTTGTCATTAGTAAAATTTGAGCCTTTGCTATTAATGCTGGGAGAGATGCTGAGGGAAGCCATAATGTCCTCTCCAACTTTCTACTGCTCTGGAGAAGGAGTTGAATTGCTACAAATGTCCATCTCTTGCAATGTACTTTTATCCCTGCAATGGCTGTCATAGGGCTGGCAAAGTCACCGTGTTCTTAATCAAATCCTGTATAGCCCTGGGAGGTGGGATACAGCCAGTTTGCAGGGCCTGCCATGTTGATGCAGTGGAATCAGTGGTACAACACACTAAGAAAAGACTAAAGGGCAGCTCCTGCTCCCCTGACCCACTTCACTGCCACCTGCTTTCACCAGTTCTCATAATGGCAGTGGTCTGTCCTTAAATGATAGTGGAAACGATAGTAATATGAACAAGTGTCAAGGAGTAGAGATGCAGGTAAATGGCTTGTCATTGCGGCTGTAAATGCAAATGGACAAACAACTTAAATGCTGCTTTCACAATGTGGAGTTTCAGCGCAATTTTGCTTTGCTACATTTTAGCATGTATGTTAGGGTTATGAAGGGGAGCTGATGGTGACTGAGCATTCAGGAGCTTTCTGAATAAGGCAACCACAGTTCAATAAACAGGACTGCTGATAAAGCATCTGAATTCAGTATAGTGGGCACATGGAAGTCGGGGACAAAATAGACCTGGGATAAATAAACAACTTTCAGTGCAGTGGAAGCAGTGTGTTGGAAAAGGGAATGGATATACATCATAAAAAGACTGAAAGCCAAACAGAAGTTTTCAGTAGTTGGTTGGTTTTTTTATCTGTCAGCGCACATTTTCTTCTCCTACTTGGCCTTTATGATCCTAGATTTCGGTTTTGAGAGACTTTTTCCTCGTACGTTTCCAGAGATATAGCTTTAGCAGAAAATCTCCTGGTGCTTAGGACCACTGGTCACTCCAAATGTATTGGTACATAAGTCCTGCCTTCTAAATTATTTAGACACCTAGTTCATTCATTTTGATAACAGTTAGGCATCCAAGGGTTCAAGTTTGTGTGTTTAGACAAATACTATTTCAACAATAGGTTTTAGCATTTGTCCTAGGTTTTACTAGGATAAATGTTCCCATACAAGGATTTTTATTACTGTAGTTGTAATGGTTAAAAAAATTGCACTAGCCGACGTATTATAGAAGTAAAATCTTGTAAGTGCACACCAAGCCTTTGCCTATAAGAAGCTAAGATGGAAGATTATGTCCCCCTTGAAAGCACTGTGTAAATTTACGGCAGTAGATAAATGATGCAATTGGAAAAGTATTTTTTTTATAGATTGCTCTGAGAGTAATGCAGGCTGTCTGTGGAAGGAGTGTTTTTAGAGGGTGAGAAGCTCATAAAGGGAGCCGGTAGAACTATAGGCCATTAATATTAGCAACAATGCATCCAGTACAGTGCAAATGAGTTATGAGTGACCTAGCAAGGCTTTAATCAGGCTGATGTAATAGCATAGATTTTGTGTAAAAGTAGGAACGTGGTTTTGGACTTACTGACTTATTTTTATTTGTTTTTTATTATTTTTCCATCTGGGTTACCCTTCTATCAAAAAGAATTAAAGTAAAGAAAAAGAAGAAACAAAGAAATAGTTTACAATATGTTAGGGTCCAGGTGTGAGCAATGAACTAAACAAAGAAAATGCCTTGAAATTTGGCTTCTCAGAGGATTCAGGGACTTTACCCATTAGAAATGAATGCTCAGAAAGGGTGTCACTCTCTATGATACTGCTGATCCATAGAGAAGAAAAAAATTGAATGGTAATTTGAAGACAGTCTGCCATCACTTTTCAGAGAAGGAGCCAGACGAACTGCCAGTTTTGACATTCTGTCTAAAAGCAAAGCCTCCAGCATTATAGCAGTCTTAATATCCTCATGTCATTAGTAAGAGAAGAATTGAGAGATGTGTGAATGTTCATATAGGAAATGTTATCATACTTTTTAAACAAAATTAAATGTGCACAAATATTAACTGTCTGCAGATTTGGATGGTTAAATGAAAACATAAATATGGTCTCCATTTTACTATTTAGGCTGCACTGTTGATCCTGTGCAGATAACTCTGACAATTTTTTTGCAGATCTATTGCATCAAGAAGAGGAATTACCCGCCTTCAGTAACAACACTAGCTGTTCCATAAGAATTTTTTTTTACATAGGGCATACTTTTGCTCTAAGAGGAAATTATTAATATTGTTATTGTTGTTTTTATTATTGTTATTGCTATTATTAACTTGTATATGAATGTCTGATACTCTGCCCTCAATACGTTTTTGCTCAAGTCAAAAAAGGAGAAAGTCCGGGATTAGTGGTGATTTGTTATTGCTGTGGGAATTCTCCACAAAGAAAAGATGACTTTTTATTACTATATATCTAAGGGACATCTTGCCTACCACTACATGGTATTTAAGAATATGCTTCTCTGTACTGTGCGGCATTTAAGCATAATTATTGGGTTTTGCTATAGTAAGGGAAAATCTTGCTATAAGCAGCAGGTAAGTTATCAAGTGCAACTTTTACATTCAGATCTCAGTATGGATGATTGTAGAAAAAAAAATGAATGAGTTTGTACATATGTCAGACAAAACATGCAAACCTATAAAAGGTGAAAAGACATAAACTGCCCCCCACTCCCACCCTTGCCCTGTGATGGGGGTTTAGGGGCAGATTCCACCTATTCACTGTCACTCTTTTCCATCTGCATGATCTCTTCCTTCAAGATGAGGCCTCTCTTGTTTGCAATCTCTGTATAATGTCACAGCTAGTTTTTGAATCGACCTGCAGCTCATGCTTCCAGAATCAAGGTTTTCCTTTACAAACTGAATGTATATATGACAGAAATTGAATCCTTTAATTTTCTCAGAGAAAAAGTGTTTAGAGGATGCCTGTAAGTGTTTGTGTCACTGAACAGAAGATGCAAACATTCCGTCAAATGGCTTTCTGTGGAGGCCACTTGCCAGAATCTGACTGTCAGAAATTGAAATAAGGCCGAGATCATGTACAATGGTTTTGTCCTAGTCAAGGGTTTCTCAACCAGTAAGAATGCAGTACTCCATTCAACAGCTATCACTACATCTCTCCTCTTTATAATGTTAGTTCTCAAAAAGCCTGATGAAGTTGCCTTTGTGAAAAGGATTTGGTTTGTTTTCATTTTTTAAAAACGGATGCCTCATGATGTCATTGGTTGTTCCAAACTAACTTTCATGTGGTATGTTATTAGTATTTCCCTATGACTCAGTGTCACACGATCTTACTCCAAACCTTCATAGTTAGTGTCATGGTTTAACACTGGCCAGCAGCTCAGCCCCACCCAGCCACCCGTTCACTTCCCTCCAGTGGGATGGGGGAGAGAATTGGAAGGGTAAAAGTGAGGAAACTTGTGGGTCAAGATAAAGACAGTTTAATAAGTAAAGCAAAAGCTGCATACTACATGCTGGTATGAGATTCAACAAGGCCAAGTGCTGGGTCCTGCACTTGGGTCATAACTACCTCATGCAACGCTACAGGCTTGGGAAAGAGTGGCTGGAAAGCTGCCTGACAGAAAAGGACCTGGGGGTGTTGGTTGACTGACGGCCGACTGAATATGAGCCAGCAGTGTGCCCAGGTGGCCAAGAAGGCCAACATCATCCTGTACTCAGCACTGGTGAGGCCCCACCTCGAATACAGTGTTCAGTTTTGGGCCCCTCACTACAGGAAAGATATTGAGATTCTGGAGTGAGTTCAGAGAAGGACAACAAAGCTGGTGAGGGATCTGGAGAACAAGTCTTATCAGGAGCAGCTGAGGGACGTGGGATTGTTTAGCCTGGAGAAAAGGAGGCTGAGGGGAGACATTATCGCTCTCTACAACTACCTGAAAGGATGTTGTAGCAAGGTGGGGGTTGGTCTCTTTTCCCAAGTAACAGGCGATAGGACAAGGGGAAATGGCCTCAAGTTGCACCAGGGGAGGTTTATATCAAATACTAGGAAAAATTATTATACTTAAAGGGTTGTCAAGCATTAGAACAGGCTGCTCAGGGAAGTGGTGGAATAGTCATCCCTGGAGGTATTTAAAAGACAAGTAGATGTGATGCTTAACGACATGGTTTAGTGATGGCTCTGTAAGTGTTACGTTAATGGTTGGACTCAATGATGTGGAAGGTCCCTTCCAATCTAGATAATTCTATGATTCTATGATTCGATAATTCTCTACGCAAGCAAAGCAAAATAAGGAATTTATTCATGACTTCCCCTTGTCAGGCAGATGTTCAGCCATCTCCAGGAAAGCAGAGCTCCATCATGCATAACGGTTACCTGGGAAGACAAAACACAATAACCCCAAATGTCCCCCCTTCCTCCTTCTTCCCTCTGGATTTATTGCTGAGCACGACATCATATGGCATGGCATATCCCTTTCAAGAGCTGGCATGAGCTGTCTCAGCTGTATCCCCTCCTAACTTCTTGTGCACCCCCAGCCTACTCACTGATGGGGTGAGAAGCAGAAAAAAACCTAATGCAGTAGAAGCGCTGCTCATCAATAGCTAAAACTTCCCTGTGTTATCAACACTGTTATGGTCACAAATCCAAAACATATCATCATGCAAGCTACTGCAAAGAAAATGAACTGTCCCAGCCAAAACCAATATGGTCAGTTCTAGATTTAAGTGTCTTTATATTGTTACTGTTCACAGCTTCATAACTGTATAGTTTGTCCATTTTTCAGATAAAGCCAGTGTATCGAACAGTATCTCTCCCTTAGTATATCTGTCTCTGAAATACCACGGATAACTTCTTTTTCATGATAAGAGAGGATTATTAAAGCTATTTCTTAGTCAGGGAAGGTCCTTATGTGGCTGGTAGTTAGCCTTATTTCATGGTAGCTTGTATCTTGAGGAGAAATTCCTATCCACTTAGAGCTCTGACCACATCTTTGTGAAGTCCTACAACACTGAAGTTGTTCAGTAATATCTTTATTCATCTAAACACCCCAGTATTTACTTAATTTAGATAAAGAATATTACTGAAGCTGCAATAATAAAAGATGTGCATTGTACTGGACTGCAAAAAACTTTAAGTAGGCTTACAGTGTATTCTTGGGTCTACATATAGAGTGCAGCTCCTTTTGCCAACAATGACATTTTGACAACACAACAACAAACATAGCTTTTCATAACTCAACATGTGGTAGGAAGTGAGATACATTTCCGATCAACAAGTCAAAGCAAAATAGATAGATAGTTCTAATTCTTAGCATCGTGTGCTGACCTGCACTAAGTATTCATACACCCGTAAACAAGGTGTCTTGGAAAAATTCAGCTGCTAGAAAATAGTCTCCTTTTTATAGGAAGTGGCATATGTTGTTGTTGATGTTGTTGTTATATAAACTAGTAATATAAATAATTGTCTTTTGGGGACCTAGGATATTATCACTATCTGTCCCACTTAACCTTTTCACTTGTTTCAGAGTAGCTGATTTCACAAAAGGATTACTAGACTGACATTGAAACTTTTCTGTGTGCATAAATGAGTGTTTTCCACATGCAACTAGTTGCAGCCTCAATAAATATGAATATGAATTTGGGGCCTAGAATTGAAACATATCTCCATTAAGTCTTCAATATTGTAAAAACAATCATTTTTTCTTGCCTCCCTCTAAGGGGAGTGAGACTGTCAACATGATTGTGTACAAAAAACTTGGTTAGAGTTCTAATTTCCATGGAGGAGAATTTTTTTGTCACCTTTGAAAATTCTTCCAAAAATTTTTAATAGCTTAATTTTGGTGCAGAGTTGCTTATTCCAATGTTTGGTGTCTATATCTATAATTACTTTGAGATGTTTTTCCACAATTGAACCCATGGAGATGCAGTTTTGACAATTTGCATCAGAAAGCTTTTTTGATAACCTCAAAAGGCAACTAAAAATGTCCTACAATCTTCTTTAGCAGAATTACACTCATTCTAATAGTGAATCTACAAATACACAAAAATATATCTAGAATGTAACTATTTTAAGTTGTAATACATGGGAGTGGGAAAAAAAAATGAAGGAAATTGTTGCTAAAAAAGAGGTGAAAAATACAAGAGGTAAAAAAGCTAAAAAAGAGGTAAAACATACACTAAGAGAAACTGCATATTCAATTTTCAGAATAAATTACAAATAAAAGAGGGAAAAAACTTGAAAAAGTCTATCATAATGTGCTATAAGCATAGTTTTCAGAGCAACCATAATTGGCACTATTGCATCACTTTTTAAATAGCTCATGTTGACTAGTATTTCCTGTATGAACCATGAAAATGCAATTAATTATTTGAGTTCTGTAAGGAAACCAGTTTCAAATAGATGTATGCCAAATACTGCACACAATGTTACTCAGAAATATTGTTTTATTCTGAAAAACTAGGAAAAAACCGAAAACCAGTGGAGATAGTATTGTCTGCTGGGAACTCATCCTCCAACTCTTTGGTTTTTTTGTTGTTGTTTTTTTTTGTTTGGTTTTTTTTTTTGTTGTATATTGTTGTATATAAATGTTGTATATTGTGTAGTCACATGTAGCCACTTATCCAGGTAGCTGGGAAATACACCACTTCTTCTGTTGTGACATGAGACTGAATTTCACTACAGGTAGGCAGCAATTCCACAAAGTGCTCAAAGGCTTAAAGGCATTTCTATCCCATTTGAAAAGACAACGTGTTTACTATGTTGTATTCAAAATTACATGGCTACTTTTGAAATCTTATAGCCTTCCTTTTCATTAATATCAATGACTCTGCAAGGCGATATTATTCTTTGTATTTGCTGGGGTTCCTATGATAGTTCATGGAATCTGTACTTAATAATTCCTTAATATCTATTCTGTAGTGCTTCTGAGCCAAATCAACTGTTCCTGTGCCATCCTGAAAGTTTCTATATGGCTAGCACATTATGCTTTATCAAGGGAAGGTCAAGTTAATCTAAAAATAACTATTTCATTTACATTTATATAGTTCTATTCAAATCAGATGACTTGTAATGAAAAATTCAGAATTCAATGAATAACAAGTTTTCCTGTAGAATATTTTGCAGAAAGGAAATATTTTCAATTATTTGCTTTTAGTTTTTAAATAGTCTGCTTCACCCTTTTCTTTCTTGGCTTTCTTCAGTAAGTATAATACAGTAAATCAGGAAAAAAACCAAACCAACATATTCAGGTTTCCCTAATAGCATCTTTGTAATGAATTCTCTATGTGTGACCCACTCACCTATGCTGGGAAAGTTTCAATGGGCTCTTTGAAATGCATAATTAAACACCTGTTATTATTTGCAGGACAAGTGCAAAATGCTACAACAGTAATATTCCTACTGTTATGCTTTTCCAATGAGATGGGAAATTGAAGAATCTATTTACAAGTATAAAATGTTTCTATAATATTTTCCATAATAACAAAGAGAATATCCTACTCAAATAAATTGAATTTAATTTTATCAGGCAAAAAAAGTAAGGGAGTAATCTTGCCTTCATAAGATTGTAACGCACTTGGAAAATTGACTTCAAGAGCTATCATGATATTTTTAGCATGCTGAGAAAACTCAGTTAATACTTAACTGAAGTTATTCTGCCTGCATAAATCAAACATGTATTGACAAGAGGATTTGATTATAAGAACTCATTTTAAAAAAGATCAGATATGAGTCTTAAATTAAATGCTTTTTCATTTTAAATGATAGGAATATTTTTTTCAAATAATTGTGGGTCAGACCATACTTTTAAAATTAGTTAAAGAATTTAACTTTATTTTGAATTTAAATTAAATTAGTTAAAGAAACTGCTAAGTTATTTATAGCAGTAAATGTGTTGCAATTATCTAGAGAATTTTGATAGCATTTTAGTGTACACTGGAGCACTAAAACAATTTTAAAGTAAAATAATTTAAAAATTATTAGTATTAACTATGTCAATATTTTCTGTTTGAATAGATCACACTGTAAACTACAGTAAGTATATAACACTCTAATATTCAACCAAGTTAAATATTCTATTACTTTTTAAAGCAGAGAGAGGTTTTTTGTTGTCTGTGCTTCTTTTTAACTAGAGTGATATAACTCAAAAATTGATTGGCCTGTACTGACTCCTCTTATTCCAATTGATTTAGTTTCTAACATGTCTAGAAAAGAGTCTAAGTAGTTCTTAACGACATAGGCAGGCTTTGGTGATACATTCTGAATGTAAACAACATTTGGGGATGTCTCCGCCACAGCTGAATTTTGGCTGGTGTGGTCTCTGAATCGTTCCCTTGTAAAATAGCGGGAAATTTTTGACCATCAGCCATAAGTAGGTGAGGTTGTATTTAGAACAGAGAAGTTAAGAATTTAACTTGGGCATTATAACACTTAAAAGTTAGGCTCTTGGCCCAAAATACCCAAGATAGATAGATAGGTTCCCTATAAAGCCAATCAAAAGATGCTGGCATCTGGAGTACTTCCAGCGTGTAATACAGAATCACTATGTTTTAACCGCCTCTCTCCTTTAATTACAGAGGAAGGTTAGTGACCCTGTAATGTAGTTTCATGAGGGACAGGACAAGAGGAATGCGACAAGGCAGGGGAACATCTGAACACGTCTGACTCCAGTCAGCATCTCCCTCACTGTGAGCCCCTTGGTACCCATAAAGGGCACACTTGGGGCACAGAGAAATTTCTGTGTGCACAGCCCAGAGATAGAGCACCATCTCAAAGAGTGGGAGTCATAGTATTTTAGGTCACCCTCAGGTGCTAAGGGGTCTGAGTCCTGTTCTCTCTCAAGAAGAGCCCAAATCCTAAACTGAGTATGTTGTGTGTAACGCCTTTTGCACACTCCTTGTTGTATCTTGAGACTGTTGCACAGAAGAGGGGACAGAAAGGGATCAGGAAAAAGGCAGTGGTTACAAATCAAGTACTTACTAGTTTCACCAAAATAAGTCCTCCAAAACCCCAAGACTTGCAACCTAAACACAAACTGAATTAGAAAATGGAATAATAATTCAAGTGATAAAACTATAAAAACCTACTGCAATTAATTTAAAGTGATGCACGTAGACTATTCAAAATACCACTGCTGGTTCTGAGTGCCTTTGTATGGCAAGTACCTACTTAGAGCAAAGCGCTTGTAGTACAGCTGCGAGCCCACTTCTTTGCAACCCGGCATAAGGCATCTGCAGTTACAGGTTACATAAGTATTAAAATTCCCTTCAAGAACAAGATCACATTGTGTTGTCAGATTCTACAATGCAAACTGATTAAATAAGGACACTTTTACTCAAAGTTCACCTCAGTCTTTGTACCTTGAGTGTATTTAATCAAATATTTAGATTTTTTCCTCTTTCAGACACACTACATGAAATAGATCCACATATGTTGTCTGCTTTTTGGTCTAAGTAGTGTCAAAGAAAAAAGGTAAGCATTTAGAAATACATATAATCTGACTTTTATACACTGTGACTTTTTATACACTATACTTGACACTGTGTTAAACAAGAAGCCCTAATCATTTGAAAGACACATTTGTTTTTATTATGAAACAGGGATAGGTCTGTAGGAGCCACAGATGAACAAAGTTATAGATGTTTTACAATTATTGCAACACACCACATAGACATAAACTCCTCTTTTTGTCTTGTCCCTTGCCCCGCTGTAATATGAGCAATAGTGTGTGTTTTCACACAAGTATATTCTTAATAGGAGTGTGGACTCCAGAAAAATATATTGGTAGAAAGTTGTTTGTATAACTGTTTTCTTTTAAATTCTGTTTATACCCAAAAGCAATGTGATTGAGAACTTAGTCTTTTACATGGCATTATTCAAAGTGCTATTAATGCAAAAAATTTCATTTATACAGAACCACAGAAATTAAAAATATTTAGTTTCAAGAAATATGCAAAATAGATTGAAAGAACAGTAATATGGTGATGGTAATATGTGCAAAATATATAATCTTCAGAGTGTTGCAGCAATTTTGACAAAGATGGTATAAAATATACAATTACAAACCCATTAATTATATTTAAGGAAATGTCATTTTAATTAGATGTCTATTAGCATTTCTAAAAATCATTCTCCTATGTCTATATTCTGAACCTGCACATTTAGCCCATTTTTTGAAGATCAAGTTTGCAGACTGTTTACATGTTTGGCAGGAAACTCAAATATATGAGTAACCTCATTCAAAATTTCTCCAGGTTTTGCAATCAGCATAAAAATGCTTAGTTTGAAGGTTTTGGTTATCCTTTCTCAGTAAATTACATGCACTCCTCTGGAATGTATAAATAGTTCAGGTCTTAGTAAAGATAAGCTGTACCTGGGCTAATGGTGAATCAATGTGTTTGACAATAAAAAAAGTCTTTGGACTTGTAAGTTTAAGCCCTTCTCCATCTTGTAGTCTAAATAATCTCCTAGATAAATAAATGTAATGACTTGAAAGGAGTAATACCCTTCCTACACCTTTCAATAAATTAATACTAAGGTGTTTGAATGCTTCCATTAAAGCAAATCTAGATCTACCGGCTTAGCAAATACAACCTGAAACACAAACAGCTTATCTGACTTTCAAACATTGATAGATGACTTAAAAATAAAAAATTATATTTATAGCCCTAAATTCTGAGGTATGAAGCAAAAAACCAAATATTCACACTTTATCTTTTTTAACTTCATTTTGACTTGGAATGCATGCTTCATACAGCAATATTTGGGCAAGCAGCTGTACAGAATCCAAGATAAAACAATAATAATGAAAAGTAGTTCATGTTTACAAATGCTTCCTATTCCTATTCAGTGGTGCTGAAATATATATAAAATCCAAAGCTGTATAGTCAAGAAAGAATTCAAGTGTCAAGAAAAAAAAAAAGGTTAAGAAAATAATGATGTATTTGCAAAAAAATCCCTAGAATTTCCATGGATGCATATAAATAAAGCAACAGGTACCTCAAGCATGAATTAAATTATGAGAGAAATAAAAGAAAAATAAATGGGAATAAATCAAGCGTATTACTGGAAGGAAAAACAACAGATGGCAGATGAATTCAAGACAGGTACAGGATACATGCCAGCAAATGGAAAGTTTGGTAGCAGTAACATGCATATCCACAAGGAAAGAAAGAAGAATGCTCATGTTAACAGTACTCATAGATACAGCACTTTTTTTTTTTTTTGAGGGGGGGCGGGTTCATGGATGTAAGTGAGATCATTTCTAATCAGAAGCAGGCAGCTTCTGATATTGATTCTGGTGTTAGCAACACATTGGAATGTTCTGTAAATCCCATAAAACTGGAAAACATACCAAAATGTATGAAAAGTTAAAGACTAACTGACCATAAAAACTAATGAGCCATCATGGAACCACTATAATTCAAATATATCATGTGTTAAACATAAAAGATATAAATTCTGCTGATGATTTTATTGCAGCAATTCTTTTGGGTTTACAGCAATAAGAACAAAAAATTAACCCCCTTTTCTAATGTATGTATATATATTCATAAATATAAATATATTTTAAGGTAAGTGGGAAGATAGGTTTTTAGGTTTGAAGAAAGTATCTTTCAACAAAGTTTAGAAGGTCTTCAGGGTCATTAAGGGTAAGAAGATGATTGACATCAGACAGTATGGATTTATAACCAGCAAATGGACCTCTATGATAACAGGACTGTCTCCATGGATAAGCTAAGTGTAAGGGATATTGTTTACCTTGTTTATAGCAAGGCCTTCAGCATAATCTCTTGTAGATCCTGTACAGACAAAATGATGAGATATGATTTGGATAGGCAGACTCCAAGGTGGGTGGAAAATTGGCTGAACTGTTGGGCTCCGATTTTTGTGATCAGCAGGACAAAGTCCTACTGATGGACAGTTACTTAGTAGTGATATTCCTTGGGTTTGATGTGGAAGCCAAAATAGCTCTACATTTTTATTAACTACCCAAAATGTTGGATAGAGTTTACTCACATCAAGTCTGCAGGTGATACTGAATTAGGGGAAGTAGTTGATACTTCAGTTGGTAGAGGGACCTTGAAAGACTGGAGAAATTAACATAAATATTATGAAGTTCAACAAAGAAGGCAGCATATACAGCAGGTGGGACAGGATAACCTCATGTACTGGTGCAAGTTGGGGTTGACTGTCCAGAAAGCAGCTTTGCAGAAAAGGACCTCGGCATCCTGGTGCACAAGTTGAACTTTGTGAGGCAGGAGTATGCCATTGTGGCAAAGTCGGATCACATACTGAGTGATTCCAGCAAGAGTGATGTCAACAGAACAAGGAAAGCTGTTTAACTTGTAGTCTTACGCAATGGCTGTTTAGGAAACAGAAGTGATATTATCTACCTTTAGATGGTGCACCACAGTTTTCACATAAATATTCGTATAAATTCTTCCCATCTGTTGAGTTCATCTGTGGTTCTGAAAACAATGAGAGGAACTCCAGAATCACATTTTGCCAATATACTGACAATACCTGTTGTGAACACCATTCTCCAGGAAACTGGAGACATTTACTCTTTACATTACTACTAACAATTTTAAATTTTGGAAGAGATGTTTTTCTTAGTGGAAATGAGAGAATGTTCTCCCAGTCTAAGCCTGAGGTTAACAGAATGGGCAGAGAAACACACACTCTCTGATTTCCTTTATGTGGGACTTTGTGTCTATTCATGTATAAAGTCCCATTAAGGTTTTGACTGAATTTATGAGTATGAATTTAAAGAAAACACATTGCAATGGAGAATAGCAGGTGAGTAAACCGAGCCTATCAGTATATCTTTTTTCCTTTCTTGAATTAGAAAATTGTTAAATTCATTAATAGCTGCAAAAATGAATTTTTACAGAAAGAACTTAACTTACCCTATATGCCAAAAATACTCTTAAGGAAAGATGACTGCTGATGCTTTGCTATTGTGTGAGTGGCATGTGGTGCATCAGTAATTCGATGTGCAATTCTTGTCAGCAGTAATTTGTTCTTGACAGGACATTCATAATGTCAGAAAACATAAACAAACAAAAAAAGAGAAAAAGAAAATAACTGTACTTAGATAGTTTCTATTGTTATTGTGACTAATCATTCATAGTACATTTGTTACCTGAAAGAGAGATGAAGATCTTTGAACACTAGGAGATTTGAAGAGTACTTAGACATCCTTTAATTGAAAAGATTATACAAAAGCATTCATAGAATGATGGATGTTTCACCCCAGAGATTTCATTACTTTGTCTGGGATATTTTTTACAGCTCTGAAACAACCATTTTGTCACCTTGCATTTTGTGGGATTCAGGAAGAATTTGAAGACTGTAGTGCTATGCTAGCAAAATTTCAGCAACAGATATTTTTTCCAATTAGAAGTGCATACCTTCATTGCAATGTCACAGCACATTTTTGTTCATCAAGAAAGAAAGTTTATCTATTTATTTATTTATTTTTCATAATAACAACTGAACTAATGCCTATGAAAGCCACACATATGCATGCAGTCACTAATGTGCAGGACGGCATGCATGTTCAAAAAAAGGATAAACTTTACTTAAGTATAGGCCCACAGCTTTTATTAATTTCAAAATATGGAGAAATAGATGGACTCAAATTGTGTACTGCATATATGATCTTGGAGCAGAGGCACAGCAAAGTGAATTACTGGACTTTAGCTTCTCCTTTGTAGGAAGGTATAACTCTGTGAGAAGATGATTGCAGCGTGATGTCACCATCCCCTTCCTTTGGCGTCCAGATAGACTGGGGTTTAAACCTGACATGGTACAGTTCCTCATGAAAGCCCCTATGTATTCCAGATGAGACACTGAGAAGAAGCAAAAACTGAAAAACAGCACCATGAAGGCAGTGTCTTAACATCCAGAAATCCCACTGTGTGAAAAGTTTTAGTAATAAAGGTAAAATTCAGATACAGTCTCAGGCAGCGGTGGCCCTGGCTGCTGTGCCATTTGAGACATCCAATGCTAACTAAGACGAGATGAGAGATATGACACTCAGCTGTGTCCAGCTGGATTACATCAGGGCATTTTAAATGGCACCAGGTGATTATTTTTAGGCAACCAAATGGATCCCCAGCTGTTCACATGATTTCCCATAATGGTCATCAGAAATCTTATCAATACCATCAGTGGGTCTTTATTCAGCTTAAATTTAGTTATCTAGGACTGTTTGAAATTTCACATTGATTTGGAGTTAACTATAATGGCACAAAACCGGCTGGAGACCTCTGCCTGTTTGGAAATGCTCTCAAGTTTTTAAAGTGAAAGCAGAGTATGGCATGAACTGATATGAGTTATGACGTATCAAATCTTCAACCCTTGATTCATCAAAAAGGGGATCAAGACACAGCAAAACTGTAGCTTAAGACAGAGGATCTCTTTATTCAGGCTCAATATGGAAGAAGCAAATTTTGATATCTATGCGCTCTCTGCAGGCAAAACTCCTACCTGTAGTAAAAATTAAAACAAATCCTGATAAAAAATGTGATCCTTACAGAGCTTTAGGAAAAAGTTATATTTCTGCCTTTTTTTATCCTTGGTTGCTACATACAGCTGTATTTATTTTATTGGGTATTTATGTTGTTAAAGAGTCTACTAAAGATGAAGGCGTCGGTACTGAGGAATTGTACTCCTAATCCACATTATTTGTTACACATAAGTGAACAAAACTACGGGGGTAAGAATCAGCTCCTCACCATGCTGTCCCATATAGCAAAGAAAAGACACTGAATGGTTATCTAGTGAAGGACAAAAGGCGGCAATCCTCTCACACAGTCTTGATACTATGACACCTTTCTCCTACTTCTTTCTTCATTCTGTGCTGCAACCCTTCTCCAAGAATAACCAGTAGTCACAATAGTTGTGCTGATCAGGTGTGTATGAAACAATTAAGTAACTAGATAAATAAACCATCAGTTGCTATGTGCACTATATGTTTATATGAATAAAGTGGTTACAGAAGGAATTAAGTGCTACCATTGCTTCAGACCACTAGGTAGCACAGAGCCACTAGTGAAAATCATCAGAAGAGGCATTACCACAAACACTGTAATTCCTTGCCCTGTGTATCTGAAATGGTTTCTTTGCTATTGATTAATGTGCTTGGTTATTGAGGAAAACATCAACGTACTGATTAGTGTAAGAACTGAAGCATTTAAGGTGGCTAAAGAGAACTGGTAATGTATGTATACCTAGCTAGTATGTATACCTAGCTATGTATACCACAATCTGCTGGGAGAGAGAGAGAAAGAGAGTGAGAGCAAGGGAGAAAGAGACAATTGCCCATCATTGTCCCCTTCAGCCATTGAAGACAGTGCCTTGCCACCAGTGCTGTGCATTGGCTAAGTTGATTTCACTTCTGCATTTACCTATCACCAAGGTAACATGTGAAACTGCTTAAGGCTTACTAAATTTGTTGTATATGTGCAGTATATCTCTATTTGAAACACTACATTACTTTCCTCTCTGTCCTCTCTGGTTGTCTTTTGGTTCTGTAACACAACTTCTTGCTACTATTTGACTGTAGACCAAGCTCAAAGTAAGCAACATTTAAATACTGAGCAGGGATAAACTTAAAATAACTAGTTATTTTAGGCATTAGAAATGTGGAAATGGTCTTGCTAATACAGAGAAAACCAAGTTATTTTTAAAATTAAGAAATAAGAATTGATATTCTCAGAGTAAGCAGTAGACAATGTCCTGAAAGAAATAAGCCTAGAATTATACAGAGACAATGCTTTCTCAACAGATACTAACTGCACAATTAACAATGGGAAGATTAAAATGGCACTACAGGGTAATTATAAAACATGCTGAACTCCAATACAGAGGACTCATTTCTGTTCAAAACTCAACAGAAGAACTGACTAACGCCAACTAGGAAAGCTTGGTAAAAGAAGGCACCTCTATGGGGTTACTGCGTTCCAGTCATCCATTCTGACACTAACAGTTTCAGTCGATTTTTTGCTCCCATTTAAAAAGATAACAAGCAAATAACAATCATGGTGTTCTTAGAATCAAATTTTCTATCAACACAAACAAAATGACTCTAGCATTTTCCTAATCTTTTTGATTACTGTTATCATGGATAGCAGTGTTGCTCATTTTCATTGTTATTAGCAATCTTATGTGGAATAGATTCACACCTTTTCTAATTCATTTATTTCAGTAAGGCATTTTGATAGTACTATCACTTATCTCTAAGGACGAACATAGCTCATTTCTCAGGAGGCTTTTCCAATCATTGCTGTTGTTAATAGTATTTTGGGTTTTATTTGTCATCTAGTTTAGTAAACTTCTTTCTCTTTGGATACTCATTTTTCTTCCTTGTTTTTTTTATCAGGGACTCAACTGAATGTCAAGAAATAAAAGAAAAAGAAACCAATGGTTTACCCATATGGTCTGCTTCTTTACAGGTTAGATATGAACCACAGAGAGTGCATTCAAAAACCTCTATAACAGAGAGGGTACAAAAGGTAACTATTTATTCAGGTGTCCTGTCCTTCCTCTTTGTCATCCATCCATTTATATAGAAAAGATTAATTAGTGTAACAGCAAAATTATCTAATCTGTAGTTTCTTAGGCCCTATAGATACTTCCTTTTGTAAGATTATTTGTAAATTGCTTTGAAATGTGAATAAATGAGCCACCTCTTTAGTTATTTGTAAGTAAAGGTGCCTGACTTGGCATTTGCATTTATTTTTCGGCCTTCATTTTTCGAATGTATATTTTCAGTATTTTTGTAGAGGAAATCCTCTTTTCTACTGCTCTACATTTAGCTTTATTGGATGTATTTCTTTAGTATTGATTTCAGAATGTATTTTTATTCTCTTCTCTCGTATTATATAACATTTTGAAAAACATTTTCATTTAGTATCATTGTTCTATCCTTAAAGCTCAGCCCTGACACCTGTATCCTTATTTATTGTCTGCTAATTATAGTAGTTTTTATTTCCCTTCCTCGCCTATCTGTCAACTAATATATGCTTTGAGTGCTTTCTGGCAAAGCTCTACTTCAATCACCATAGAATCATAGAATGGTTTAGATTGGAAGGGATGTTAAATATCATCTAGTTCCAACCCCCCTGCCCTGGGCAGGGACACCTCCCACGAGACCAGGCTGCTCAAAGACCCATCCAGCCTGGCCTTGAACACTTCCAGGGATGGGGCATCAACAACTTCACTGGGCAACCTGTTCCAGTGTCTCACTACCCTCACAGTAAAGAATTTCTTCCTAGTATCTAGTCTAAATCTCCCCTCTTTCAGTTTAAAACTGTTACCCTTTGTCCTATCACTACACTCCCTGATAAAGAGTCCCTCCTCATCTTTCCTGTTAGAGCCCCTTTAAGCTGCCAGGAAAACTGCTATAAGGTCTTCCTGGAGCCTTCTCTTCTCTGGGTTGAACAACCCCAGCTCTCTCAGCCTGTCTTCATAGGAGAGATGCTCCAGCCCTTTGATCATCTTCATGGCCCTCCTCTGGACCTGCTCCAACAGGTCCGTGTCCTTCTTCTGTTGGATGCCCCAGAGCTGGGTGCAGCACTCCAGGTGGGGTCTCATGACAGCCGGGTAGAGGGGCAGAATCACCTCCCTTGACCTTCTGGCCATGCTTCTTTTGATGCAGCCCAGGATACAGTTGGCTTTCTGGACTGCAAGAGGACATTGCTAGGTCTTGTTGAGCTTCTCATAAACCAAGACACCGAAGTCGTCCTCCTCAGGGCTGCTCTCAAGCCATTCTCTGCCCAGTCTGTATTTGTGATTGGGATTGCCCTGATCCACATGTAGGACCTTGCACTTGGCCCTTTTGAACTTCATGAGGTTCACATGGGCCCATCTCTCAAGCCTGTTCAGGTCCTTCTGGATGGCATCCCTTACGTCCAGCATGTCGATTACTCCACGCAGCTTGGTGTCATTGACAAACTTGTTGAGGGTGCACTCATTCCCTCTGTTCATTTCACCAAAAAGATGTTAAACCACACTGGACACAACACTGACCCCTGAGGAACACCACTCATCACTGGTCGCGACTCGAACATTGAATTGTTGACTGCAACTCATTGACTGTGGCCATCCAGCCAGTTCCTTATCCGCCAAGTGGTCCATCCATCAAATCCATGTCTCTCCAATTTAGAGACCAGGATGTCATGCAGGAAGGTTTCAAATGCTTTGTACAAGTCCAGGTAGATGATGTCAGTTGCTCTTCCCTTATCCACCAATGCTGTAACCCCATCGTAGAAGGCCACCAAATTTATCAGGCTTAATTTGCCCTTAGTGAAGTCATGTTGGCTGTCACCAGTCACCTATTTTCCACGTGCCTTAGCACAGTTTCCAGGAGGCACTCCCATTCCAACACTCCTTTCACAGGAGCCATTCCACCATGTCTCCATGATTCCGATGAGATCATAGCCCTGCAGGCGTGCACACGTCTCCTCTTGTTTGTTCCCCATGCTACGTGTGTTTGCATTGAGGCATTTAAGTTGGGCTATCAATGGAGCTGACTTACTGGCTGGAGTGCCTGGAATTCCTTTGTGCTGCGATCCAGGTTCTGTCCTGCTGACCTGTGATTCTTCTCCAGGCTCTGGGCATCTATTGCTGGCATTGGCATCAAACTGGTAAGAGTGCGATGGACTGAGGTTCCCCTCCCACAACAAGGGAGCCCTCTTCACAAGCTTGGCAGGCCTCTGAGTGAAGATGCTCTTCCCCTTCTCTGCCAGATGAACGCCATCAGCCCCCAGTAGACCTTGTTTCTCAAAGGGAGTCCCATCATCTAAGTAGCTGAACCCCTGACTGTGTCACCAGTCCTGTAACCATTTGTTGACTTGACAGATTCAACTGGATAATAATGGACTGTACAAGCCTTGCTAGTCTCTTGGTGAGATCCCTGACACAAGACTCCAGTAAGCAGCACACCTCTCTAGTCAATGTGTCATGTTGGCAAATAGGTGCCTCCGTACCTTTCAGAAGAGAGTCACCTGCCAATATCACCTTCACCTTTTCTTAGTCACACTGGTTGTTAAACGGGGAGCAGATCAGTCTGCCTTACTCAGTTCCAGCATCTCTCCTGATGTGATGGTCTGCAGGACTTCCTCAGCCTGCAGAGTGGTGAAGTGGTCCTGCAAACGCATGCCGCGCTTTGGGGGAAGTCTCTTCCTCCTGCCAGTCCTTGATGTTGCAAGCTTCCATTCTTCTGTATCACTGCCCTTCCTCCATTCTGTGGGTGCTGATGGGGGAGTTTTTGGTGTTTGTCTGTGGGCTGTGTGTCCACTGCAGACTGCACTTGGAACCAACTATCTAACTCCTCCTTGGCCTCCCTGATGCTACCAGCCTTCTCACCACCTCCTGCAGCCCAGACACCTGCTGCAGGAGGTCCTCCACCTGGGAACACCTTTTGGAGGCAGGTCTGCAGCCTACCTCTGCCCCAGTAGAAAGGTCTAGGCACTTCCTGCAGTCTGAGGTCTGCATTGCATGTCTCCCACATCTGTCTGGGTGAAAGTATTAGCCACTTCTGGGGTAGATGGTGCAGACACCCCAGCCAGAGCTGCAGCCTTTGCTCTCAGATGAGTGCCCACCATTCTACCTTGAGGGTCAGGTAGGATGAGTTCCCTTGACCTGTACCCTTAACTTATGCAGAGGGTCACAGAATGGTGCCCAGTTGTTGTGTGTCCTTCAATTATCCCACTCACCCAGTGGAATGCCCCTCCTTCAAAGAGGCACCCTCCCTGCATGCCATTCCATGCGGACTGCTCTGCAAACTGCCGTGCCAGGCCCTGGCTCATGCCCCACTCTTTGTTTGCCCGCTCTGTTCATGGTGCTCTCGGTCGCTTGCACTCCCCAGGCTGCTTTTTATAAGAGGGGTGTGTGTGGGGGGGTGTGTGTGGGTGTGTGTTGATGTTGCCTTGGCAATGCCCAGGCCTCGTCAGCATCTCTCTTGAGAGCTGATGGCTCCTGGACGGTCTCTCCTCCGCCCTGGCATTTCCCTCCCTCAGGAAAACTGCCTGTGTGCTGAGTTCTGCTGCTCCACTGTGGGTCAGCCCTGCTACAGAGCAGCTCCCCTTGGCAACTGACAGCTAGTTACCTTTACACCAAGTTTAAGCCTCCTGCTGTTGCTCTGGCAACACCCAGGACTTGACAGTGCCTCCTGGGAGAGCTGCTTCTGTTGCTAGTTAGTAAAAAAAGGTTTTGTTATACTGAAAATAATTCTCAAGGGCAAAATGTCTGACTCTTTTACCTTGAGAAGGTCAAAGCCAGATATAGCTTCCGCTGGAGAAGTCCAATCCATCAAGCATGAAAACTGAACCCGATATAGCAAAAGTAATTTTTTACCTTGTCACAGTAAAAAAGTGGCATGAGATAGTCACATGTCTATGTCATTGTGCCAAGGAGAATAACAACACAAAGTAATTCATCAGTACTGGAGGGTGTGTCCACTTCCTTATCAAGAAGCTAACTATGACGTCTTTTAATTAACCAAAGACACATATGATGACAATGTTTCATGCAAACGACTGTCTAGAAACAACCAAAGATATTGATTAATCGTGTTAGGATGTCATACTTCGTAGCTCAACGCTCTTAAAATGCAATTCCTCAACCGTTGACTTATTTCATTATGAACATAATTAGAGATAGCACCAATTCTTCTTCAGGAAACAGAAATGCCCAGTACCCTTCTTTCTCCCTTGAAGCTGGAAAGAAGCACCATACAGATCATCTAGAACAGTGTAAGTAGGACAGTATAGGAACAACACAGGGGGGTTTATTTTGTTTTGTTTTTCAAGAAATCACTCTAAAGACAGAACATAACCTGAAGAAAAAAACCCAAACCTATGTTTCAGGTTAATTTGAATCAAGGTTGTAAATTTACATAGTTTTTCATTTAGATCAGTGGGGATCTGTAGAGTGGCTAAGTCCATCAGTTAGGAACAAGTACTACGTACAGAAATATAGCTTGACTTGTAATATCACCTGGCAGACTTTGCCACTGTTGTTAGCGAGCATTCACAAAGCTGCTGGAGTGCTGGCACAGACTTACAACTAATGAGACCTAGCTCAACATGAAGTCCCTGAGGCATCAAACTAGCGATTTCAAGTTTCATAGTAGTCATTGCAATCCTTTGCTTTGCTCATGGAAAGCCTTATGTAGTATCTGCTACTACCCAGAAAAGATGAAGATGAAGGTTTGGGGTTTTTTTTTTATTTAAAAGTATCCTGTCACTGATGATTCTATGAAAGAGATGACAGAGTAGAGACAAGACGATTGTAAATGTATAGTGTTAGAAGATTTAGAAAATAAGGTCAGTGCTCTTTTCAGAACTTTTAAACTTGTTAAATGTATTACTTATATTTATATATAAAAAGATTCATATCTTTGATTCCAAACACTTTTATAGATATGGAATACAGAGGTGTTTCATTCCAAGCATATAGAAAACCCAATATTAAATCCTGCAAATTTAATTGTATGATAACATAACAGGTCAAAATTGGAGACAGTCTCTGAAACTAATTCACAGTGATCAGACAGTGTCACTGCAGTTCGATGATGTGAAGTGCCAGAAGGTATATGTGGGCTTCACTTAATGAGGAATGATAAGCAAGAGTTTGGAAGGATCTTCACAGAGGACTTGCTGAGGTAAGACCTATGATCCAATGCCCACAGGTGAGTCCAGCATGACAAAGGCTATCCGAGGACAGTGAGAAAACAAAAGCTCCCTGCAGAAGAGAAACTGAAACTTGTAGCGATAGGACGAGAGGCAATGGTTTTAAGCTAGAACAGGGTAGGTTTAGATTAGACATTAGGAAGAAGTTCTTTGCAGTGAGGGTGGTGAGACACTGGAACAGGTTGCCCAGAGAGGTGGTGGAGGCCCCATCCCTGGAGACATTCAAGGCTAGGCTTGATGAGGCTCTGAGCAATCTGATCTAGTTAAACATGTCCCTGCTTACTGCAGAGGGGTTGGACTAGATGACCTTTAAAGGTCCCTTCCAACCCAACACATTCTATGATTCTATGAAATCTGCTGACAGTAGGAGAAAGGCTTTAGTAGCTGTAATTGCTCACTTGGAAAATAAGTTCAAGGCCCAGTAAATGGAGCTGGTGCTATGGAGACTGAGGAATGAGTGTCAGTGACTGTTGACTCCTTGCTGTATGAGAAAGAACTACCTATCTTCCAGTCAGACACAATATAAGAGATGACAATGGTGAACTGTGTCTTGAGAGGTTCAAACTGGATATGAAAAAAACACAACCAAACAACAAAAAGCAACAACTAACATAGGATACCCAGAGAAGCTGTGTCTGCTCTCATCCAGTTTTGGCAATAGCTGTGCTTTGAGGGTAATGTTGGACTTGATGACCTCCAGAGGTCCAATCAACATTTCTATGAATCTGTGATATTCTACTAGGCCTTCAGGTGCCACTCTGTAGCTGTACAAGTCTCCTTGAAGTTCTGTGTCATACCTGCCAGGCCTACAGGATGCTTCAGATAACTTGTGGCATTCCAAATCATGCTAGATGCTTATGTTTTTTTTAAAAAGTAGTCCTCAGTGTGCTAAACTAATATTAGGGATACATCTGGTAAGCTAATTATCTGACTGTGTTTTTTTGGCAATCTGCGTGTCAACATCTCCACATAGTTAAAAACTATGAAATATTTAACTTTTAAGGGCCACAAAGGGAGGGGAACCCTACTGCAGGGATAGTCTTACACTCCACCACTTTGTCACAGAAGCAGCCATGACGCTGGGGATGATTTGCAGCTCTCAAATCCTTTAATGCTTTCTGCTCATATATTGCACTTTGAATTTTATCACAACATTTTGTGACAGTTGATGAGTTAGTGTAGGTGTAGAATGGTAAATCTATGTTAAGGAATTAATAAGCTCTTGCTTAATTAATTAAAAAAAATTAATAGAGCATTAATGTTTTTAAATGAAAGTGCCTTAAAAATGTGCTGGTGTTGTGCTTTAACCCCGGTCAGCAGCTAAGCACCACACAGCCGCTTGCTCACCCCCAACCCACAGGGATGGGGGAGAGAATCTGAAGGGTAAAAATGTGAAACTTCATGGGTTGAAAAAAAGACAGTTTAATAAAGAAAAAAAACCCCACACATAAAAATAAAACCAAAAGCCCAACCCAAAAAAAAAAACAAAGAAAAACAAACCCAAGAAAAATAAGTGCAACCCCTGTCAAACTCCCCCACAATATTTAAAGAACATATTTCATATATAATTATAATTAATATATAGCATATATAAGTATAAAGTTTATATTATTTTCTTTTTTTAGAAAATTGAGGTAGAAGTATTATGTAATGAGACGTACAGAAACTACATTTTAAAATTACATTTGTATGTAATTCATTGCATTTCCAAAATTTCTAAAACATGTTGATATACAGATGTTCTTAATACTTTACTTTTCCTCTGAAGTATGAGGAAGAGCGAAGAGACTATCTGGCAAGATTTTCCATTGTTATACATGCTCCTGTCTTAGTATGTTTCTGTTCAACTTGCCTAAATTTTGCCCCTTTATACCAGTTCAAAGGGAGAATTCTGTAAAATGGGCAACTCTTAGGATTGTTTGTGATTGATTGATTGTTTTCTGAAGTAAGACCTTCTACAATGCAGGCTACCCTATAAACAGAAAAAAATAGTAGTAAAGACAAAAATCAATATAACAACAAAATGCCAATAAAGCTCCTTGATATTTAAGTGGCACAACCCAGCACTTGAACATGACAATGTCCAAAGAACACTGTGTGAATGTGTGCACTAAAATATACCCTTTAATTACATTAACTCATTTTCAGCATCACTGCTTTAGTGAGTGCACAGACTAATAGCAATACAGATATCTCAAGCTAACATTCAGAATTAACATTCATGCAATTCAGAATTATCTGTGGAAAGCATGGCTTAAGTTACTTGTGTGACATAAGAATCTGTTCTGTAGATATCTTACTCTGGTCAGAAGAATCACACAGTCTCCATTTAGTTTAGTGTAATGGGGAATTTGCAGTCGGAGGCATTCTGCTCAGGATATGCATTTTAGGGTACACTTTGTACACTGGCAGAAAATACTTTATTTCACTATAAAAGATAGGTAAATAATTTCTAGATTCTTATGGTTTTAATTGGATTTTCCCTAGCTGCCTGCTAAATTCATAATTTAAATGCAAGCTTAATTTTTTAAAAGTATTTTAGAAACACATTTAATTTTATTCTGGTTTCACAAATAATAGTTTTTCATTAAAATGTAGCAGAAGAGTAGTAAAAAGCCCATTAAATTGTCATTTCTTGCCTTTGTAATGTATCTGTTAACATTCCAATTACCAGAACATTTGTACATAAATCATAGCTGTCTCCTCTATTAAAAGCTGAATCCTAGAGATAGCATGTCAGTCTGAAATTTCACAGTTAAAAAGTTATTTTCCCCCAAAGCTAATTTAGTCTTTTTTGTGCATATTGGTTTGAACTGGCTGAATTAAACCCAAAATAATTAAAAGCTTTATTTCGTTTTCTACAATCGATATTTACATATCTGAATAGCAGGCAGTTTATAAATCAGGACAGCTAACAGCTTCCTTGGTCATTGCTGTTATATCTTAATGTATTTGAAATGAGGACAATGAGCTCAATTTTGCCTACAGTTCAAAATGTGTGCACGCAGCATTTGATTAGTTGGAGGTTGCAAATGTCCTCCAGGCAAAAGCAAGAGAAACTGGATGCTCCACTAAGCCCTACAGGCAGAATAGTGCTACAAAATAGAGCTAGGTAGACCACCCTTTTTGGGCCAGCCCTAGATGGCCCTAGAATAAAAGGGCCATATAAAGAAAATACATAGCAAGGTATTCTAGAATATGTTTCTTATCAGTTCCTAAGGATACACAAACACAAATTTTATAGACATAGCCTAAGGGGCTACTGAATGTTCTGTAACGATACATTAAGATATATATTTGAAATAAAAAAATGGCAGATGACAAAAAAATCAGTATGTTTAAGCCGTGTTGTGGACAAGCACAAACTGCAAGTACTTGTGCTTCAGAGCAACCAAAATGAATATAAGTACATGTAAGTGGCACCTTGTCAGAAGATGCCTAACAAGCTTTATATAAATCTGCCTTTGTTTCACACCATTAAATTGCGTAAAGTCAATTTGATTGTCTGAAAAACAAGGAAATTTATATTTTGCTAAGAATTTTAATAATAATTTCCAGGTAAAACTACCAGCATCTTTTCCCTGTTTTCTGGAGAGGAAAACATCCAGTAATACCACCTGAAAGGTCAGAAAAGAGGGAAAAGGTGACCTTCTGTGCAGAGGTATAATCAGGAAATAGCTGAGCCAGATTCCACGGAAGAATGCAGTAAAAGAATGTGATACATCAGTGTCAAATGTATGAATCTTAGCTTATTCATCCTCAGATGCATTACATATACAAGCAAATTATGAATGTGAAGATTATGAAAAATAAAATTCATCTCAAAGGGTGAACTAAGTGTATGACTATTAAATCACACTGAAAATGACTTTTTTTTTTCTATATGTCACATTCCTTTTGTCATAGTCTCTTTTTCTTAGCAGAGAGATTTATTTTGTTTTTTTCCCCACAGGAAGAGAATACATACAACTGATATTCCAATGGGTAATACGTTGTCTAAGGCAGGAATTAAGAATTCTATAAATCTGATTTCTTAATATGTTTCTCAAATTGTTATTTTTCTGGTCACTAATTATTTTTGCACTACCTTGTTTCAGCTTGTGGTGGTATTTGTTCATTTATTTTCAAAACTCTTTTTTATACACAGAGATTTACTATCTGTATGAGTCATGACAGCTGGATCTATGTTTTATTCTCAGAGGACCATGAGGAACACTTACCCATTATTTGTGAATTTAGACTGACTCAGGAATCTTCACTTATCCATACTGCCTCTAATACACTTGAATCCTTGAGTGATGATGATAAGAAGCAAACAAATGTGTTTCTTTCAAACATCTGTATGTGTGTGTGCGTGTGCACCTGTATGCATGTGTGGTTTATGAAAACAAACTTTTTTTCCACTCCAGACGGTCAGTTCTTTTGCATTGTCTCTTAATTGTTTTCCCCATCTGCTGTTTACACCACTTGAGCATCAGTAATTTATGTGGAGATATAAAATCTCATGGAACTAAAAATTACGTTAGTAATCCAAAATAAAAATCAGCACAATTCAATAATCTGTAAAATAAACACTTTGAAAAATGTTTTTAAATATATTTTCTCACTTTTCCTCATGGGGAAACATGTTTAATAATGTACAGAATATACACAAGCTGTTTTTCATCAAGAAATACACTGAAAAATATATTGCAACATCAACCATCCTTCTTTTTAGAGACTCAGATTCATTCAGTTCCAGATTGATTCAGTTAAGATTGAGAAAACACCAAAGAATTGATATGCAAAAGTTTTTATTTCATAGAATCATAGAATATTTTGAGTTGGAAGGGATCTTTAGACGTGATCCAGTCCATGCCCCTTGCAATGAGCAGGGATATCTTCAACCAAATCTGTTTCTTCAGAACCCCATCCAGCCTGACCTTGAATGTTTCCAGGAATGGGGCATCTACAACCTCTCTGTGCAACCTCTTCCAGTGTTACACAACTCTCATTGTAAAAATTTTAGTTCAAACCTGTTTACCACTTGTCCTATCACAACAGACCCTGATAAAAAGTGTCACCATCTTTCTTATAAACCCCCTGTAAGTACTGAAAGGCCACAATAAGGTCTCTGTGGAACCTTCTCTTCTCCAGGCTGAACAACCCCAACTCTCTCAGCCTTTCCTCATAAGAGAGGTGTTCCAGCCCTCTGATCATCTTTGTGGCCCTCCTTTGGACCTGCTCCAACAGGTCCATGTATTACTTGTGCTGAGGGCTCCAGAGCTGGACACAGTACTCCAGGTTGGGTCTCACCAGAGCAGAGTAGAGGGGAAGAATCACCTCCCTCGACCTCCTGGCCACGTGTCTTTTCATGCAGCCCAGGATACAGTTGGCCTTCTGGGATGTGAGAGCACATTGTCATCTCATGTCCAGCTTTTCATCCACCAGTACTCCCAAGTCCTTCTCCTCCGAGCTGCTCTCAATCCCTTCATCCCCCAGCCTGTATTGATACCAGGGGTTGCCCCTACCCAGGTGCAGGACCTTGCGCTTGGCCTTGCTTAACCTCATGAGTTTCACGTGGGCCCACTTCTTCAGCTTGTCCAGGTCCCTCTGGATGGCATCCCATCTCCCAGGCACATCAACTGCACCACTCAGCTTGGTGTTGTCTGCAAACTTGCTGAGGGTGCACTCGATTATTTCATGACAAAACTTTTTGAATTGGAACTCAATATTGTGATATAAAACATGGCTAAAATTTAATCTTACTTCATATCTGTGGAAATTGCACATATTCTATACAGTGGCACATGGTCTTTTATATGTATGTGTGGATACACACAATAATGCGGTCACAGTCACGTGTGTACGGTAAGTAATCCTGCACCTTGAACAAGGATACTGGCATCGTCAGCAAATGGAAATAGGACCAAATGATTATACTAGGATTTAAAATTGCTATGTCATTACCTATACATGTTTACATTAATAGCTCTGAAACTACCATCATGTAAATATTTATTATACATTTGCATAGCGTATGGTAAGATGCAGTTATAATTAACAGGTAGATCATAAGCAGTTACTTGGAAGCAAATTTTACAACATCACAAGACCAAATGATGCCATCATGCCCATATTTTTCTTGGTTTCAAAATATCATAATTAAATTCCTTACCTAAGATTGTTCATATATATTACAGTCAGCATCTCAAATTTTTTTACATAGAAAGCTCTTTGAGCTGTCCACTTACATTGTCAGTAATTACATAAAATCTAAGTGGTTTAATTCTTGTCATAATCATGCGGAAAAAAACCACAAACAAATCAAAACAAACAAAACCCCACTCCACCCCTAAAAATCAACCAAGCAACCAAACCAAACCAAACCAAACAATCAAACAAAAAAACACAGAACATCAAATGCATTTCTGAATCTTTCAGGAAGGAGAAGCTTGTAAGCTTGTCTGAATTTCTGAGTTTTTAATCACCATAATTTATGTCCCAAAGTATCACAATGAAACCTACAACGTAACGACCATATGAAAAATGTCCTCAGTTTTCCATTCACTTTCCTAATGTATTCAATACTGACATAATAAAACATCTAGAGAGAGGAAGAAGAGTTACAGCTAGTTCCATAAAGTGGGAAGAGATGCGATAAGGCATGGAAATGGTAAAATATCTCCTACCAGCAAAGTTAAACAGTATAAAGTATAAAGGGTGGTATTTGAAAACAATGCAAAACAAAATCTATCCTATTTAAGGAATATCGAGAACTGCCTCCACCAAATCCACACAAACACCATATAAAGAGTAAGTTTTACATTCCTTCTGTCCTTGGGAAACATAGTTATGCATTGCTTCTTATACTGCTTAAGTTGCAAGGGTCAAGTCTAGTCTTACAGGCTAATGATAGATGAGTACTTCTAAAATATTAAATGAATACAAATGTTTAGAGCAAAGTAATTTTATTTGTTAAAAGAATGTAGGTAAGGTGCATACAGGTGTTTATATAACATACACATTGGTAAATCTCTTGCTAGTAGAGGAAAGATGGTTTTGTCATAACTTCCAGAAGAAAAATGTCCCTGCCAAATGAAGATAAAACAAAATAAAAATTGTTTTTTAGGTACCAAAAAAAAAAAAATGGAATAAAGGTCTCTCTGTCTCTGGAACTTACCTTTCCAAGTTCCTTCAACTTAGCTGACAACCACTGTGGAATGGAACTCAAGGTTCATTTCACAGATTTTTCTACTGCCTGCAAAATTTACCAACCTATTCACATACTAAATTTAAGATCTAAAGAATGTTTTATGTATTTTTGCATCCAGATAAAACAATTATAAATTTTTTATTACAATAATATCAAATTACAGATTTTTTGTTGGAGAAAAATATGAATTCTAAAAGCTCAAGATACTTGCATTGGCACAAAATAAGTGGGGAATTCATGAATAATCATAAAGGCATGTTTTGACAGAAAAATGACAGCAACACCCCTTTCAGAAAGACCATATCTTTCTTCACACTTCAAACAGAGTTTGTTTTTAACTCTTAATTTAGTTCTTATAGAATATGTGCAAAATCATCTGGATGCCTAAAAAATAGGCAGAAATGTAAATCCAAAGTGAAATTCAGAGTGACTACTAGTGATTCAAATCTATGTCAAAGGATAAATTTTTCAAAGTCTTAAGTGTTCTTATCAGGCTCATGAGACTGCTGTAGAATTTAAATCATAGTCTTTATAGGACTTCACTCTCAAATATTTCAAAAATCTACATGTCGTTTCTCCCATAATGCTGGTGATGCTAGTGACTTACAGCATAAAAAAAAAATACTTGCTAATATTGTTTAGGTTCTTCTGTACCACCCATGGTCTTTCAGCTATAGTTTCACAAGATGGAGTTGGTTGAGATCTATTTTGATATCTGTCTTGTTGAGATCTATTCACAAGATGAAGCTGCTTTACAGACCTTGGCACTCTCCAAAGAAGAGGGTCTCACCCTTTCCTTTATCATCTTTCCCTTGCTTAATCTTGGCTCCATAATCCCACTGTGTCCTTGGAGTCATTCCTGGCTCTCATGAGATACCACTGTGAGCTGATTTAGTTGCAATCCTTGCAGAAAACTGACGTGGCCAAAAAACCAGAAAGATGGTTTTCATGCATTAGTGATCTGCATTTCCTTATGCAATGAAGTAGCATAATGGAGAACACAGATCTCCATGGCAAAAAAAAAAAAAATTGGAAAGAAGTAAAACCTGGAAGGGTAGGAAGAAAAGCAAGGAGAGCTAATTTAATTTCTTATTTTGGAAGTGCCAAGCCATCTGATCAGCTGAGTTCTTCATGGAACTGCAGCCTCTTCACCATTCCTCCAAGCAAGACTTAGCGTCTGAAACAGATGCTATACCTTATATTCTCACTCCATATTTTTCAGAAGTTTTTCAAACAATTACTTGTCGTTACAGAGTAGAAAATCACACGATGATTACAGCTAGTAGTTCACAGAGTTGGGAGCACATCATCTAACTTATGTTGGAAGTCTACATTAGGACAAGATGACCCCCATTTCTCTGCCTTAACTACAGAAGTATAAGGTATCTGTATGCATTTTCAGCATGGAAAGCTACATTTGGCAGTATAAATCAAGTACATTGTTTCCCTGCACTCACAGAGCTGGAGGCTTGAAGGCAATTAGATTACCAACCCTGACCTTTCTATATGTCGTAATAAGGACCTATGTTCTTCACATTTTCACTGTGACAAAAGCTGCCAGGATTACTTATGAAGCATTGACAGTCCTTCTTTGTTCTGGTTCTTTTTTTTTCTTCCTGACACCCCCCCTCCTTTCTCAAATGCACAGGAAGTGCTGTTCATCTTTTCCTTGAGGAGGATTTAGTTTATTAGAACTAGCTGAAGCAACAAAAATATCTTTTGTTTCTTTTCTACTTTTAGCTTTGTATCAGGCCAAATACAAACCCTCAAAGGCATTATATTCATTTCCTACTTTTAAAAATTTTTTGCAGCTTGTATTTTTCACACAATGAAAAAAAACCACAAGTTGTTTTACTTACCATTCAGTTAAGCAGGTGGCACCTAGGTAATTATAGGCATCTCCATAGGTGCAGATACTTCAGCATTTAGAAAAATATACAGAGAGGAACTCTTAGCATATGATTAAGTGTCCATGAGAATCAGTGGAAAGTCATATTCTTTAATCAGGAACATAGCTCATTTTAGAAAGATTCTAAAAATGCAAAGTCGTGCAGGTGCAGGATATTGGGTATTTTTAGAATCTGACAATGAGAGAGAACATTTGAAATTATGAATTTACATAGGGTCACAGAGAATCGAACAAACAACAAATTAGTCATGGTTTTGGAAGAACATGAAGTTTGCCTATATAGTAGATTTATATAATTCATCAGCTTCAATCCTAAACCCATTTCTTTTCCAGACACTTTTTAGCTTTTTTATGGTTTTCAGATACAGCGCAATGTGTAAACATATTTACCATATAATGATCTGAAGATAAAATTTAAAAAAATATCAATAAATGGAATCTTTAATGCTAAGACATAAAAGTGACAATCACATATTTCAACAAGTATTTGAGAGAAATAAATTCAATGACATATTAATGAATTAATTTGGCTTATTTTGGATTTTAATATTTAAACTCCCTCACAATATTTGCTTCTGATTAAAAAAAAAAATCATGGAAAGGGGACAAAAAAGAAAAGGGAACAGGAAAACAGGAACTGTTTTGTCCTACTTCCTGGGTTAACTCTATTTCTGTTTTTTTTCTTGCAGTTAAGGGCAGGCAACTGTTTAAACTAGAGTCCCTTTCCAGCACTGAGTGACTTTTCTTGTATGTCCTAACCTATTCCCTTTCTGGTCTTTGTAAGGATAATGTCAGAACTGAAGGTCCTTATTTTAGACTCTTGCCAGGACCATCTGCCATTGAGTGCACCCTCAGTAAATTTGCAGACGACACCAACCTAGGTGGGAGTGTTGATCTGCTTGAGGGTAGGAAGGCTCTACAGAGGGACCTGGACAGGCTGGATGGATGGGCCAAGGGCAACTGTATGAGGTTTAATAAGGCCAAGTGCCGGGTCCTGCATTTTGGTCACAACAACCCCAAGCAACGCTACAGGCTTGGGGAAGAGTGGCTGGAAAGCTGCCCAGCAGAAAAGGACCTTGGGGTGCTGGTGGACGGCCAGCTTAACAGGAGCCAGCAGTGTGCCCAGGTGGCCAAGAAGGCCAACAGCATTCTGGCTTGTATCAGGAATAGCATGGCCAGCAGGAGTAGGGAAGTGATCGTGCCTCTGTACTCGGCACTGGTGAGGCCTCACCTCGAGTGCTCTGTTCAGTTGTGGGCCCCTCTGTACAAGAGGGACATTGAAGTGCTGGAGCATGTCCAGAGGAGAGCTACGAGGCTGGTGAGGGGTCTGGAGACCAAGTCGTATGAGGAGAGGCTGAGGGAGCTGGGCATGTTAAGTTTGGAGAAGAGGAGGCTGAGGGGAGACCTCATTGCCCTCTACAACTCCCTGAAAGGAGGTTGGAGAGAGGTGGGTGAATAATGACAGGACCAGAGGAAATGGTCCGAAGTTGCGGCAGGGGAGGTGTAGGTTAGATATTAGGAGGAATTTACTGAAAGAGTGGTCAGGCACTGGAACAGCCTGCCGAGGAAGGTGGTTGAGTCACCATCCCTAGAGGTGTTTAAGAAACGTCTAGATGTGGCACTTCAGGGCACGCTCTAGTGGCAGAGATTGTAGATTGTTTGGTTGGACTCGATGATCTTAAGGGTCCTTTCCAACCATGAAGATTCTGTGATTCTGTGATCTTTTTGCTGTAATTTAGTGCCAGTACTTTTCATAAGATATTCCTTGAGGGTAATAGCTCCAGTTTTGTATTGCAGAGTACTGACATTTAAATTAAACCATTAAATGTTTGCTGGGTCTAAATGCACCAGGTCCTTGGAAAAGTCTTTTTTTATTAAGTGACATAGCCAGCAGCACAAATAAATGAAGATTAATATTATTCATAAAGCACCTCTGTCTCCTGTTTTTCATAACTCTCTGGGCCTAAACTGCCTGAGAATGGATCATAAGGCAAAGAGGGTGGAGAAAATTGCGAGGACTGTCATAGAACTGGGATGTAGTAAATGAAAATTGTGACAAACATGAAGATAGACTAAAACAACTGTGTGTATGTGGAAAAAGTTGCACAGTCTAATGCTAAATTAAAGTCAAATCTTTAAAAGTTTTCTTCAATTTCTTCCTCAAGATTTCTGAAGCTAAGAAATAAAGAAGAGAAAATGTCTTCAACCCTTTTGGCACTCTGTCACTGTATTCAATAAAGCTTCCTTCCTACTTCCAAGTAAGCAATTTTGCAACTTTCATGAAAGCTGTGGAACTTAAAGCATTTTGAGTAAAAGGTCTGGGTACAGGGAAGTGGCTATGAGGTATTAAAATCTATAGGAAGAGACACTGAAAATTAATTGACATAACTGACAGGAACTTGACAGTAAAAATCATCAAAGACTGTATGTTGTATTCAAGATATCATTAGACCAACCTCCCCACTCTGAAAATCGAAACCTGATTTTGATATGCATACAAGGGGTAATTCCTGTTTGTATGGCATTCATCAAATTATTTGTAAATAACACTGTAAAACTTTGATTATTAATGTACACAATGGTAATGGAAGAAAGAAGGAATCTATCGCTTCACCACCAGTGCCTTTCCAATTTTTAGCTGCTGTATTCCCAAAGGAAGCAAAATCTTACATACATCCTTTATATCATCCTGTATCATTTACCCTATATTTGTAGCCTATCAAGATCTGATTTAATTTATAAAATAGGATGATGATAATGATGAAGAAATTTCCCTCTTACAGCCAACCTTTTCCTCGTGCTTGAATCTTCAGTGCAATTGTAATGATTAATATGTGACAATGCCGCCCTTCCAATAGCAACAGCTTGTGCTTTCGTAAACAAAGGATTTTGAATTAATTCAAGGAGCAAGCAGATGGAGAAGTTGGTTCAGGAGGCAGAAAGCAGCTTTTTGATCAAAATGAAACGGCGTACTCTTTTTCTTGACAGTCCTGTATCCTTAAAATGAAGGTTCTTAGAAGAGAAGGTTTCTCTTAATTGTCCATGACGCAGCAAAAGAGTGAATTATGCACAGTTCACAAAATCACTGAATGGTTCAGGTTGGAAGGGACCTTAAAGATCATCTACTTCCAACCCCACTGCCATGGGCAGGGACACCTTCCACTAGACCAGGCTGCTCAAAGCCCCATCCAGCCTGGCCTTGAACACGTCCAGGCATGGGGCATCAACAGCTTCCCTGGGCAACCTGTTCCAGTGCCTCACCACCCTTACAGTAAAGAATTTCTTCCTGAAATTAAAAAGCCCAGAATGAACAAACAAACAAAGAAACCCCCCTGCAACTCTTGTGTACATTTACATCTTAATTTTTTGCAGTTATGCTACAGCAAAAGTGAGCTATCAAATAACTTGCCTTCAGCAACTTAGATTCAGGATATTGTGTCATACTGAATTGTCATGACACATACATCAATAAAAAGATTTAGAAATAATAAGATAGTCATAAGACAACTGAGAAAGACTGATAACATTTTGCTATTTCCTGTAATTGGTTAAGATCTGCTCAATATCCTGAATATCTGAACTCTGATTTTTTGATTTTATTTTTATTTTTTCTTAATCTTAAGAAACCATTGCATTCATTTCAGAAGCAAAATATTTATGTGAAATATAGTATACCTTTTACATCTAAAACTCCTAAAGTTTGGATCCTTGGAAGGCGATTTTCAGCGAAATATCAACTTCTGATTAATCAGAAATTAGAACTATAAAATGTATAGATTTGCACACCATGTCTAAAGTGATGGTTTTGCATACATTCATACACTAATAATTCATGTGGTATTCATTCAGTTGAATTTAGTTCCTTATTTTTGTTTAAAGCAAAGCACTCACAAAAGAATGAATATGTTCTTTGTCTGTTTCTTAATAATATATAGCTTGTTCAAATTTCAATTTAATTTAAGAGGAGACTATCTATTTTTCATCCCTAAGAGCACTTTTTTCCTTGTGAATCAAACTGATATGAAATTATTTAATTACTTTGAAATATTGTCTTTGTAAAAACTATCCTTTGTTTTACTTTTGGCAATGGAATCCCTGAGCAGAAAAAAAAAATCTGATTATAGATAAATAGCAGAAATAGATAAAATAATAGAAAAACTACCTGTTGGAGACTTTTCACAATCACAACCCCATTTTTAACAAACATACTATTATCTGCATGATCTAATAGCTGAATGCCTCTTTAAAAAAAAATTTCAGCAACATAGAATGATATCCACCGTCTCATGTAATCAAACTGCTCATGTCATTCTGCATTGGTATCCAAAAATAGATTAAATCATTTTATCCATAGCTACTGAGTATTGCGTATGGGGTTTTTTTGGATGATATGGGAAAGGTAGAGTATAACAATTTACAACTAATCAAAACTTCTATTATTTAAACAGATGATTTTACACTCTGCCCAATTTCCCTGAAAACAAACAAACGAACAAACACACACTAGGTTGGAGGTATTTTAAAAACACTCTTTGAAGACAGACAAATGAAAAGGAAAAATGAGGGACTGACATTGCGTCAATTATTTGGACTACGCATTCACCAACAGGTGAATGACCACGTGACCCACCTTCTGGATGCAGGGAAGGCTGTGGACGTTGTCTATCTGGACTTTGGTAAGGCCTTTGACACCGTCCCCCACACCATTCTCCTGGAGAAGCCGGCGAATCATGGCATAGACAAGTGTACCCTTCGCTGGGTTAAAAACTGGCTGGATGGCTGTGCCCACAGAGTTGTGATTAATGGGGTGAAATCCTCTTGGCGGCCGGTCACCAGTGGTGTCCCTCAGGGCTCAGTTTTGGGGCCAGTTTTGTTTAATATCTTGATCAATGATCTGGATGAGGGGATTGAGTGCACCCTCAGTAAATTTGCAGACGACACCAACCTAGGTGGGAGTGTTGATCTGCTTGAGGGTAGGAAGGCTCTACAGAGGGACCTGGACATGATGGGCCAAGGGCAACTGTATGAGGTTTAATAAGGCCAAGTGCCGGGTCCTGCATTTTGGTCACAACAACCCCAAGCAACGCTACAGGCTTGGGGAAGAGTGGCTGGAAAGCTGCCCAGCAGAAAAGGACCTTGGGGTGCTGGTGGACGGCCAGCTTAACAGGAGCCAGCAGTGTGCCCAGGTGGCCAAGAAGGCCAACAGCATTCTGGCTTGTATCAGGAATAGCGTGGCCAGCAGGAGTAGGGAAGTGATCGTGCCTCTGTACTCGGCACTGGCGAGGCCTCACTTCGAGTACTGTGTTCAGTTCTGGGCCCCTCTGTACAAGAGGGACATTGAAGTGCTGGAGCATGTCCAGAGGAGAGCTACGAGGCTGGTGAGGGGTCTGGAGACCAAGTCGTATGAGGAGAGGCTGAGGGAGCTGGGCATGTTTAGCTTGGAGAAGAGGAGGCTGAGGGGAGACCTCATTGCCCTCTACAACTCCCTGAAAGGAGGTTGGAGACAGGTGAGTGTTGGCCTCTTCTCCCAAGTGAATAATGACAGGACCAGAGGAAATGATCTGAAGTTGCGGCAGGGGAGGTTATTTAATAAACATCTGGATGTGGCACTTCAGGTCATGCTCTAGTGGCAGAGATTGTAGGTTGTTTGTTTGTGGGTTTTTTTGCATTTTTTTTTTTGTGTGTGTGTGTATGGTTGGACTCGATGATCTCAAAGGTCCTTTCCAACCCTGAAGATTCTATGATTCTATGATTCTATAGCACATTTCCTTATACTTCACTTACACAATCAAATAGCAATAGAAAAAGACAGACAGACAGAGGACAAGAGTGCGATTATTAACCTCTGGACAAGACTTTCCGATGGTTTCCCTCCTGAGCAGACCTATGAATGAGATGGATAGATCAGTGACCCTGCCCTGGCTGGCATCAGTTGATGCACTGGCTGGAAGATTCTGCACTGTCCTGCAAGGAAGTTTGTCACAAGGGGGTGTTTATACTTTTCATAAAGAAAATGCTTTGCCACTAAAGGCCAAAAATGGTTTCTTTTATTTTTGAAAATAGTCCTATTAACAATAGTGACAAAATTTGTGTATGTAAATTGGCCTTCTGTTACCGTATAGTGTTTTTTTTTTTTTTATTTTTAGTTTAGAACATACTCAGAATACGAACCATTCTTTTTCAGTAGTATGGGAAATAACACGGAAACTATAAAAACACACAGTCTTTAAAAAATGCAATTGCTCAAAAAATAATTTCTTCAGTAATGCATTACTTTAGATTAAATCACTGGAAACACTACAATTTTGAACAATAAAATAGAAATACAATCAAAGTGCATTAGTGATGTTAGGCTAACAACGCATGATCTCCTTGTGAGATAAATGATGCTTGATAGGTCTAGAATATTCTTTAGAAAAGCACAGGAAAAGAGGCAAGTAAAAATATTCTTTTACATTCTTTTTGCACCATATCTTTGTAGCCTATTGCTCACATTTAATTATCCGCCATTTTGAAAACTAAGTGTCTGTCAGTTAGTTCTTAAACTCTGTACTGAACTCCTACTGAAGTAAAGGTAGAAAAGAACCATAGCATATAAAATAACGAGCTCCCTTTCTTCTTTGCACTTGCTGCAAAGAAATAGGTGGAAACGACAGAAAAAAATAATTTAAAAATTATATAAAACCTTTTTTTATTCCGTCATGTCAGAATAAATGCTATTAAAATCAGAAAAAAATACTTTGGCTAGAAATCTCTGTTACTGCAGAATAAAGGAGGACCTACCCAAAAGATGGGGATAAGCAGTGTGTATGAAGCGCTTCCTCCTACCAGCTGTTGGAAATGGAGATGAATACAACCACTCTGTTATTGGTAAGCACCTGAGTTTGCACGTGACTTGACTGCGTGCCTTTCCTATTAACTCTTACAACACATGTGTTGAAAGGAAGAGCACAATTATCAAATGGGCTGTTTGAAAGTATTATTTTGAGTGTTTATTCAGAAGTGACAGCACTAGTAAACAGAGGGCCACATACCTCAGGAGAGAGAGAAGGCATAATCTTGTATAACTGTGGTTGAGGGTAAGGTAAGTGAAGGAAAGAATATATGATAAAAATAACACTAAGAGATTTAGACAGTAATATTTAGTTGAACAGGAATGTGCTTTAAATCTTTTAGACAGTGCCTCAACCAAAACCTTTTGGAGATCTGACGGAAACTTCATTTGATTTTTGAAGAGTTTTTGTTTAGGCCTATAGAGTCTGTTTGTGAATCTTTGCCTACCTTTTGAACTAACAGCAACTGTAGCAATATGTGACATAATATAATTTAGACCTACTTTCATTAGGCAAGGGTTGAAGAAAATAAAACTATTTGTTCGGTTATTACAACCTACTAAGATTTGCAGGCATGGAAATAAAATAAATTAAGTTGAATTGTAAGCCTATTATTTGGGATGAGTAACATTTCATTTTGTTTGTGGCATAAGGTTTCAGCAGGAATTGATGAAAAGCATGTTAATCACAGCAGGCACACAAGACTCCGGCCCAGTATAGGTATCAGAGAGTTCCATAATGTCCTGGCAAAGAGTTTGTCAGAGGCTATACAACATAAAGCTGCATTTATTCTAATTAGATAATAGAATAGAGAATAGATTAAATTAAAGCAACAGTTTTGTTTTTGTTCAATTTAGATTCTGGCTTAAGGAGTAAAAGCTGGAAAATTTGCAGTTGAAGTTGGATCACAGAATCACAGAATGGTAGGGGTTGGAAGGGACCTTCAGAGATCATCCAGTTCAATTCCACTGCCAAAACAAGTTCACCTAGAGCAGGTTGGACAGGAACACATCCAGGTAGGTTTTGAATATCTCCAGAGAAGGAGACTCTACAACCTCTCTGGGCAGCCTGTTCCAGTGCTCTGGCACCCTCAAAGTAAATAAGTTTTTTCTCATGTTGAGATAGAACTTCCTGTGTTCCAGCTTGTGCCCGTTGCCTCTTCTGGGCAGCACTGAAAAGAGTCTGGCCTCTTCCTCTTGAAACCTGCCTTTTCGATATTTATAAGCATTGATAAGTTCCCTTCTCAGTCTTCTCTTCTCCAGACTAAATAGACCCAGGTCTCTCAGCCTTTCCTCATAAGATAGATGTTCCAGTCCCTTGATCATCTTTGTGGCCCTCTGATGGACTCTCTCCAGTAGTTCCTTGTCTTTTTTGAACTGGAGAGCCCAGAACTGGACATAGTACTCCAGATGTGGCCTCACTAGGGCAGAGTAGAGGGGGACGATAAACTTCCTGGACCTGCTGGCCACACTCTTTTTAATGCAAGGAGACCATTGGCCTTCTTGGCCACAAGGGCACATTACTGGCTCATGGTCAACTTGTTGTCCACTAGGACTCCCGGGTCCCTCTCCGCAGAGCTGCTTTCCAGTCCGTCAACCCCTAACGTGTACTGGTGCATGGGGTTATTGCTCCCTAGGTGCAGGACCCTACGCTTACCCTTGTTGAACTTCATTAGGTTCCTCTCTGCCCAACTCTCTAGCCTGTCTGTGTCTCCCTGAATGGCAGTGTGTCAGCCAGTCCTCCCAGTTTTGTGTCATCAGCAAACTTGATGAGGGTATGTCTGCCCCCTCATCCAGATTGTTGATGAATACGTTGAACAAGACTGGACACAGTACTGACCCCTGAGGAATACCACTAGTTACAGGCCTTCAGTTACTAGCCTCTGAACTGCTGATGACAGCCCTCTGAGCTCTGTCATTCAGCCAGTTCTCCCTCCAACTCACTGTCCACTCATCTAACCCACACTTCCTCGGCTTACCTATGAGGAGGTTACGAGAGACAGTGTCAAAAGCCTTGCTGAAGTCAAAGTAGGCAATGTCCGCTGCTCTCTCCTCATCTACCCAGCCAGTCATACCACCATAGAAGGCTATCAGATCGGTCAAGCATGATTTCCCTTTGGTGAATCCATGTTGACCACTCCTGATAACCTTCTTTTCCTCCAGATGCTTAAAGAAGACATCCAGAATGAGCTGTTCCATTACCTTTCCAGGGATGGAGGTGAGGTTGACTGGCCTGTAGTTTCCTGGGTCCTCCTTCTTGCCTTTTTTGAAGACTGGAGTGACACTGGCTTTCCTCCAGTCCTCAGGCACCTCTCCAGGTCCAGGTTCTCCAGGACCTTTCAAAGATGATGGAGAGCAGCTTTGCAATAACTTCTGCCAGGTCTCTCAGCACTCATGGGTGCATCCTATCAGGGCACTTGTCATGTTTGCCTAAATGATCTCTAGCCCAATCCTCCTCAGTCATGAGAAATTCCAGACTTAGCCCAGAATACAGTATCAGTATTCAATACATACTGTATAAATACAGCATTTTCATACTATCCTGTGGGCATTTTAGGATTTCAAAGCCTTAAATCAAGGAAGCATTCAGTGGATAACTGCATGTAAGTTCAAGAGTTCAGAATTAAATGAAGAAATGATAATCCTGCAGAACAGTGGGTCTCCATGGAAATCTATTGTCTGTACTGAGATCCCCTGGTTCCTCAAGTGGATCCTCAAGTTCCACCCCTCTCATAAGAGCAGCAGTGAGGGGGAGGTTAGAACAAATTTCTACAAACTATATAGCTCTCACTGGTGGTATACAATGGAAATATTGAGAAGGATTTAATACATCATTGTGAAAGAATAAAAAGAAGTAAAGCTCAGGTGCAAACAGATAAACTGGACACTCGGGGTGTTGAATTTTTGTTCAATGACCTTTAATACTGACAAATGTAGAGAATAACATCAATTAATACCTTTCAATAGAAAAGATATTTGCAAGACTATTGAGAGATATTTGCAAGCATTCCTTCACGATAAATGTCACATTCAATTATCATGTTCCAAAACACCTGGTACTGTTTTATGGTTTTGTGTTTATTTTTTTTTACAGTAGATTGTGGTACATCTATTTACTGCTCAATAAATGATTTAGCTGTTTATAAAAACAAACCCCATCCATATGAAAGGTGAAGTTCTGAAATATACCTAACTACATATATATACACACACACATCCACATGCTTATATATAATATTTTTAAAAAAGGAAGATACACTTTCAGACTTTAAAGAATTACTCATGTAAAACCAGAATAATCCTTTTTTTATATATAAATCTAGAATTGTTATACTTAAAATTGATATCTGATAGAAGTTACATATTGGAAAAAATAAAATCCTTTTCTGAAAATGCTTTGACATGCAGAAAAATATCTTCACTATATTTCTTTTGACTACTGCATCAGATGAGATTATCTTATATTAATTTCTGTACTAAGACATTGGACTATAAAATAGTCTAGCACTCAAAGGTAATCTCATGCCTATTGACAGTCTATTTTTTCCCTATAAAATACATATCAAAAAGAAAAATATCTGTGTTGCATAGCTTTATCTTTTTTATTTGTTTGTTTGTTTTCATCCAGGAATTATATTAAACACCTTCTATGGTTTTGTGGTCAACAAACACACCTAACAACTTGCAGCATGATATCACCAGTGTCTATATTAAAGCAATTTTGCCTCTCAAAGTTATTCACAAGCAATTTACTTGAGACAGGCAAACATAATCATTAACACTCTGAAGCCACTCTGACCTAGGTCAGACCTGGTTAAAGCAGCTGCTTCTTAATGACATCCAATTTCCTTGTAAATCCTGTTCAGAGAAATTCATAAATTACAAGTTGCTATCAGGCCATGGCAAACCTCCCTTTCAAATGATAGTCCTATAGAGATTATTTGAAAGCATATTATACAACCATCTGAAGGGTCAGGTGTTGCCAACTGGAGCATTAAAAACTCATTTATACCTGTTTACAGCTAGCTGCTGTCAAAGGCCCACAAGATGGGAAGTAGAAATATAATGTACCCATAATTTTTTTGAGTCACCTTTGACTCTCACTGTTCAAATGAAACAAGAAATCTGCTGCCTCTAAACCATAGGCAAACACTCTAGGAGAGGAATTCAGGGGTTTACTAGGAACAGTTAAGATACTCTGGGGTATGCTGCCTAGCCCTGAGCTGCAGCTCCAGAAAAATGCCGATGTCCCACTGGCCTGTGTCTCACCTCTTGCATCATCCAAATTGGTAGTAGTCAAATATGTTTAGGTATCTCCATTGCTCTTTTATTGTACCTTGAGGGTAAACCTGGTTTTTTTCGTTTACTACTAATCCATAGATATGGTGGGTGTCTAGAATATTATCCATGAACAAAAAAATCTAGCTTTCCCTCTGTTCAGTGAACGTAAAGTTTGCATTTACAGTAAACCAAGAATTTAAATAGGAAAGTAATACTACACAAAAATATTACATATCAACTAGCACCAAGTTGCTTGCTGTCTTAGGATAGGTACCTGAAGAAAGGTTAGGAAAAACCAAGTACCTCAGAAGATTGTATAACTTTTGCATTTTCCTGCATGCTTACTCAACAGCTCCTAAAAAAAACCCATATAACTACACATTATTCTTAGATCTCTACCAATTGGGATAAGAATGATCCTAAGCGCAGGAACAGGCCGTCCCTATGTAGCAAAGGACGAGCCTGTGGGGAAGAAGACTGGCCTGGCTAAAAAGAGAGCTTTGGCTGGAACTCGTGGGAAAAAAGAGAGCTTATGACCTTTGAAAGAAGAGGCAGGCAATTCAGGAGGACTACAAGGATATCATGAGGTTATGCAGGAAGAAAATTAGAAGGGCTAAAGCCCAACTAGAATTTAATTTGGCTACTGCAGTAAAAGACAACAGAAAAAGTTTCTATGAATATATTAACAACAAAAGGAGAGCTAAGGAGAATCTCCATCTTTTATTGGATCCTGGGGGAAACCTAGTTACAAAGGATGAGGATACTTAATGCCTTTTTTGCCTCAGTCTTTAATAGTAAGACCAATTGTTCTGGGGTTACCCACCCCCTGAGATGGAAGACAGGGACAGGGAGGACAATGAAGCCCCCATAATCCAAGGGGAAATGGTTAGTGACCTGCTACATCACTTAGACACACAAAAGTCTATGGGACTGGATGGGATCCACCCAAGGATACTGAGGAAGCTTGCGGTATTGCTCACCAAGCTACCTTCAATGATGTATCACCACACCTGGCTAACCAAGGAGATCCTCGTTGATTGGAGGCTGTGATGCCCATTTATAAGAAAGGCCAGAAGGAGGACCCAGGGAACTACAGGCCTGTCATTCTGACCCCAGTGCTGGGGATGGTTATGGAGCAGATCGTCTTGAGTGCCATTACACAGCACGTACAGGACAACCAGGAGACCCTTATCAATGATCTGGATGAGGGGACTGAGTACGCCCCTAGTAAATTTGCAGATAACACAAAGTTGGGCGTGAGTGTTGATCTGCTTGAGGGTAGGAACGCTCTACAGAGGGATCCGAACAGGCTGGATTGATGGTCTGAGGCCAATGGTATGAGGTCCAACAAGGCCAAGTGCTGGGTCCTGCATTTGGGTCACAACAACCCCAAGCAACGCTACAGGCTTGGGGAAGAGTGGTTGGAAAGCTGCCCAGTGGAAAAGGACCGTGGGGTGTTGGTCAACAGCCAGATGAATATGAGCCAGCAGTGTGCCAAGAAGGCTAACAGTGCTCTGGCTTGTGCTAGAAATAGTGTGTCCAGCAAGACCAGGGAAGTGATTGTCCCCCTGTACTTGACACTGGTGAGACCCTACCGCAAATACTGTGTTCGGTTTTGGGGCCCTCGCTACAGGAAAGATATTGAGGTGATGGAGTGTGTCCAAAGAAGGGCAGCAAAGCTGGTGAAGGGTCTAGAGCACAAGTCTTATGAGGAGGGACTGAGGGAACTGGGATTGTTTAGCCTGGAGAAAAGGAGGCTGATAGGGAGACCCTATCACTCTCTACAGCTACCTGAAAGAAGATTGCAGAGAAGTAGGGGCTGGTCTAATTTCCGAAGAAACAAGCAATAGGATGAGATGAAACAGACTCAAGTTGCGCCAGAGGAGGTTTAGGTTGGATATTAGGAAAAATATCTTCACAGAAGGGGTTGTCAAGCATTAGAACAGGCTGCACAGGGAAGTGGTTGAATCACTATCCCTGGAGGTATTTAAAAGACAGGTAGACGTGGTGCTTAGGGATATGGTTTAGTGGTGGAGTTGGCAGTGCTAGGTTGATGGTTGGACTCAATGATCTTAAAGGTCTTTTCCAACCTAAATATTTCTAAAAGTTGTGTGGATTCTGTTAGTGTTGTTGACTCCACAGGAGAAAACACATCAAAACAAAAGAAAACCAGACCCTTATATAAATTTATTTGAAATGCCTAAACTTTTAAATATGTGCAAAACTTTTTCAGATTTCCTCAGTAAAGATTTATATGAGGCTGCAGTGCTTGATGTTGATGTGTTTGGTATTAAACTATATGTGGGGTAATGCTTGTGGATACAGCACCACATTTATATACTGCAGCAAAATACATCACAATTCAATGTTATTCTGCAGTCTTTGTATACCTTTCTCTTCTGGTCTTAGCCAAGAAAACCCATTAACCTCAATGTCAGCAGAATTTTAAAAAGCAGAATAATAGTCCTCAGCTTTATTTCTGTATACAACAGAGACCATACAAATTGTTTAAACATTTTACATCAGTCTATATTTTTATCTGGTATTGATGAGTCTTCTGTTAGAATACCACTCAGTAAAGAAGAAAAGTATGAAAAAGTGGTTTGAGCTACTAAAAATGTAGTTGCTAGTGTTCCATGTAAACTTTTAGGAAATCATTGGAGGTAACAGATTTTAGAGGATGCAGAGAGAGTTTCTTTGGCTAGTTTAGTAGTGCAGATCATTATACTAATTACAGTACCGTACCACCAGGCTAATTACATGTTAGTAATTAACATATCTAATGTTAAAGATAAGGGTTGTGTTTTCAGCATGCTTTTTTTTTTTTTTTTCATAAGAAAAGTGCTTCAGGGTTGATTTGGGGGCTTGTTTTCTTCAATGTTAAATCTCACTTTTAGACGTTTCTTACTTTTGAACTAAGCAGTCCTTACTGAGAATATAAATTAAAATATGTAAGTCTTTTACCATTAAATTAATGTGAATGACTAGGCAGATATACCTCATGCTACTCACAAAATTAAACTCACAACAGCCAGTCAGCAGATTAATGGAGGCTGCCATTAAAACAAAAAAAAAATAAAAAAACCCTCTTGACTGTGGATCAGATCAGTTATTTACTAGATTACAATGTAAAGCATTTTAAAATATATAAACTAAAATAGGCTCCAGAAAAGCTAAGATTACATAACTCATATGAAGATGGTGGATACTTAATTCAGAATTTAACATTAAAATATTGCTGAGCTTTGAAGAATAAAAAACTTTGGACAGATTACAATATGTTTTGATTAAATAATAGTTAAAGTTGTTTCACTGTTTCTTTGCATCATTGACGTCTTTTCTTCTTCAGCAACTTAGCTGATTGGTGCAGCTGGTTCACTTGAGGGAAGGGATGCTACCCAGTGGGGCCTTGACAGCCTTGAGGAGTGGCACCATGTGAACCTCATGAAGTTCAATGGGACCAAGTTCAAGGTCCTGCTCCTGGGTACAGGCAATCCCCAATATCAACAGAGACTGAAGGATGAATGGGTTCAGAGCAGCCCTGAAGAGAAGGACTTGGGGATATTGGTGGCTGACAAATTGGACATGAGACAGCAATGTGTGTGTGCAGCCCAGAAAGCCATTCATATCCTGGGCTGCATCAAAAGAAGTGTGGCCAGCAGGTCAGGGGAGGTGATTCTTCCCTTCTACTCTGCTCTGGTGAGACCCCACCTGGAGCAGTTCATCCAGCTCTGGAGTCCCCAGCACTAGAAGTACATGGACCTGTCAGAGCAGGTTCAGAGGGGGTCTGCAAAAACAGTCAGAGAGATGAAGCATCTCCCCTGTGAGGACAGGCTGAGAGAACTGGGGTTGTTCAGCCTGGAGAAGAGAAAGCTCCACAGAGACCTTGTTGCAGCCTTTCAATATATAAAGGAGAGACTTTTTACAAAGGCTTGTAGCGATAGGAAAAGGGGCAATGGTTTCAACTTGAAAGAGAATAGACTTAGATTGGACATAATGAAGACATTTTTTACAATGAGGATGGTGAGACAGTGGTACAGGTTGCCCCAAAAAGTTGTGGATGCCCCGTTATTGGAAATGAAGTGTTCAAGGTCAGGCTGGATGCGGTTTTGAGCAACCTGATCTAGTGAAAGATGTCTCTCATCACGGCAATGGGGTTGGACTTGATGACCTTTAAAGGTCCCTTCCAATCCAAACCATTCTATGATTCTACAACTTATCTGATAAAATTCACACAAAAAAGTTCATAGGATGATTATGAGTAATCAGAACCTTAACCTATAAATTCTGCAATGTATCTGTCATATTTTGAAGTCTCAGATAACCTTGGGCATGTGGAATGGCACCAGACATCAGTGACTACACAAGTGAATAACTGATATGTAGGCATCTGTGTTGTAAACCTAAATTTATGTATCTCAGTCTGAAGATAAATACCGATTAAAAAACTGGCAGTGTTAGCAATGAATATACGCCAGATCACTAAATGCAACCATTATTAAGGTGAGGTATTCTGATAATAATTTCTGAAACTGCAGAAAATGCCATTCTTGTTGCATTACTGTATCAACCTGTTCTTTTACTATAGTCTTTAAATCTTCTTTATCCTTTAGTTCCTTCTTCATGAGCAGTTTTCTTCCCTTCCTATTGTCATTTCCCATTTGGCATCACTAACTCAACCTTTTTTTTTTCTTTTTTTTTTCCCTGCTATTTAGTTTATTTCTTTCTAATTAGGCCTCGAAGACAGAAGGCTCAGAAAAATAACATATTATTGTCTGTTGTCTGGTTTTATTTGGTTGGCCTCTCTTCTTTTGCCTCATCTATTTGGTTTATAAGTTACTCACAGCAGTAACAAAATCTTATTCCACCTACACAGTGAGCAACAATTTTTGCTTGGTTCTTAGGTACTCTATTATTTAGCTATTGTTAGTATAAATAGTATATAACAGTATTTAGAATTATTTACTGTACTATATAATATTAACAGATGTTTGAGGTAATACTTTGTAAAAAAAAAACCGTATTTTAGTTGCTATTTTATTCAAGGTATTTTATAGTTGCTCATTTTGTGTTAAATATGTGATCATAAGTGCATTCTGTATGCTGATTCTAAGAAATATGCAGAGGAGGAAAGTAAAACACTATAAAATATATTGACCAGAACTACAATGACAATTGTTTTAGTTTTCTTATTTATATTGAATTCTAGGGCATTTACTGGTTCTGATTTATGAACCATAAGTCTTATAAGAGGTAAATTACACCAAAACAGTTACCTGGCTAATTTATTTCTGAAATTTTAAGCAAATATTAACAATGGCAGTGAGTTATCGGTCCAATAAAAGCCTTTCTTTTTCAAGGAAGATATTTCTTTTTCCCTTCCCCTACTCAGAGAAGAACTCATTAAAAAAATAATTTCTATTTTCTTTCAGTTTGTGCATATTATATTCTACAATAGTGATGAGATTTTTCACCTTGTTCAATTACTCTTTTGTTACTTCAGTGCAATATATAAAGTAGCTTTTGTTACTTATCTGCCATCTCCTTCATCAATCAGTTTGGTAGGTTCAACTTTTCTGATCACAGAATTTCTAAGTTCAGAAGCATTGAAGAAAAATTTTTGATTGACAGAGGATCAAAAAAATTAAGTGACAGTAAAGCACCTAGCTATCACAGTAGGTGCTTATTTTCAAAATCTGGACCCTCAAAAATACTCTTAATATCCTAGGATTCTGGTAGATATCTAAGGTTAAGTTCCCAAAGTTGCATGTTTAAAGGCCCTTAGGATCACCTGCTGTATCATGACCGTATTAAACTTATGACTTATTAATCTGAGACTGGCAGAGCCTTAAGTCCCGTTCAAATTTACCATATAAATTTTTTATTTTTTTTTTTCTACGTTGCCTCAAACTTGATCGTGTTGGTAAAATGAACAAGAGTTGCTTGGGTACAGTGGTAGCTTTGACTGCTGAAGCTAGCAGTAACGCTGAGAAAATACATGTGGAAGAACACAGTAAGTGGGTTGATAGAAAATGTTGATCCTAAAGAAAAATTAACAAGAAAAACAAACAACTACCCTCACATCCAGAACATAATTTAACGAGTAGACCACTCTCTTGCAACAGTGAGCTGTGGGGGCAAAACACTTATTCTGTGTTTCATCAAGGTATCAAGGATAATGTCCAATTAGGAACTTGACACAACCTTTATTCATACTGCCCAAGGGACAAAATGTAAGATACTATGCTTTAATGAAAACATAAAATGCTTAAAGGTTATAGGTAATGTCAGAGTGGATGATAATTTTATGCACCACACAGGAGAAAGGAAAAGGGATAACACAATGTAAAACAAAAAGGTATAAGAGCAGTTCAGGTTGAGTGCACACCGTAAGAGGGAACACGCTTTCACAGAAAGAATAATAGGCTTTCACAATGGTCCTGCTGAGCAAGAAGAGGATTTAAAGATACTGAAGTCACTTAGGAACAGAGAGACTACTTTCCTTGCAATTTGGCTTTTCTGAAAATCCCCTACCAAATCCTGAGTCCCATAGAGTGAAAAATTTGGAAGTTGTCAAGCCTTTGGTGCTCCACAAGGCATTGATGGGAACTCATATCAACCTCCAAGTACAGCTGTCAGGTTTATGGAGTAGAGGGAAATGAAACAGCGAAACAGCAAAGCTAAAACAGGGTTTTCAATTCTAACTTTAACCATAGGTCAACACACAAGTACTATGCCATCATGATACCTTCCAAACCTGCACAGATTCTTCTTTAACAATACTTTCATTATTGAGGATAATCTCAGGAGAGTTAAAGTTTAAAAGACTGCTATAAATTAAAAAGCACGGCTGTCACAATTGCTGCATAAAGACAGAGAACAAAATTGTTGTCAAAATTATGTGAAAATAAAATAGTTTACAAATTTATATAAATAAGCTGAAAAACACAATAACATCTCATTTTCTCTTTTTAGGTATATGATAGGTACAAAAACTACCTAAAATGTGCATTCTGTGCAAATCCTTACATATGTATTAAAGAATCAACAACTTCAAAATGTATTTTGAATTTTCTAATTTCAGCACAATAACATTCCTCTTGAAAGGCCATTCCTTACAATACTGCCTGGTAAATGCAAACAGTGAGATTAAATTAAATGTCTTGAGGCAAGCAGACATCCAAATCAGGCCATTCTGCTCCTGTGGCATTCAGTTAGCTTTGTGTTCGAAACAGATTACTTCGGTCTGGGAGGTGGAACCAGAGAACAGTTCAAACATTTTCTTTCAGTGATGATGGTGTCAAGCAAAGAAAGTCAATGAATGGCAGTAAGAATTGTACATGGTTTTGCACATAAGGTTTTGTACACTCTAAGCTGAAACACCAAAGTGACTGCTGAGGTTTTGTATAAGCACCCTTATTGAGAAGGGATTTGGGGCTTAGCAGAAATCCTGGAAGGTTATTAAGATAAAGATCAGCTGCTGCCTGGAATACAGAATCCTGAAAAAATCTACAGCATCATCTTGATTTTGTAGCATCTGGCACACATCAGGAATGCCTTGAGCACTGTCATTCTGTGAACTGAGTACTCTGTGTAAGGAAAATGGCCCTGAAGAAATAAATAATCATTGTGTCAGAATGATGAGGAATATGAAATAATTATAGGAAAAGAATCAATATACAAATGTATGCAGGTAATTTTGTTCACTTAAATTAAATTATAATAAACTTTGGGATTACCTGAAGGTAAGACTGATGAATCCTAAGAAATATAGGAATAACTGTTCCCCATTGGCTCACTTTTTAACATTTTCTTAGCTGTATTGAGGTATTTCTTTAAGTTCCTTGGGGCTGTACACAACTGTACCATGTTCTCTTTGATAATATACTTTGCTTGTGTGTCAAAGGCAATGTTTGGACTGTAGTTCCTTAAACTAGCAGAAGAAACTGGATATGTGTTTGCCGTGAGCTGGTATTTCAGTTGGACAAGTTGGACAAGTTGGACAACTTGTTCTTGGCAGAGAAAAAAACAAGCAAAATTAGGCACTTCACTTTCCTGGCTTCTGGAAGTAGTTCTGGTGCTTGCAATTTGTGGGTTCCTGGGATCCTAGATTAGATCTTTCTTGTTATTTAATACTGGCAGCATATCCGTAACTCCTTGCCAGCCAAGATACTGCGTGCTGACCAGAATTCTCCCTAGGGGAGAAAAGATAGACAAAAAAAAGAGGAATACAACTTTTCCCCCCTCTCCCTCCTCTATTGCCTGTTCAAATCGGTCAAACTGTACATGAATTTGTATTCAAGGCTAGTATTCTAGTCTTCTTCTAATCCTTTCCTTTTTTTTTTTTTTTAAAAAAGCATAAACAAACAAAAAAAACCCCAAGAGGTTCACATTATTTATTTTTAATTAAAAATAAAGAAAATCAAACAAATGTAACCGTTTATTCGAACCTACATCCTGTCAAGAGAAGGCTTATTTTTTCTGGTAAAAAATAAAATATCTACACTGAAATCTTCCCCTGATTTAGTTAGAAAATAAATAACCAAGGATATTACCCTCAACTTCAGTTGCATATATAGTTGTATTAACTGTATATACAGAAATTTTCTTCAGCTTTCAAGATCAGTAGATTGAAAAGTGTAGCAGAAGTAATTTGAGTAATTGTTATCAATATGGAGTTCCTATGTATCCTGCCTGTGGTATCTCTGTGTTATCACTAATTTCATAACTTTCGAATATTTTCCTGAGATCCTATTCTTACATGAGTATGATATGCATTTGCTTTCCTATCTTTTCAGGGTGCGTCTGTTTTTATCTTATTTTAAAATTTCCTCTTTCCTTTTTTTCTTGTCCTCAGGATTCCAGGGAAACACTGGAAATGCAATAAGCACTGAAGGATCTGGCTTAACAAAACAAAAGAAACTGAAGTTGTTTACATTGCTAACTCTGTGCTTAGAAAAATGGTGGGTAAGGGAATCACAAGAACTTTTAAAGGATAATAGTCAGCAATACTGAGGAGGAAACATACTTGCAGTCCTGGGCATGGCAGAAGCAGCTTTTGATGCTGGGTTTCTCCAGCACTGCAACAGTCTGGACAGACACATTCTTGTTTTCTTTTGTGACACATTCATGTTTTCTTTTGTGAGTGGCAAATGAGTTTTTTTATTAACCTATCTGAAGGAAAGTAGTTCAGAGCAGCTGCCTTCAAATGACAAGATGCAGAATCCCAGAAGCCTGTAGACTAAGTATAATTTTAACAGTATTTTCCTATTGCTAACATGTTCATGAATCCAGTTTTGTCAGTGATTTAACCTTTCCAGCCCACTGTACTTCGTAACAATCACAAAAAGACGCCCACACATATATGACAACCTGGGCTTTACAGTAACTTGAGCCTGTCCTAAGTGCGATCAGAAGGTCTTGTGGGGTCATTGCTTGTTAGTGTGTTGAAACTGTTTTAGCTTAAATTGGAGTAAGAAAAGTAACAGTGGAAATGAAACATCAAAACCACCTTACAGCTTCTCCTGCTGCTGTTGCCACTGCAGCTTCTGTCATTCAGGAGCCTGCAGAGGAGGCCGGGACGGGGAGGTGGAGGAGGCAGCGGTCAGAAAGCAAGCGTTATTGCAGTGACCCTACAGAAGCACCTTTGAGGCCTTCTGTATCAAACTGTGTTGCTTCAGCAATGAGGTTGTTTTAAACACTTGACAGTCTTTCTTTTTATAGATTTCAATCTTACTATGTTTTCAAAAAGTTTATGAGAATTTTTACACTGAATAATTTCAGAAAATATTTTCTTACTATGTACTCATTAAAAGCAATTTCTTTCTAGACTCTCCTTGAATTCAGCCTGGTTTTGCCAGTTAGTCCGATTTCCTCAGACATCAGCTTCCCTCTATTTCTATGAGAATTTTTTAAAAGTAATCATTCCTAACGAGATCTGTTTTGTATATATATTTTTGGTGTGTTTTTCACATGTATTTCTGTCATTAACCCCACACTGACACATACAGGTCCTGTATTTTATATATATATATGAATTTATAAATTTATAAATTAATGAAATTTTTATATATATAAATATATATATATAAAATAAATATATATAAATATATATATATATATATATAAAAAAATACAGGTCCTGTATTTTACTCTTCCTTTGGCTTGTCGCTCTTCCCTGGTGCATCTTTTTCTTGCTACAGTCCTTAGCAATTTTGCATAATTCTCCTGTGCTGCTACAGGGACTTTCCTTGTGTGAGGCTTAGTGTGTTCAACATTACTTTAATCCTTCAAAAGGTTGAAAAACTCTTTCAAAGACCAGTCTTAAGAATGAAAATAGAGGAGGGAAAGTTGAACAGAAAAGCACAGGAAAAGAAAAATATAAAGCTGCACTCTTCTGATGTTGTTGCTTCTTCTGGAGGAGATAATGGAGATGAAGGAGTGATAATGACTTTTGTCTCTGTTGTTAGTGAATTCTTTATGCCCTCTGCGGCTCTTGATGCTTCCTGCCCAGGATCATGATATAAGGATGGGAGGAATAAACTAACATTTAACAGATCTGCTGCTGAAATGGGCAGTGGAACAAAAAGTAGCTGCTGCTTGCTCCCTGATGCTTTCATTCTTCTTGGTTCTTTAATATAAGGAACAAATTCAGCCCTGTGGGAAGAAATGATGGAATAAAGGAGTGTGCGTTAGCTTCTAATTGTCATTGTTGGAGCTCCTAAGTGCCTGGTACTCCACTGTGCTTAGCATTACATAGAGGTATAAAAAAAGATGGTTGCTGCCTTAAAGACATTTATAGTTAGGCAAGGAATAGGCAAAGGCGTATGAACTCATTTTAAGGTAAGTTGCTCTGTGCACAGTGTCTGGGTGTAATGAACCATCAGCAGTGGTCAGCAGACGCTGCACTCCTGACTGCCATCCGGGAGTTCAACATCATCACTGACATGTCTATACAGCATTGCCTTTGGTAGCAAATTGATGGTAGTGGTGAAATCACTGTGGCAGCAGAATTTTGTCTCTGTGTTTTATCAGACCAATATCTCCAGCCCAGCTTTGCACCTGATTTCTCCCTCATCTCCTGGGTATATATGTACAATGCAGTACTGTGTACTGCAGTGGAGTGGGGAAAACAGGCAGGTAGATGGCATGGGTGAGCACCAAGTGGACTTTCCATCCCTTCTCCCTTGCAGAATCAGGGAATATGCTACTGCTGTCAGGCACAGCTGTGGACTGAGACAGGCCCAATGTGAGGAAGGAACAGAGTTTCCTCTTGTTTGTTTGTGGACTAGCTTTAATTCTGCAAACCACATGGTCTCTCAGCTAATTAGACAGTTAATTAATCATTGGTAATGTTGCAGTGACTGGTGGGAGGGTTTTGACCCAACGTTATCTCATTCTCAGCATGACGCTATGCTTTGGGTATTTAGCTCTACCTTGCTGACAGCTTAGTTGTCTTTGTATCACACTTCATCGCACAGGGTACGCATATGCTCCAGTTCTGTCTTCCCATATGAGAAGTGAAATTTTGTCTGATTTTCTTTCATGGAAGTGTCACATTTGCTGTTTTCAACTAGGATTTCACTCAAAAAAGTTCAGACAATTTTGGATTGTTCTATACTGATGTCATTTTCTGACACTGACAAGTTTTCTGTGACAAATGAGCTTAATGTTCTGCATTTTTCAATAACTATTAAATGTTGACATTCACCCTGGATCATAGTATAAACTGAACTACATGAAGCTGCATCTACATTATTATTTTAATTTGGAACTGTAGTTTGGTTTTGGCATAAATCCACCTGCGATTTCTATAGGCTCAATTTGCAGAGTGGTTTTGGTGCAAGCTACGTACATTCCTTTTTATAGAAAGCTTATGTGATTCTGTTCCAGCTGCATCCCAAAGGTGATTTAACCCCTAGTAAGGACATATATATATTTTTTTTTCCCTCGTGTCAGGTGTTTGTACACATCAGTAAGATCTCCCTGAGTCTTCTCCAGGCTGAACAGCCCCAATTCTCTCAGCCTCTCGTCCTGTGTCAGATGTTCCAATCCCTTAATCATCCTTGTAGCCCTTAGCTGAACTCACTTCAGTTGGTCCATGTCTTTTTTGTACTGGGGAGCCCGGAACTGGACCCAGCATCCCGGATGTGTCTCCCTGTGACTGAGCAGAGAGGAAGGATCACTTCCCTCCACCTGACGGGAACGCTCTGCCTACCATAACCCAGGAGGCTGTTGGCTGCCTTTGCCAGGAAGGCACATTGCTGGCTCATGTTCAACTTGTTGTCCACCAGGACCCCCAGGTCCTTCTCTGCAGAGCTCCTTGCCAGCCAATCAGTCTCCAGCTTGTGCTGGAGCAAGAGGTTATTCCTCCCCAGGGGCAGGACCTGGCATTTCCTTTCATAGTCATTACTGAATCATTATTACTTTCTGTGTAAAATTCCATGTAATTAGTGATATTTTCAAGTAGCTTTTATACCAGTCAGCCTTAAGTTTCCTCTTTACTAGATTACAGGAGTTTTATTCATTCATAAAGCTGCAAATGATAAAATTTATTATACTGATTATTCAATATATGTTTTAAGTTCAATATTTCCTAAACAGAAATTATCAATATCTATTGATTTAATTGTAAATTTTCTATACAGGAGTACCACAACACTTTTATGGAATTTGGATAAGTAAATCCTTTAGGTATTAAAAATAAAAGCACATCCTTTTTTCCTCTGTAGAGCCTTTTATAGATTATACCCTATGTTTTACACACGTTTTAGAGCATATTTCCTAGGATTATGGTTATCCCTTAAAATATACAGCATGGCTTCCTCATTTTTACCCTTTCTTTCATACTTTCTTTAAAATAACATATATACATACCTAACAGTTTTATTGTGCAGTTTACAAGCCTGGCACCTTGAGGCAGTAAATTATCATGTTGTTCAAACACATATTCAGCTTTTCCTCTTCTTCATAGTTCGAGTGCGGGTGTTCTATAGTCTTCATTTCCCCCAGTCTTTGTCATCCTTCCTCAGAGCTATCTAGGACTGCTCTTTTATTCCTCAGGGAAAGGTGGAATTGCTGGCAACAGTTTTTCTTTTCTTATCTTGACCTGGTGGCTGAGTGACTTCTGTGATGTTGCCTGGTGCCTTTCATCCCCACTCCTGCTGTGTGAGCAATGCTGAGCCTCGGCAGCAGCGTCTCTCCCCAGTCAGTTGCTTCTGTTCTTTCAGCAGAGTGAGGATAATTACTTCACTGGGATACTGTCAGCTCCGACTGAAGTCAAGGGAGCTAATAGAATCTCAAATAGCTAATAGAAGCACAGCTTTGTTTCATGTGGGGTTAAATAAGATGAAGTTGGTTCAGCGTGATATCCATTTCAAACCACAGTATTATGACCAAACTCAGCTTCTGGGATTGAATTCTCATTTTATTTGGACCGTGTGTTCCTAAGGATGCATTTGTCTGATATTAATACAGTGTGATGTAACAAATTATTTAGCTGTATGTTTACTGGTGGTTTTATTAGTGATTTTTTTTAATTATTATTTCCTTTTTCTTTTTTTTTTTTTCTTTACTCATTTACAGTTTGGACTGTTGTATATTTTTGACTGATCATGAATGAAATGCATCTACACCATCATATTTTTCTTCCCAAAACAAAATAAATATAGGAGCAAATAAACAACGATCTCCTATTTCGTAAGAAAATAAAACTAAGTGAAAAAAAAAAATCATGTTTGTTTTTCCTATATCACATCATGTCATACTCAGACATAATGATTGACAAAAATAAAAAAAATTAAACAATGTCACAGTCAAAAAACGAATGCAAGTTTCATTATTCTGATTATTTCTAAGATATATTCTGCCCTACTTACAGGAAATTATGCTTTTGCATTGCATTTTCCATTTGTATCGGAATAATGGATGGTATAAATAAGGTTTTTACTCAGTCATTAAATTAATTAAAAGTTAAAATATCTCCATAGATGCATAAGCAGGTGTAAATAATGTATATGCATCCATAAGAATGTATATAAAACACATACTGTATAAACTGATATACGTAGGAGTATAAGTATGTCATACTTATATGTCATACATACACACACATGTACAGAGATTAAACATGAAAATTCTTCACTAAAATCTGCAGAGTTACAAAGCTATCAATGGAAGTAAAAATGGCTAAGGAATGGATTTGTGAGATCAGCTAAACACTATTTTCTTTTTACACTTTTCTAGCTGTAATCTGAGTTCAAGCTCTCTGTGTTCAAATATGTAGAAGAGGAAGAAAAAATCCACAGAGAATTATTTACTAACAGTAAAATATCTTGTGGGGATCATAATCCAGAAACAAATATAATCAGACCTTCTAAGGCATCCTCTTCTGTATCAAAGTTCATGACTTCCACTTCCTCTTGAATGCATTAATGTGTGATGCTGCTTTGCTCCTGTCACCAAGAATGATCTCTGAATGTTGGCTCAGACTCATTTCACATGCAATTAGCTTTAGCTTTTCTAATCAAAGTGGACTGATGGACAAAGAAGCACGCTGCCAGTAAAAGAGGTGCAACAGCACAAAAATGCTTCTTTAGTGTTAATATCTTTGATGCCTCATTACATTTTGTCTTCTTAATTCTTCCTTTTGCCTTTAAGTCATTAAAAGATGTTTTTCTTTTGCTCTGTATAGGAATGATTTAAGAAAAAATCATAGCAAATTGTCTACTAGATACCTATGGGAATCATTCCTAACAGTGAATTTTTGCAATTAAATCATTTGTTTCCATATGTGGAAAAAAAACAACCAACCAACCAAACAATTTTCTTTCTCATTTCATTTTGTTTTTTTTTTTTTTCCAAACTGCTAAGCTTCATTATGCTCTTATATGGCAGATATTTTCTCATAGTACACGTAAACCTGATGGTGTAACTATTTAACACAGAGTAATGGCAAACTATAGATTACCACTAAAAGCTCAGATGTTTGATAATGAACCAAATACTTATGACTGTAAAGTTGTGAAGGATCAAAAAGTCATAAGAATAGCTGATCTGATTTTAATGTTTTTGTTCTGCTTTGCACAGAAACACAGTGGTTGAGGTTAGAGGACACTTCTGTAGCTTATCAAGTCCAACCTGCCTGCCCAGAGCAGGGTTAGTTAGAGCAGGTTGCTCAAGACCATGTTCAGCCAGATCTTGCATATTTCTGAGGATGGAGACTCCACAACCTCCATGGGCATCCCATTCCAGTCTATCTACATGAACTGGAAATAAATATTAGGAACATGCCACTAGAAGATTATTAATAGGAATAACATTCTGAATAGGAAGAAATTCACTAAGTATGATGAAAAAATCTCATGAAATTGCAGTTCATTCAGATTTTTTTCATTATTATTCTTGTTCACTAGGTCTCTTGAAACAAATACCAGTTGCAGAATGAGATGAAATTAATAATCCTGATAATATTGAAATTTTAACATAATGTAAATATCATATTTATATGACAGCTTTCAAATTTATTTTCCCCCTTTTTTTCCTCCATGTGAAGACTGGAGCTTTTGTTCAAATAAGTTGATCCAAACCCTGATATTTACACTGAATTCTAATTACTGTGAATAAAAACAAACAGAAGAAAAAGGCACCTGGAAGCAATAAATTTTAGAATTCGATAGGGTAATATCTATAACCATACAAATTCTTATTTTGATGACCTGCAAAAAATGCTCCAAGATTGCACCTTTCATGTGCCAAGTTAAGACCAGAAGCAAAATTTGACCAATAGGCTTTGAACTAGCTATTAAAAGTGGGAGTTTAGCTGTGAAACTCTGACACAACTAGTACTACACCATAAAATTGCTGTAGTGTATTTGTTGACTTTAATGTAATGTGGCACTAAACTGGCAAAAAATGACCTTGTTCAGCAGGCAGCAGGTTTGATTTAATCTATGAGACAATGACAGAGAAGTAGATACAAACATTAGAAATGTTCATTTTAGTCCCTGTGAAAGCTGAATTTTACTGTAAAATCAGAAAGTACATACTAAACCACCTCGAGGAATGAGGGATGTTTCATCTGCTGGCTGCAGTAAGACTTACTATCCCCTTTTCACCCACTTTGCATCAGCCTGAACAGCAATATTCAGAGTCATTATCATGATCAATAATAGCAGGGAAAGTCAGTTCCTGTTAACATTTCCCTCATTATACTTAGATTTCTTGTGCCTGAAAACAGTTCACTTCCCAATGACAAATCGGTTTGGCATGAATAGTTTCAGGGAATCTTAGCTTTACCAGCACACCTTCTTCTAATGGTAAATGCCTTCCTCTGAATAGTTTCTTTTTTTTTTTTCAGTTCACTCATTGACTACCTTTGCCTTAACATTATTTTATTCCTCTTCTAATTCCCTGGTACTTTTTTCTTTTGCTACTAAAAGTATTTGGTTTTCTAAGCAAAAAATGAGATGTTTGTTATACTAACACCATTTTTGCACATGCTACAGCTCATAAGACAAAGCTGTTGTAATTCTAACACATTATGTTTACTCAGATTCAAATAAAAAGAGGTAAATTTCTCACTGTGATGCCCCATATCATTTGACTAAAAATTAGATCCCTTGTTCTGGGCTAGAATACATAATGCTGAGTAAGATACCTACATTGTCTATAGTTAGTGGTGAAAAATCAGTCTTTTGAAAATGGATTCACTGCAAAACCCAATTTGAAACAGGAATGCTGTAACTGTCAATAGAAAATGCTAAAACCACGTGTGTGTGATATTCTTCTTAGTAATCATTTATATAACAAATAGCTGACCTATAGGTGTCTTTTCTAGGTTAGATTGAAAAGCCCAAAGCATGTCATGAATCTAGTTGGATATTCATCCAATGCAGGCAACAGCTATCACATTTTTGAAACCCTTCTTTTTAACTCTTAGGCTACAGAATCATGTTACTTTTAAAAGGGTCCATCTTGTTTATCTTGAGATGCACACACTGGAGATAATTATGGTCCAGACATGAGTCACTCATACTAAAATACCTTTGAAGCTAATGAAAATGGTATCTCAGATATTGGTTCTTCTGATTTAAAAGTAGATGCATAAAGTAGATCAGATTCTTTCTTGAAGTCCGTATTTTCCTCGTTTTGTATAAGCACAGTGTAGGACAACAGGTTTAGGTGCAGATCTCAATTGAATCCTTCCCTTTCTGCCTGCAAATGTTTCTGATGCCAGAATCTTATATTGAAGAAACAAAGAAGAGTTCCAGAAGCAGGGGGCAGGAAAACAACCCACCTGTGCTGATTAGTGATGTGATTTTTTTTTTTTTTGAGACATTAATTCATTTAAAGGAAGCAAAGAATGATAGAGGCTAATGATATGTATTTAGGAATGTATTGTCCTCAGAAATCCTCAAAGATATGGATACATAAGTGGGGGAAAAATAGAAAAGTAGAAATCCTCAAAGATATGGATACATAAGCTCAAGATCTGTGCATCCCTATGAGTAAGAAATCAAGCAAAGGAGGCAGGAGACCTGCATGGATGAACAAGGATCTTCTGGAAAAACTCAAATGGAAGAAGGAAGTTTACAGAATGTGGAAAAAGGGACTGGCCACTTGAGAGGAATATAGGAATGTGATCAAACTATATAGGGATGCAACGAGAAAGGCTAATACCTCCTTGGAGTTAAATCTGGCAAGGGATGTCAAGGACAACAGGAATGACTTCTTCAAGTACATGAGTAGCAAAAGGAAGACAAGAACAAGGACAAGGGCAAGGGCAAGGGCAAGGAAAAGGAAAAAAGGAAAAGGAAAAGGAAAAGGAAAAGGAAAAGGAAAAGGAAAAGGAAAAGGAAAAGGAAAAGGAAAAGGAAAAGGAAAAGGAAAAGAGGAAAAGAGGAAAAGGAAAAGGAAAAGGAAAAGAGGAAAAGGAAAAGGAAAAGGAAAAGGAAAAGGAAAAGGAAAAGGAAAAGGAAAAGGAAAAGGAAAAGGAAAAGGAAAAGGAAAAGGAAAAGGAAAAGGAAAAGGAAAAGGAAAAGGAAAAGGAAAAGGAAAAGGAAAAGGAAAAGGAAAAGGAAAAGGAAAAGGAAAATTCAGCAGGAATTCACTGCTGAATGGGGTGGGTGCACTGGTGATGGAGGATGCAGAGAAGGAGGAGCTACTGAATATCTTCTTTGCCTCAGTCTTTACTGCTCAGGACAGCCCTCAGGAACCCCAGACCTGGAGGTAAAAGGAAAAAGTCTGGAGAAAAGAAGACTTCCCCTTGATTGAGAAGGATAGGGTTAGAGATCATCTAGGCAAACTTGACATCCACAAATCCATATGCCCTGATAGGATGCACCCACGAGTGCTGAGAGAGCTGGCAGAAATTATTGAAAAGCTGCTCTCCATCATCTTTGAAAGGTCCTGGAGAACAGGAGAGGTGCCTGAGGACTGGAGGAAAGCCAGTGTCACTCCAGTCTTCAAAAAAGGCAAGAAGGAGGACCCAGGAAACTACAGGCCAGTCAGCCTCACCTCCACCCCTGGAAAGGTAATGGAACAGCTCATTCTGGATGTCTTCTTTAAGCATCTGGAGGAAAAGAAGGTTATCAGGAGTGGCCAACATGGATTCACCAAGGGGAAATCACGCTTGACCGATCTGATAGCCTTCTATGGTGGTATGACTGGCTGGGTAGATGAGGAGAGAGCAGCGGACATTGCCTACTTTGACTTCAGCAAGGCTTTTGACACTGTCTCTCATGACATCCTCATAGGTAAGCCGAGGAAGTGTGGGTTAGATGAGTGGACAGTGAGTTGGAGGGAGAACTGGCTGAATGGCAGAATTCTGAGGGCTGTCACTATCATGATAATTGTGTATATGTTATATTATGCTTATAATTTCAAAAGCCCATTCTAAAACAGTACTTCTATTCTTGTATAAAGATAAAGAGACAAAATTATGTTTATCTATACAAACAGATAGATACTCCACAGTATTAAAACAGTATCATTGGCTCTCTTCTATTTTCGGTATTACTGTGAGTATTAAATGTGAATACTAAAATAGGCTCGTCTTCTTTATTTTTAACTGACTAAAAGAGCTTCCTTGATAAAAATTCATTGCTGAAATACCAAAAAAAGACACCTATTTAGTATGTGGTTTTTTAAGTACAATATTTGTGAGGAAGGAAGATGTAATCAAGAAATAGTTCTCTTTCACAGGCTGGCAGAGCAACTACAGCATCTTCTGACTTGATTAACGGGGGTATTGTATCACTCCAATTAAATCTGGTTTTGGTAGAAATTGACCTCTCTCAAATACTAAAAATATTGGATTTGTCTTTCATTGTTATTAATGATTTTATTGAAAAAAAATCAAAGCTGACCAAAAAAGATTTTTACAGAAAAGATCAAAAAAGCACAATGAAATAATCAGACGATTAAATGGTTAAAGAAGTTACTTAGTTAGCAATATTAGAATAAAGTCCAAATGTCTCAAAGAACTTGAAGGAATTTGGAATATTCTTTCATCTTAATTTGATTTTAAACAGATAATTTAGTCTTGGTGTTTCTGTAGGTTGGGTTTTTTTTGTTTTCTGGTGGTTTTTTTTTAGATATTTCAAGTAATTCAAACTATTTGAAATAGAAATTCAATATAAAACTCAGAAATTTAAGGCAAACACAGAAAAAATACTTTTTTTAACCACTGTACATCACTTTCATAAAAATGCAGTAAACATGATCAGTGGTTGGGATGAAACTGCATTCAACAGAGGAGCTAAAGTTAAAGGTTCCTTTTGGCCTCTTTGTGACTTAAATTGTAAAGGACAAGTTGTTCTCCAACGTGATTTCCAGTTTTTTGTGGGAACTTTATCTTTAGGTATACCTTCTGACTCCCAACAGCATGACAGCAATGAGTAGTCACCAGCTTGTGTCTGAAAGAAGAGCCAGGAAAGGAACCCATAGTTGTTTTATGTTGAATAAGCTAACTTCTGGTAGTTGCACTAAGGATATATCTCATGTTCTGTTTAGGCCACAGAAAGAACTGGAATTTATGTGTGTAGAGGAATGCTGAACCAATTCTATACTGGTGACAAAACATTAAAAAAGTAGGATCGAAGACGTCGTTCAAATTGAAGTTGCATTTTAACAAGGAAGTACAAATAACTATTGAATAGCAGTTTCATAGTCTAAGCAGAGAAGATATGTACTTCTGGGAACATTATTTGCTGCTGAACATTCTTTATATTTGTATATATCCTTATGCAATCATATATGTGTGTTTGTATATGTACATATACAAGTTTTTTGAAAGAATCCTGGTCAGATTTTTATAAAATCATCATAATGGATTTTTCAGACATCTGGTTAATTTATTGGCAAATCTGAAGAACACTTTCATGTTTTTTTCTTGGTCCTATGTACTCAATAGTCTGAGTAAGGTTATACCCACAAATGAACAGAAATCATCATGTTTTATTTTCTAGCACAGGAGATATACAATCATTTCACGTTTCCTCTTATTCCAAGGACATGACATTGCATTCTCTGCTGCTTTGAGCAATTTTTTATGTAGATATTTATATTCCTGAGCCTGTTTTCACAAGATATTTTTTTCAAGCATCACCCCGCTGCTATGTGTTAGTTACTTATCTTATTAAAATGTAAGAGGTATTACCACTAATATATCAAGCATATATCTTTGTCACACAGTTGTGTGTTATCAATAGTTTGCCGATATCTTTAGATCCTTCTAGAAAAGTTCTTCTAGAAAAGCATCTCATGGAAGAGTGTTCTTTTTCATGGAAAGTAAGGCACCAGTAATGCAAAACACCTGTTGTTTCATTTCTACCTAATACAAGACAAAAGTTATCATTGTTTATTTTTACTTATTTTTATGAAGGGCACCTATGACATTTGTGTCGCATTTTTATTATATATTACTTGCACAGGACATATGCATACTGAACTCATGCATCGTTTTTGTTTATTAGCAAGGCATAAGATTTATCTTCATCCCATTCCATGATGATTTGAATGGAAACAAGTTACTAAGTGAAGATGTACACTTCTTTCATCGTCAGCTGTTAGTAATATCTTAGCATCCTTTGAACACAGAAAAATGAGAAACCCTCCTTTTGATACAGATCCTGCTCGGAATATTCTGAAGTTTTTAATCTATATGGTGTAAGCATTACTGAATATTTTCTGAATTATTCTGTCTAATGCAAATCTGTTTAGTCTTTTCTATGTATTGAATGATTATGGAAATCTGAAGAAAGAAATCTACAGGGTCAGATTTACAATAAGTAAAAATTGGCATAATTTTTCAGTTCCAAAAAACTATACAAATTTATCTACAAGAACTTAGTGAATGATCTTATTTAAAGCTACATATATGCATTATTGTTATATGCTACTCATTAGCCAAACACCAATTTCAAGGTCACAAGTCAGATTCGCTATTTGGCACTTCTTGGTTTTCCTTTCAGTGTTGAAGGATGTATCTCACTTTAATGATTTGTCCAGTAATTTTCAATCAATAAATTATTAGTTATTTTGAAACATAAAACTTTGCTAATACTCTTAATCTATCTTTCATTCTTTCATCCTTCCGCCCTTCTGTCCTTCCTTCCTTGTTTCCTTCTTTCCTTTCTTTCTTTCTTTCTTTGAAAAAAAGAGAAATATTTTGAAAGAGAAAGTATTTGAGAGAAAAAGAACTATTTTGTGTCTTGGTGTTTATGGGTATGTTTGAAAAAGTTTTTTATAAGCCTTTCTGGACTAAATGTCTATCATCCAAGTGGTTGTGACTGCAGGACACCGGACTCAGAGATTCCCGAGCTTCTACAATGCCATTTCATAAAACCCATGTGTTCCCTACTACCAGGTGTCTGGAGAGATTGAATAGTTTGTCTGTTTCAAATTACTAGTATATTCTTATTTTCAAAGGAAAAGCAAAATGGTTTTAAATATGCTGTCTAATCCTAGGGTAGAATCTTGTTCCCTTAATTCATATGCCTGACCTATGGAAATTTAAGGTATCTGGCCTTAGAGAAAACAGGGATTTCATGTAGCCTACCTCAGACAGTAGATACTAATGGGAATTTGAGCTGTTACTGTGTTAGCCACTTCTAAGACCCTTAAAAATAAGAGACTGTGCATTCAAATTACAATATTTCTCATCCTTGGCTCTTTAGAGATAGAAAGGAGTCATTAAGGTTTTCACAAACATTGCAGTGAGCTGTCTCTACTTTGCAGTACAGGGAATCAGCAGGAAAATGTTTAAATGCCTACAACCACTGGGAATTTAATGGTGCACATTTCTGCACAATAACAGATCAGGAACCTAGTGAACATCCAGTGGGAGCCTTTGCTTTCAGCTTCTGGCTGACTTGAGAGGACTGACTCCACATGTCTCAGACAGTGCCATGGGAAAGTTGCTCTTTAAATCTGCTCCTGTAAATACGGCTTCTGAGGCCATGAATTTGAAAGCCACTGGAGCCAGTTAAAGCACAAAGATTGTATAAGATAATATATAGGCAGATTTCATGAGACATATTCTAAAATACATGCTTCTCATGGATGGCCTAACCAGGAAGGTAAAGGCAGAATTTTACTTGTTTGCTACCTTTCTGACCCAAAGGCTTTTGCATTCCTAGCTGCAATACCTTACCTTCAAATGAAAGATAAAGGAAGTTTTCTGCTTCTTTTTCTCCGCTAAAATTTTCTCCTGAAAATTAAGAAATTGATTATATCTTGTAGTGAGTGACCTACCTACGTGTAAAAGATGTGCAACATTCCCTAAGATATTTAGTACCTAATTTTGTAGTGTTGAAGAGTTACAAACATCCAAGCATTGGTAGTCAGCAGAAGTCAACTAACAACTAAGCTTCAAGCTAAGTAAAGACCTCTTCCAGAAATCCAGATTTTCATTTCTTCCTTCATACACTTTACAGATCAGAATGATCAGGTAAATCATGGTAATTCCAACACACTATTAAAAACTTGACAAACTTCATATATAACTAAAAATTCCATTATTACTGCTAGACACAAAATAATGATAAGAAACACTTCCCCCCCCCCCCCCCCCCCCGATAATTCCAGGGAATCCTGAATGTGTCCTATCTGCAGCTGTGGTCAGTTTTCAGTGCTTTAATGGAAGACAGAAAAATACTTACATTAGTACGAATCAGGTTTTCTGTGCTTGCAAGAATGAAATTAGAAGAAAAGTATCACTCTGGATTTGGTACAACTTTATTAAATCCAGAGAAATTTTTCTGTGGACTTCAGTTTAACATTTTTTAACATAAAAGACTATAAAATGTTCTTAGATGCTTTACACTGCCAGGGACACTTTTCCAGAAAAAAAAAATAAAAATGTTCATGCAGTTATATATCTGCAAAAAAACCTAAATGCAAGACAAGGATAGAAAATCTCACAGGTGGACACTTAAATTGTTCCTAATCACAAGCATCAAGACGTGTAGAAGTGGATTACTGCCATGTGGTATGAGAATGAGAACACTAATTATTGAATCCTCCTTGTATTTCCAAGGTTCACCTTGACTGATTTTATTAAGTGTTCAGTGATACCAATTACACCCAGTATCCACTCCAGTTAACAGCTGTTTTTTTTTCATATTGTGAGAAGGTCCACTAGACTTGTCCCATATAGTTTTCTATTCCATTCCTCCAAAAAGCAGATTGCTTAGTAGCAGGTATGATGATGATATAACAATGTAAACTTCTCGCTAATGAATGACTCTTAGTCTTTCCTCCACCCTTTATCGCAAAATACCAGGTGGTTTCTTTGCTTTCTACTTTCTCCAGTTCCCTCATTTCCCTCCTTTCCTAACAGTCAATGGTGATTTCTGTCACAATGATTTCCAAATATAGTTGTCAAAGAAGAATTCATTTTTTTGAATGCTCTAAAGTGATGACATTTGACCTTCTACCACAAATACCTCTACATTAAAAGTAAGATTCATTGTTTCGTGTTATCTTGCTTTATCTTTCTGGAGTTCTAAGCCACTTACATTTTTGTCCTCATTTTTACATATATCATATATGTCAGTGAAATATTTCATACTGATAATATTACTTCTATGGCTTTACAAGTTTGATTATACTCAGTGCTGTAAAATAATAAGTCTAATTAGAACAGTTCAGTGTAAATATAACTATAAAAATCAATTGAGAAATACACTTTAAAAGTTTTGCAAGAAAAATGCGGTATACACCAAAATAAAATCCTGGATTGTGTGATCCTAAATATAAATCTTTAAACAGTAGGACATTTTAACTAGTTTAACAAGTAAATAAGATGGATTGGAACAGCTCTGTTTCCAATAATATGCTTATGAATTTGCCTTTTACCTCAGGTCTACATCTTCATAACTGGGTAAATATTGACTGACTATGAACCCATGTATTGTTTGAAGAAAAGTAATCCACTCCTATCTACATTGCCTTACAATTAAAATTTACGAAACAAACCTCTTTCAGGGTTGTTTCATGAGACTTCCAGACTACAGAGCCACAACTCTGACTGAACAAAAAGTTTTTAATTTATTTGTGTTTAGTTTGCAAGACATTTTCCTGCTAGTACATGTTCTATTAACTCCTCATCTATCTATAAAATCAGCCAGCCATACATCAAAAGGTTTGTCCCTTGTTACTTGTCTTCTTCAATTCCATTCTTAGGATTTTTGTTAAAGGGGGTTTTTTTGCTTGTTTGTTGATTGGTTTTTTTTAGAATGTGCCTCAATGACCAATGATTACAGGCACTAGTGTTGAAAAGCAGTAGAATGCAAAAAAAGATATGAAAATCATCAATTTTTTTGTGTATTATAGAATCCATTCCACTTAAATGTGCCTAAAATTCCTCTTGGAGGAATCAAGTTTTTCACCATCTCTCTCTGACACAGGGCAGCTTTAAGACCTAGTATCTTATCTATTAATTTACTTACAGAAACATTTTTACTTCTTGTGCTAATATGTATTATCAAGGTAAGTTAGATATACCACAAAGCACTTTTTTTTCTTTAACCTGTAATGATATAACTTTCAAGATGATAAAATAGTTAATGGCAAAAAGATTTCATGAAGAAGAAACATCCAAAATAAATTATCTGATATTCTTTTTAGTCTGTAATCAATAATTACTTCCATTGCAGTTTTGACACCATGAAATTCTGTTAGAATGGGTCTCTGCATGTCTCTATGTATTACTGGATGTTGTTTCTAGATATATGTTACTCTTTTTGCTCCATACTCATTCTTTTCTCTGCATGAAAAGAACTTGCAGAACCTTCTTATTAATGCATTATTTATCTGATCATGTTCCAAAGTGCTTTTGTCTTTCCGTAGTTTTGTCTTTTACTCTGAAATTCATATCCTTCATAAATCTAAGTGTTGTATTCACGTATCTGAAATATCTTTTATTTTCTGAGCAGCTCCCAATCATTCAGCAACAGTCTTGCACGTAATAATAATCAGACTGTAGCAGTTTTGTAATTAGGTTCTGGTAAAAACTGCTTACATTTTGTTCAACACTTCAGGAAAGACATGTTAACATGTTGTGACAACAAAATATTTCACACCTCCATTTGTATCAAAACCAGTAAATCTTCACTTAGTAAGTTGAACAGATCCTTCATTTCCAAGTATGGATGGCACAGTCAGTACATAACATGTGAAAATTATTTTCAAAACCTTTTAGCCCATGCAAAAAATGAGAAATGGATTTTATATCACAGAAAGTTAAATGCCCCAAAAGATTGTGTTTGTTTTAATGATGACCACTAAAAGACAGTAAAACTCAGTGTAAGATTAAGGTGTAGAAAAAGACAGGAGAACTGTTTTTAAAAACAGTTAATAAAATGAGTGAAATTATCTGAGGGAAACAAAACATTTTTTCCTCTTCTAAGTCTCTTTAGTCTCCTTAGTCTAAATGGGGGCGGGGGGGGAAGAAAACAAAACACAAGAAAACAAAACAAAACAAAACAAAAACTCACAGGGGAGAGGAGGAACAAAAGAGAAAATAAATTCTCTTTGAAGTTCAAATCATTTGACATAAAAAGCTTCTTCCATGCATTCTTTCTCCTGTCCTTTCAGGTGGTTAGTATCTCCTTAGTATCTGCTTCAGTAGGTACTTCAGTAGGCAAGATTCTAGTCCTCCATTCCATTGGTAGAAATCACTGTTTTCTATATGAGATAACTGTTATGCATTTAGCAGCACTGGAAAGGAGTGAAGAATGTTGTCACCAACCACTTAGTTTCAATAATAAAATTTCTTTGAAATATTTTAATGCAATTTTTGGCTACATGAACAGGTGCAATCACACCAGCGTATGTTATTACACTATAGATGTGAATACAGCAGTGAGGGACTGGGGTCCAGTTAAGTTAGATGCATTTGGAAAACATAAATATGTTTAAGCCGATGAGCAGGTGAAATATATCAGAAAAAAAAACAAAATTATAACAGACAAAAATATAAGTTGGTTCCAAAAAGAAAATAAACAGAACAATAAAATCTGCTATGAAGTTTTTGATTATTACTGAAAAATGTTCAGGGGAAAAAAAACAAAAAAACCAACCAAACAAACAAACCAAATGAACAATAACCAGATGAATACTGAATAGAATGAGCAACTTTTCCTTCACTGCGAGTGAGAGCATCAGAGTGCAACTGTCTGGGTAATTGTCCATTGTTTATGGGTAATTCCATATTATTGGAATACTGCACACAGAATTCAAGGATTTAAAAATGCTGACAGAAATGGTCTTGGAATAAAGAACTAGGGATCGGGGAGTCTTTCAAAATTTATTTTTTTGAAAAACTAAACAACAGCTTGTAAATCTGTGGATTTGAGTTCTCCCCTATCTGCAGCTATGATGCAGCTTAGTTGGACGGGGAAGCAAACAAACTGGAAAACAAACAAATGAAATGCATAAGTGATATTTGCTGTCTTTTGCATCAGATCGAAATGTTGCGAGCTAGGATAAGTCTTGCTTTTTCCCCTTGCCTTACTTGTGTCACCACTGGAATAAAGAGGAGAAATCATTATGGTTTGTGTTGAACAAATTGTGCAGTTCTGCTTTCCTTATATTAGTCTGGATCTGTAGACACCACATTCATTAAATCCAGTGTTCAATTAAGATGATTAAAAGGATTCAGTGAGGAAATATCAATTTGTTATTACTGAAGGACCACTTGGTCCTTTGTGTTTGTGGTCCTAGGCTTTGTGAAAGAGCCAGTCAACAGTACAGTTAGAAAATAACAGTTCAGTTCATTTCATTCAGCTTTCACAACAAGAATGTGCAAAAAGGAATCTTGACGCATGCTGGTTTTGTTCTCTTTATTCTTAAGCAATCCTACCAGTGAACTCCCAAATTAGCAAGGTCTAGTAATGAGTTTGAAGATGTAATGTTTAATTTTCAGGTACTCCAAAATAAATATTTTTTATTTTCATGAACTTTGCAGACTGAACTATATTACCGTACAAGCTATTAACTCTGAAGATAAATGCCCATTAATTGATACAACATCTAGAAACATTCAAGTAGGAAGCAATGTCCAACTTTCTACTCAAAACAGGGTCAAAACTGTTTTCAGTTTTGACTGAAATTCAACAAAAACTGTTGAATTCAGACAAGGTTGCTCAGGGCTTGGTCCAGCTGAGTCTAGAAAATGTCTGAGGAAAGACACTTCACAAGATGTTTCTGCAGCCTATTCCAATGGTTAATAAAACTGAATTCCCATACCACACCCTGCCCTTAACACAAATTTATTTTTTCTCCTTCCTCCACCACACACCACTGGCCCTGGATCCATCTCCTTAATGACCTCTTGTAGGCAGTGTGGGATAGCTGTTGGGTTCTTTCCCTAAACCAACTCTTCTCCGGCCCAGCTCGCCCAGCCTTTCCTTGTACAGCAAGTTTTGCATTTCCAACCATGAATTAGTGGCAGGGTGGGGGGGTGGGGGAGAAAAAGAAAGGAACAAAACAAGTAAGTAAACAAACAAAAAACTTCCCAAAACTGCAGGGGGAGTCATTAAAAACAAACCCATCACCCAAGTCCCCCAGCACTCACTTAAATAAAAATCTGTGGAAAAAAAAATCAAAAATAAATGCCACACTAATTACTGCATGGCAACAGGTCTTAAGCAACTGTAAAAAAAAAAAAAAAAAAAAAAAAAACAGAACAAAAGATTGTACTGGAGGTGTGTGGCAGGGTTTTGGTGGTGGGGTGTTACAGAGGTGTTTTCTGTGAGAAGTTGCTAGGAGCTTCCCCTATGTCCATAGCCACTCTAACTAAATATCTGAATAAAACCTATATAAAAAGTTAAATAACTAGAAAAAAAACCCCACTTCCCAAAAGTAACTATTAGAGGGGGGAAAAGAAAGCCACACCGAGCAACCTTCAGTGACAAAAAATCAATTGTCTACATAAAAAAATGAAACCTTAAAAAGAAAAAAAAATAAACAAACAAACAAACCCAACCCAACAAGCAAGTACCTGGGAGGAAAGAAAAGCTTCTGAATTAAAAAAAAAAAAAAAAAAAAAAAATCCAGCCCTAAAATTGCATCTAAATAAATAAGTACATACATACATACTCATAAAACCTCACTAACAAACTGCCAAAAGTAGGAACGTCACCACTCCTCAAAAAATTCCACTGAAAAGGAGGAAAAGAAAAAAAAGGAAATATAAAAAAAGAAGTACCCCTCCCCTAAAACGCATCTATGCATGCATCCAAAAAATAAGGGAAGAAATAGAAGAAGCTACCACAAAAAGCCCGCTTCCCCAAATCAGAAAAAGAAAAATGATAAAAAAACAGCTGCCAAGAGTCTTTCTCCAAAACACCTATTACCTGCCTGTTTGCCACGTTCTGCATAGCAGGGAGCTGACTAAAGGTGCTGGCAGAGAATGAAATACCAGTACTGAATCACATTTCTTATGTAAGTGTACTTGCAGTTTTCTTATAACCCTAAAAGCATTCCTGAGAGAGAAGATCATAAATCTCTTCAAAATGTCTTCCCTTTTTCCAGAGTAAGAGAGTACAGCCTGACAGAGTGTTTTTAAAATGTGTCTGCTAGCATCTTGCTATGCTTCCGTAATAATTCCAACATCACCAAAACCTTCTCATTTAAATAAATCCTGCCAGGGATTTATCTCACCTAATTTCACGGGGGTAATTCCCTTGCCTAAACTTTTGCTACCAGGGCCATTTCAGGCACTGTAGGGTCTGCCTACCTTCTAGTTGTTCCTCAACAAGAAAAATGATTTCTCCTAGGTTGTGTAATATCTGCCCATCCAACATACAGACGTCTCAGGGCAGGGGGTAGAGTTTGGAGGTCAGCTGGAGGCAATGTAGGATAAATTAATTTTACAAAAATGGCCTTGGATTCTTATATTTTGGCAACTGAATCATGCCCAGAAGTCAATAGCGAGTCTACATTTACCTCTGAGAAAGTTAGCTTAGTATTTCATTAGAGGGAATGGAGAGAAACTTTGCATTTTAGGGCATGACTCATGGGAACTGTTTTGGACATCTGCTTTATCACATTCCACAGAGGTGCCTATTTCTCCACTGACTGCAAAGCAGCGACAAACTAAGACATAGAAATCAGCTATAGACATTTGAAGTAGGTAAGATTACTTTTTCAAGGGAACTTCATGATCTCTATCTGGTAGTAGTGTATGTATGCTGTGCCACAATTGTTACACCTAAAAAAACCCAGATAAACTCCACTTCAATAAGTATCAAGGCAACTCCTATGCAGAAACTCTGTACGTTGTGTTCATGACAACATGGTAGCTGCTTTTGCCGGCAGACAAGGAGACACAGAAAGAAATAATAAACAATTCTGATACATTTTTTCACTGTCTTTTCCAGAGAGTTCTGAAAATTATGGAAGTCTCTGTGACTTCTGTGCTATTCTGACTGTGTACTACTCTGACTAGCTTACCAAATTGGAGATTTTGTCACAGAGTACAGGGGCTATAATGAACTCATAATCAAACCAACAGATCATTCTTAAACTAAAAAATATACAAAGCAGCTTTTGAAGTGAATGGGATGGCTGCAACACTCTGATGTGCCTGCATTTTATCACAGGAAAATAATGATGTCAAAACCTGTGATGAACGTTCTTTAAGAAACATCATTTATTCACAGGTCACACAGGCAGCAACCAAGTTTTAATGGATCTGTGAATATAAAAAAAGTACTCTGTAAGCAATGCATCATAATTTGTTGTAGACTTGGAAGAAGCAATGAAGAGCCTGCCCTACATTCATGCCCTGTTTATTTGAAATCCACGGTTTAAAGCAACTGAAAACTACAGAAACAGAGAAACGAGCCAACATTTCTTCTTTCCTTGCTTATATCTGCGAAGTTGCTGACATTTATGCTGGCTGGCTACTCAAGTTTTAATCATCAGTGGATTTAAAAAGACCATAGATGCATTTATTTCAGAAAACTTCAATAACTTTCCACTAGTTGTTTCCACAGGTATAAGCATGTATAAGGCATTGGGTTCCTAAAAATTCATTGTCAGGATATTTTTGGCAGAGTAAAAAAGTAATATTTCTTCAAAAAAACAGTAGTCTTCAGCACCTAAATTTACAGTATGTCCTAGATATTTCAACTACTATATTGCTATTTGTGTTTGAGCAACACTGGGATTTTATTCTTCCCTACATGAATTGTGAAAATCTAAGGGATATTAACTTCTGGACAAAATTTTGGACCTTTTCCTCATACATTTCTAGCATATTTTTTTTGCTGTTAGCAGAGTCCATTTCAAAAAGAATTAAAAAAAAAAAAAGAAAAACATAACCAAAAAAACAAACACTAAACACAAAAAAACCCCAAAACTAATAAAGAAAAAAAAAGTTAAGTATATACATTTTTTTAACCAGTTTTCTTAAGGGATTGCATTTTGCAGGCCTTTCAGTTCTTCTCTAGAAGTTTTTTCCCTAAGAAAATTTGCCAAATATGTCACCTTTTTGGGACATATTTCAACCACATCCCCATCTCTCCCCTCACCATCCCCGTTAGATATGGCTTCTCATTAGAGGACGGAAACCCAAAGTATTATCTTCACTGAGTCAGCATAATGCAACTCCCTTTCTAGTCTAAGACACAGAAGCACATGAATAATCATCAGCTACTGATATAATTCTGTCTCATCCAAAGGAAATATTCTAGTGAAAGGGGAATTGAAGTTGTCTCAGACAGCAAGGGGAGAGATGTTATGGGGCAAAAGCTACACTGATGTCAAAAAACAAGTTTCATGATTGTAGGACAACTTATTATTTTTCATAAATCAGCAATAGCTATTTGTAATGTAAAGAAAATGTTCTGCTCACCTGGCCTTTACACAGAACAGTGGCAGATCTTTGTTGGATATGTTTCCCCAAGGAACTGTTGCTTTCACTATTTGTTCCTTTCTAAGTTAAAGCATTGGCATAAACCACCAATGGCCTTATTTTATTTTTTTTTTCATGTCACCCCAGGCTAATATCTTTGATTATTAGTATTTTTTTTTATATTAGCTGTTGTTACATAGGTTACGATCACTTTTTTGTCTCCCATGCCCAAAGTTTTATAAGGATTAAAGTTGTTAAGAGTTAATTTGTGCTTCTTTGTTTCTTTCCCATGCATGCCTAGAAAAAGTAGCCTAATGCTTTTGGGTGAGCCTCACCTGTAACCATTACTTGTGTTTTGTTTGTTTTCCCAACACATATCAGAATCACCTAGTGGGTTAGAGCTGGGCAGATGTAGTCAGGGTCTCACTTGTCTCAGCAGTGTTTCTGGGTGTTCTTCCCACCATGAAGTCTCAGAGTAGGACGAGAAAAGTACAAAAGTAACCCTTTTATACTGCTTTTGTTGTTAACCCCTTAGTTCCAGCTAAAAGTGAAACACTCAGAAAACACATTTCCAGGTTACATAAAAGCTTAATTCCAGGTTTAGCAGTTGTGAAGAAATAATTTTGTGCATTTGCTTTGTTTTAATGCAAGCCAATTTGTGTTTGGTTATAAATAGCTCTTACAGGGTCACCAATATTCAATCTGCTCGATGTCAATTCTGAAAACTGTTCTAAGGACCAAAGAAGGTCCTCTTACATAATTGCCACCAAGAAGGAACATTTAGATCGAGCAGATCTAGCAGATCCTCAAAACCTAGGGGCCAGGGAGTCTGTCTTCTTTATTGCATCATCAAAGTTCAGTAAGCCCTCCACAACTATCACCAAAAAAGTCAGGTCTGATTACAGTGTTTATGGAATGCAGACTCAATTCAGCAACCAAATATCATCACAAAGAAGCTGTAGAATCCAGGCAGCCCAGTCAAATCTCACTGGAAGTCTAGCTAAAAGAGACAGGTCATTGTTTGTGGAAAGCTCTAAGGATCGTGTTTTTTCTGTAACTTCTTACCTGGATCAATTTGGAATAATTGATAAAGATTATGAAAAATACTTTCGTATATTTTAGAGAATTAAATTGAAACAAACAAACAAACAAAAAAGTATATAATTATTACCTCAAGGCCACTAAAAAGCAATTAATTCTCAAAGCTTGAAGGCTAAGACATTTATAGCTCTTGTAAAAAACCAAACAAACAAAACAAAAAGGTAGTAAAGTAATTGTCTAATCTTGGTAAAATGCTCTAAATATTCAAAGCACTGTATAAATACTAATTCTTATTCCACCAAATGCTGAATGCGCACATTATACTTTACTTTTACCTTATTTTATTTCCTGTAATAAGCTACAACACTTGTTCTCAAAATCTGGCTTTTTAAGCTTTGAAGAAAGAGTAGAGCATTTGACCCCTGCTAGGAGACTGGGTTTTCTGGCCAAAATGACACACTGCTTTAATTTGCTAGGGTCAAATTATGATTTATCATGCACACCGTGTAGCTATACAACACATGTCAAGGCAGAGCACATACAAGGCAAGCTTGTATTTCTTTCATTTAACTCACTGAAAAAGATTTCAGTTACATTACTTGTAGCCTACAGCACTATAAGTTTATTGAAGTTTTAAAACCCCTTATTGCAAAATCAGTTCTGACTTTAAAAAAAAGAAAGACAACAATAAAAGTCTGGTAATTATGTCATTCTTGAATAATGACTTAAATTTGTACGCCAGCTATTATCGTGTTCTGTTGGTCAGCAACCTAATAGTTACCTATTCATGTTAATTTTTGTTATGAAACTGGTCATGCTTATGAAGCAGGTGACTTGCTTAAGAGAAAATTATTTCTTTTAAAAGTTTCTCATGATCACAGAGAAAACTTTCAGATCTGTGTCACAACTTGACAAAAAACATCACAGTTCCACAAACTAAAGAGATTCACAACAATTCATTGCCCATATTTTTTTTAATCAGAATTCTCTAAGAACATACAATACTTGGCAGAGGCAGGTTAAGGGGATCCAGTGAGTTTTATTTTTAAAATAGATACCAACAATTTCCTAAAAAGGAGTAGTAAATATGAAATGTAGTCGATGTATGTTATTCAGTAAATGAGCTACTATTTACAAAGATGTGTCCTATAACATTTTCATATATTATGAAGCAACTAACAAATGAAGGATTCTCAGCAAATCATTAGCAAATTTGTTCAAGAAAGAGTTCCAAATCTGCCATGTGTTTGAAGGCAGTGGAGGGATAATAACTCTGCACTGCAATTCTAGCAGTGGTACAGATGTTCAGCTAAGCTCAGTCTTTAATTTCAGGTATGTTATTATTGCTGTTATAATATGACCTGTATCTCAGAATTTTATGATCTGTTCATACCGAGAAAAATCAATATGATTTATCAACACACACCTTTTTGCTATAAACCAGACGGCAGTCTCTTAAGGCTCCTCTCGATAGTCAATCTCTGTCCTAAATTTACTACTAGAAAAGATTTAATTGCAGCCAAGGTTTTAAATCACTCGTAGCACCTAATATGGGTGCAATTCACATATGTTGAGATATCTTTCTTTTGTTGCTTGAGGTAACATAATCTAATTACTGTTGATGCAAAGCCTGTGAGATTTAAATCTTTCTCCTTAACCTCTCATCTTCTCTGAAGTGATCATTTTTATTCAATATTTTAGGGTTTTGTCACCTCTTGGAAATTTTTTTTACTTTTCATTGTAGTAATGCTATCTTTTTTTCTGCCCCCCTCATTTTTGTTCTCTCACTCTTCCTCATTGTTTTTCACCGCTTCTTGTGTCTCATTAGATATATGGCATCTTCTGTAGGGGCAGAGACATTAAACCCAAAGCAAGGAACTGTGTGCTTTCAAAGTTATTTTAAATGTGTTTTTACAGAGAGAAGCTGCAAAGATGAACAGTCTTTCTCCCCAGTAGAAACAGAGTTCCTCAGCCATGCTAGGTGACATTGACAAAAAATGCTATTTGCAGGAAAACTCCTGGCAGGAAGACGAATCTCCTCTTGTGATTCATATCTTCAAGGAAACCAAATAAATCCAGCGATTCACAGGAGACACTAGGATATTAGCAATGCTGTAGTCACATGTAGTACAGGCAATTTAACATCAATTTATACTTATTAAAGCCTTTTAAAAATATAGATATTTGGATCTTATAGTAAAGAACATGGTAAAGTTAATTTTACATTTAGAAGAATGTAAAAGAAAAGATATTTCTTTTTTGTGTGTGTGTTGAAACTACCCACCTAAGATAATAATACATTTCAAATCACATTCAGAGCAATTTCTTTTGCACAGATATTGTACATAAGACAAAATACCATAACTTAACCTCTCAACTGAATTACCACTTCCCTGCACCAAAAGTACACGAAGTCTTCAGGTACCATAAGACAGAATTTTCCTAGATGTCTAAAAACTACTACCAAGTATCTTGTTGTCTCTTATTCTTCCCAGTGTTTTTTAGACAGCATGTGGGATCAATAAGGGGAAGGATACCTATAAGAGTAGGAAAATAAAAAATAATAAAAAAAAATCTATTAGAATTCCATGTGAAGGGATGGCCTGCAGGTTCTTCCAGAAGAATAACAAGACACCTAATCTCAGGCTCTGTTTCTCAGGTGAGGAGTACTTCAATAAGGAGCAGTAATTTGTTTTTTCAGCTGTACACATACTTTGTAGCACCTCTCCAGCTGCTATGTTTACTGTCCATCTGTATCTTTTACAGCCAAGAGAAATCCCTTTGGGTTTTTGTCCAGGTGTCAAGATGATGCATTGTCATTCCGTATTCATCTCACATAGCTGGAGACTATTAATCCAGAATTAAAAAGTTTTACAAGTCCTGTAAGTAATAAGGACTAAAAATTCTGAAAACTTGTCTAAGGCAGTAAAGACAACCTCTTATATTTTTTGTTAATATGTCTTACCTGTAGTGTAAACTCTCCACTATGAAGCCAGCATGAATACTTACCGGTCAAATTAGTTAAATGCTCTAGAGGAAGACCTAATGGACTGTTGGTTGTAATGGGCATTTAGCACAAATTTTTCAATAGAAAACTATTTTTCCTGGAGAAGTCTTTTGTAACACAAGTGCTGTGAAAAGTATTCACAGTATATGACGTTTCTTCTCTTTCATGTAGCATCATAGGATAATTCAGTTTGGAAGGAACCTCAGAAAGTCTCTAGCCCACCCAAAGCAGGGCCAGCTCTAGGACTGGATTAAGTTGCTCAGGGCTTTGTCCAGATGAGTCTTGAAAAGCTCCGTGGACGGAGAACACACAACCTTTCAAGGGCTGTGATGTTCCAGTGCTCCATTATCTTCACAGTGATGTTTTTCCTCCTTATATCCAGGCAAATAAATTGGTTTAACACATGGCTTGTCTCTCTTTCACCATAAATCTCAGTAAAAAGACAAATCCATCTTAATGGCCGCTTTACAGATGCTGAGAAGCTGCTGTTTGGTAGTCCCAAAGCCGTCTCTTCTCCAGGCTGAGCAAGCCTAGCTCCATCAGCCTCTTGTCGTGGAGCACATATTGGAGGTCCTCGATAGCTCCCAGCTGAGCTAATTAAAATTTATCAGCATCCATCTTGGATTGGTGGGCTCGGAACTGGATATTGCATTTCAGATGCATCTAATGTGATACGTAAAGGGGAATGATCACTTCCATTGTTGTACTGTGTTCCTCTTGATAAGAAGTGTCGGCTTATTTACTGCCAGGCCATGCTGCTGGCACCTTGACACCAAGGTTTTTTTCATCAGAGCTGCTCCCCAGTCAGTCACTCCTCAGCCTGTTCCTCTACAAGGAGTTAGCCCATCCCAAATTCAGAACTTTACATATCTTCTCACTGAATTTTCTAAAGTTTCTGTTGGCTTATTTCTCTAATTTGCTTGCATGTCACTGAAAATTAACCCTGACCTTTAGCGTGTAAGAAGTTTCTCCCAATATGTTGCTATCCACAGACTTACTCAGCATGCACTACATTTCTTCCTCCAGATCATTGGTAAAGATAACAGAAGTCGTCACAGGATAAGACTTCTGAGGAACTCCACTTGTAACTAGAGACTTCCAAGTGTTGCTACAGTCAAGGTAAATGACATGATGACTCTCTCTTTAGCTACAGATACAGTCATTTCATCATGGAAGGCAGTCAGACAGGTTAGGTGTGATTTAGCCTTGGTACATCCATGCTAATGCTTCCCAGTCACCTTTGCTTCGTGTGCTCAGAAATGTGCTCCAAGAGGATTTTCTCCATAACTTTCTCAGGGACTGGGGACTGTAGCTCCTCAGGCTGACCTTCTTGTCCTTTTCTGAAGATAAGTACAACATTTGTCTACCTGCAGTTACCAGGAATCTACCCTGACAGCTGTGACCTTTCAAAAGACAGAAAAAAAAGCCTTTCAGTGATAGCAGCCAGCTTCCTCTGCACCTTCAGGTTCATCCTATTTGGCAGACACATATGTGTATGCTATTCTCAAGGCAATTCATTCAGATGCTTGATGGCAATTGTTCACCACTATGCTTTCTCAACATTTCTGTCAAGACATGAAGATCATCTCACTAGAGATCTTGCTGAAGTTTCTAACTGATAATTACTTTTCATATAGTTTTATTTGGTTGCGTCTCTCTGAACTACATCTGGGGATCATTTACTGAGGAAAATGTAGGTAAAACTGAAGCTATTAAATGGTACAAAATAGAAACAATTAATATTATTTATCTTCTTCGATATCGACAATTCCCAGTAAAACGCACACTCCCACAGCACTGAAATCAGTGAAGTTCTCAGATGATTTTAAAGGGAGCTGAATCTTACAGAGCGAGACACATCTGTGCTTTTAGACAGATTTAGAAATTCATCTTAACTCATTTTAGTTTCTATTTTAATAGAATGTAATTTATTTTCTATTTTCATTCAAAGTAAAAGCTATTATTTACAAAGGGAATGAGGAGAGGCAGGGATCAAAGGCTATTAGAACCGATGGCTTTGTAAATAAGAGAGGCATAACTATTTCAGTGTGAGATTATATATGCCAAATACTCATGAACCTTTCTAAGAAAACTACACAGATTATATCCTGAATTATTTTTTAACCAAAAATAGTTATAAAAAAATCTTACATCTTCTCCACCCATATATTTCATGTCCATGGATAGTGATTGAGCAATGAAGGAGAATAGCTAATAATATCATATTAAAATATCACAGTTATTATGTGTAAGTATTCTAAATTGTAGTTATACAAATTCAAGCTTTGGCAGTGCTGAAAATATATGAAACTTGGTCTTTCTAATTCACAGATTTATCAACCTGGTTTTCAAAAATCACAAAAAATATTCAGATTTAAAAAAAAACCAAACAGATGTTCGAAATTTCTATTGGAACCCATAAGTTCCCCCTCCTTGGTAAAGAAATATATCGGTCCCTTATGAATCCTAATTATTCTAATATCTATAGGTATATATAGATATACAGCAATCTGAATTTTGTCTGAATCTGACAGTGGGTGACATTTCCCTGGGTGGGTGGCAGGGGACTCGGTGAGAAAGGACAGTAGCTAATATCTGCTGGAGTTGTTTTTTGGGTTTTTTTTGCAGTGGTCCAGTCTTTTCATCTATTCCAAACCACACTTTAGGAAGTCAGCTCTTCCTAAGTGCTTGTGATAGCAAAAAGGCTACAATTAGTTAACGAGGTTAGTAAGAAAACTGAAAAACTCAGCCACAATTTTCTCACCTTTCTGTTTTTCTGGTGGGAGTTTATCACCTACTCTGATGTAACTAAATAAAAAAAGGAAATCCCAGTCTGCAGTTCATGAATGCAGAACCTATTTTTGCATACACAAGCTAAGTAAAACAGTGATGTAAAAGTCAAATTATGGCAAATGTTGACTATTTCATAATAGTTGTATTCATTACATTAGCGACCAAGCAAAGATTCTATTTTCCATACATTTTAAAGTGGAGGCATAGTCCTGTCCTGAAGAGGGAAAAAACTGTATTTGACAAGACAGTTGTCTACAGGACATGAGAAAGGACTGTAAAACATGCCATTATGTTAATAAGATACAGAGTTCATAAACTTGTACTAGATGTTTTAAACATCTATGATGAAAGATAAGAATGTAAAGAAAATCATGCTTTTCCCTGTTCTCAGTGGCTCAGTATAAAGAGGTTTGTATCAATATGTCGCAAAGATTTGGTACAGACACACAGGTTCTGGGTCCATTTACTTTAAGCTTTAAATAAGAAATGCTATAATAGTAAAAGAGCTCATGGTGCACAAGCCATTTCGGCTTAGAAAAGAATAGAGTTGTCTTTTCAGTGTTTTCAGGTTCAGTGATTCACAAACACCACTATTCCAAACACACTTGCAAGCTCGGCTGTGTGGATAGCTCATGTGTCTTCTGTCTGTGACACTTCTTTTTGCTCTATATAAATACGCCTCATATTCTAATGGCTAGAACAAGTCCCTGATTGTTAAAAAACTCCTCAAAAGCAATCTTATCATGTTTTCAAGTTTCTGTACGAAAGATACACTCTGCTGTGGTTAAAATGCATATGCATATATATATAAAAAAAATACATTTTTTATTTTCTCTTACTATATTCTAAAACAGGAATGGAAAAAAAAAATCAGTGAGGAATTCTATCCCATATGTTGCTAATTTCAGGTATAAATTGATGTAGAAATAATTCTACAGCATATAGGTACCTGAGACACAAATTTTAGAATAAATGTATTACACTGGCACATTTATACAACCACATATATATGTGTGTGTGAAATGTTTATATAATGTGTATATAATGTAAGTATACATATATGTATGCACATGCATATTTATTTTGCCTCTTTCTCCCATTTTCTCCTTTTTAACTCTCTAGACAGATGAAGAAACATGCATGTCTAGTGGGTGGTGTCCCTGCCCATGGAGACCTTTATGGTCCCTTCCAACCCAAACCATTCTATGATTCTATGTTATATTTAATTGCTGGGTAACTGAACATTATGAATTACTATTTACTCACTCTTGGTCTAGAAGGATATTCTCTGATTTCAGTAACTAACCAAAGGGTCTGATTCCAACTAAGTTCTCCACAGACTGCGATGAGCAAAAGCCAAATTCAACTGCAGTTTCTCTATGGAGATGAAGGAAAGAAGGGAAAAAAAAACAACTTCTAAGTTATTTCTGCCTAATTTGGCTGGTGTCTTCCTTGTGGTGTATATCTGATCTGTATGGAGAGAACAAAATAAAATCATTCCTCAGGCAACTGAGATGGTTGTTTTTACTCTGACTGATCAATCCCTGTTGCTGAAGGGAGCAGGGAAAATGGGATTACAATCAAATAACCTTGTTCTTTATAAATGAAAGTGTTAATTAGCATTTTAATTGCAGGACTTGTGCACTGTGAGTGGTATGTTATGTTGTTCTCAGCAGCACAGAACTGTTTTATTTTGAAGTGCCCAATAAGTTAACATTAAATTTAATGACTTACCCTTCTCATTATGCTCATTAGTACATGAAAAAAATGAACAAGATATGGATAGCTCAGGGCAAAACACATTCTCCCCTCTTGTGGAACAGCAAGCTTTTTCTGTGTTTCATATACATATTGTGAGAATAAGGAACTATTTCAATCTTTAGACGAAACTCAGCATTGTCTTTCTTTACCTGAGAGTCCTGTGCTTTTCCAGAGGGGATCTAATTCATCCCTCAAAGACCTTCTCTCAGAAGTCTAACTCTCTTCAAACACAGTCAAAAGAGATTCAGTTCAATGTACTGATCCTTTGACTCTTACATCTAGACATGGTCTTCCAGGTGAGGATCTGCACTGAGAAATTATTACAAACAGGACTCCTTAGCGCAAATCAACCATAAAGGGTGGTTTTGTTTTATTTTTGTTTTTGATTTTTCCCCCCCTCAGCTTCTTAGATATTAGAATAGAAATACAAATACTATAGACAAAAAGGATAGAAAGCCTCCTCAGAACAACCAAAGTCATGCGGCTGAAAGGGGGTTATGGTCACTTACAGTAAAATATCTAATTATCTGCAAGTTAAAAACTAAAGGTATTATAAAAGAAAACATTTCTAAATCCATTTGCCTCAGTAGGCTTTGATGTAGAAGTAAGGCTTCTGTCTCCATTCATTGAGATATATCTCTGTCTTAGCCTGAGAGGCACATATCTCAAGTAATGTAGCAGCACTCCCTTCTCACAAACATATTAAGTTACAGTCAAATGAATCTATACAACTATAGATACAACAGTGAATGATGAACAAAGGTAAACCTTGTCCTACTGTGATTGCAGTGAACTTCACTGTACTGACCCCATACTAACAGCTTTGGTATGAGGTTGTGAAAGAGAAGTAATTGGAATTCATGGGGATTCTTAGACCATTGAATGGTTCAGTAACCTTGGCATTAATTTATAAATTGCTTTTGCTTTCAAAATACCATGCACAGAAGATAGACTATTCAAATAGCTTAGGGAATACAGCTGCTTTCACCACCACTCTTTATTTAAAAAGATCTGACCTTGCTGTGTTGAGGACCTGACATTAATGTTAGTAAAGACCTATCTGAGAAAGGACAGCAAGGATAAAACCTGTTATTTAATTGTGAGCCGACAGATGTGTTAATTTATTTTCTTAGGAAATAAATTTCTATTAGGCTATAGCAACCTTTTCATTCAACATCTTTAGACCATAGAATAAGAAAATAATTTTTTATTAGAATGTTAAAAGAAAAGATATCTCACAGTTACTTACACGCTGCAGCCAGAAATATTAGAAAAAGAAAATTGTACGGAGAAGCACTTATTCTAACACAGAAGAGTTTTGAAAAGACATCAAGGAAGAAGTCAATCCATGTGAGAGCAACTGAAGATATAGAATCTCTGGAAGCTTTGTTTTCTTAACAAAATATCTCTGTCCAAAACACAGAAGAACATAATTTAGGGATTAAAAGTTGAATGGAGGTATAGGCTGGAAAGAACCTCTGCAGGTCATCTGGCCAACCTTGTATGAAACACAATTGGATTCAATCTTAGATAAGGTTACTCAAGGACTTGTCTACTCAAGATTTGTATTGCAAGATTTCCATAGGTCCCTTCTAGACTAGGGCTTCCCTGGACTTTTCTGTGGTTCTATGAAAAAAGTAATTTTCTGTGTCTTTTAGTCTTCCTTTTCTGCCAATATATTTACAGGTGCCATTCTTGCAGTCTGTCACATTCCATACCAAACCTAACTCCCTGTATACCTGAGTAAAGTCTTTGTGTTCCTCTCAGGTGGCACATCCAAGATTCCACCTTCTATGTACTCCTTTTTCACATCTAAGCTCAGTCAAGAGTTCCCTGTTCAGACCACATTCTGCTACTCCTGCTCAACTTCTGCATATCAGAATGGTCCCAGTCTGTACTCTGAGGAGGCTTTCCAGGAAGATCAGGCATGTTTCCTGCATCCTTTCACCCTGCAGGCAGCCTCCCATGGGATTCCAACAACTGGTTCCCTGGAAAAAAACTCCTCTCTCCCTGGAATTCATCTCTCTTGAAGTAATTCTACTTGCCCTCCTAATTTCTCTCATGATCTTAAATTCAACAACCTTGCTGTAGCTGAGGCTGTTAATGACTATTCCTAACTATCAGAAGTGTTTTATTAGTCATCTCACTGAGTTCCTGTATCAAGAAACTGTAATCAGCACACTCCAGATCTCTACCACCTTGCTTGCACACAACTGTTTTGCCCACCAAATGTCAAAGTGGTTAAAGTGTTTTATGAGAGCCAGGGCCTGTAATTATGAGGCTTATACTGGTTGTCGAAAAGCAAATTCCTCCTCTTTTTTGGAGAGGCCTGTCAATATTTCACTGATACTGATCTGTCCTCTTATTTCAATCCATAATCCATTGATCAGCTCTCAACCTTTACTAAAACAGAGATCCATGCTTTCAGATTACTTTTATGTGTAAGACCTAACCCCCATTTCCCAGCTTTTCTGACACCTGTATCCATCCATTACCCATCCACTTCAATTATTTGACCTCTGTTACCATGCCTCTTTGATCCTAGAAGGATTGTAGCTGCTGTGGGACTGGCTGGAATATGTGGATCAGGCGTAGCTGGCTTACCCTGATGGAAATTGTTGCTTCCCAGCTCTCACCAGGGAACTACATCTTTTCTGCAAGAGCATATCTGCACTGGAAAAAGTCTTTCTTGGTTAGCCAGAAGTAACAAGTTTCCAGCCTCTGCCTGCCCACACATAGATGTTGGCCATCTCTCTTTCCACACAATACTCTGGAGGTTCATCAACTGTAAATAAAGGTAAACTCTCTGTCTGTAATCAAATAGGATATTTAAGTAGCTGAGAAATTTGAAGCTGCAGGCCAATAAAACAAACAAACAAAAATCTAAAATAATCAAAATCACAAAAAGCAAAATAATTTGAGAAGGCTTATTGGACCATATGGAATGGTCCAATATGGAATAATATGGTATGGTCCAATAATGGTCCAACACACCACAGGATGCTATCCCATAATACCACATGTACAGTAGATGGAGGATTACTTTAGGCCATCTGTACTAGCTTAATATTTTATCTTCATTTTGTATGACTGAGATGAGATAAAGAAGGTAGGATATACTGTATGACACAAAAGAGATGTCTGCTTTCTTACCTGACATACTTGGAATTCTTCACTGGAAACTTATATCCAATAAATTTATATTTAAAATAATATTTTTCCACTTTGTGTTGTTCCCAGAGGGAATACTTTTACAGCCTTGTGCCTTTAGCAGTGGATAGTGCTCTGTATTTTCACCTTATTGGCTGATGTCTTTCAAGTGAGAGATTCCTGAACAGGTAAAATGGCTTCTGAGGAAAAGACTCTTACAAAATTGAAGTTTTGTTGGTATTTTTTCTAAAAATAATTTATTTTGTAGGATCATTGTTTGTGAAATATTATCTGTTCATAATTTAAAAAAATATAAATAAAAGTAACATTGTTTTAGGGGGAAATATCAAGGAACAGAGGATAGGTTTGTCTTCAGTGTTACCATTGAGTAATCATATAACTTTTGACCTTCACTTTACCCAATTCTCAAGAAAGTTTCAGATCTAGTGTTTTAGCATGTGTTTACTGATAGACCTTTTTTTTTCCATTCATAGTACAATCTATCTGTAACTGCTAAGAAGAACTGAAACATATACAGTTATTATTCATTTATTTCCATTCATTCATTTTCTGTGACCTATGCAATTTTCTCTGTTTCAGTGACTTGAGACAGTACTTTTTGTTTAATCATAAGCAAATCTATAGGTTCTAATTTGAATAGTGTCAGACAAAGTCCCATGATGGCACTTTGTTTTTTTTTTATTTGAAGATCCAGGTGTTCTCTTGAAGACCTTTTAAAAGTTTTTTTCTAAAAAACTGTCTAACTTTTGTAGCTATCTTAAAACCTGGAGAGGATTTTTTTTTATCTTGTTTATGCATTTGGTTTTGTGTTTTTCCTTTAAGAAAAAAACATAGCAGTTTTGGATGACAATATGTTTTACAGTTGGATAACATTGTTATTCTCTGCAAGATCTGTTTACAAATCCAAATACTGTGTTGTAAAATGCCGTGTTGTATTGAACCAATATTTGTCTTGGGAGAAAGTCAGAACTTTAATAGTTATTTCTTACTTCAGTCTTACATAACTTCCATAGCTTAATGATGTTAAAATCTTCATAACTTCACCTTAAACGAAAGCCATGAAGATTAGAGATATCATTTAGTTCCAACAAGCAACATAAGCAATTAAGGTTTTCCAAAAATATAATTAGGTATATCAGGTGGCATAGCTTGAGATACAAACCTGCATAAAGTAAAACAAAAACACATTTAAAGGCAACAAACTGGAAGTAGTCCAGTCAGTGGAAAGTTTTCCTTTTAAATGATATTTTTTTATTTTCTTATTCATAACTTTTTCCTTTATTTCATTTATGCAAAAGTGAAAATTGACTGAGAATGATTCTAATTATGGCTGTGCCTCAATCACCAGGGAAACAAAAATTTAAAATAAATGCATGACCTCAAGGAGTACAAAGTGAGAACCAAGGGTAGTTTTACTAGTAGCTTTCTTGCAAAGCTGTCATTGATTGATTGTCTTTGTGTATATCTCTTGGCAAAAATCAATGCGTTCCTTTAAGTAAAACAGTGTTTGGAGAAAGAAAATATATATTTTGAGTATTTTAAGAGTCCACCTAGCTGATGAGCACCACCACAAATGACAATTTATTGCTAAGTTCCTGATCTCTAAGACATAGTTTTGTGGTTGTGAAACTAAATGTAATGTTAAATTACTGTTGCTATTATATGGGTATAGAGTAATATATCTGCATGTACTTATGTGAAGATATTTTTCATTTTTTTGAAAAAAATTGGTCTGTAATTTACAAGACTTTACAGTCTTGTGAAACACTGGAATATTTCCTGCTCTGAAGAAGAATAATGACCTCCCTACCTAGCACTTATCAACTTGTTTATTCAGTTAGCAGGTCTGTAGCTTTTTTGTTTGCTTGTTTTGTTTTTCGCATGGTATATATTTTAATAGAATGTGAAATGTTAAAAAAAATCAAAGGAATATTGATACATATGCCAAAATATGGTACAATCATTCATATGTCAGGTTTTCAGATAGAAAGCAGTAGTTAGAATCCACACATTGATAGAGTAGCCTGTCCAATCACTGCGCCTCATTAAAACTGAAACCGGTGGACATTAGGCAAATAAATAATTTTTAACCTGGTCTTTGGTTATTAAATACCCATTAACTGGTTGTTGTATGAATGGAAAAAATATTTAACCTATGACGAATACATATTTGAGAGCCAACTGAAACTAGAAATAAAGTAGAATATTACAAATATGTTTGGGTATTAAGGGCGTAAGATTTGAATGAATTGTCAGTTATGGCAAAGTACTGTAAAGAAACAGAAAAAAGAGTAAAGCTATAAGTAGCCCTGCAATACCATAATGTGCACTTCGTTGACATCAGATCTTATTTTATTTGGGTTATTTTCCATCCCATTGTTTTGTTTCTGGCAATACGATATGTTAAATTACTCTATTATTCCCCCCACAACTTTAAATGTAACTGAAGAGGGGCAGTATTAGTTTGAGCTAAAACTAAAACTTTGTGTTCCCTTCTAGAGAAGGACTCTGAATAATGCACTTTCCTTATGTGTGGATGCAAAAATTAGTATTAATCTTGTTAGACTAATTAATGTTTTAAGAATTCAATCAAAATATAACAGGGACTCATTACTAGTCAAAATACAAGCAACCAGTTCTACCATGGATCATTATTAATACAATAAAGTCCACCAACACAATTCTTTGCTGTTTTTATTTGATGTTAAATTTTCATTCTTTCTACACATTTTTCCTTCAACCACCCCAACGCCTGCTGGAAAAATAGCACAGTGAGCTGTAGGCAATGCAGGAGACTCCTGGAGCGCATCGAAGATAAATTCTTAAGTCAGGTAATAGATATCCCGAAAAGAGGGGATGCAATACTGGACCTGTTGGTCACCAACAGAAGTGAGATAATTGGTGACATTAAGGTTGGAGGCACCCCGGGCTGCAGTCATCATACACTGGTGGAGTTTGCAGTTCTGAGGGATACGGGTCATGCAAGAAAGTAAAGTTGGGGCCCTGAATTTTAGGAAAGCAAACTTCCAGCTGTTCAAGGAGTTAGTCAATAGGATCCCCTAGAAAGCTACCCCTAGGGACAAGGGCTGGCAGATCTTTAATGATGCTTTCCATAGAGACCAAGAGCTCTCTATCCCCAGCAGTAAGAAATCAGGCAAGGAAGGCAAGAAACCAGCATGGCTGAGCTGAGGTAAGGAGGGTAAGAAGGAAATGCACAGGCAATGCAAGCAGGGACACGTATCCTGGGAAGAGCGTAGGAACGCTGCCTGGTTGTGTAGGGATGGGGTCAGAAAGGCCAAGGCACAGCTAGAGATGAACTTGCCAAGGAACGCAAAGAATAACAAGAAGGGCTTCTACAGGTTTGTCAGCCAAAAAAAACAAGGTCAAAGAAAGCATATGAGCAAGACTGGTAAACTGGTAACAATGGATGAGGCACTCAACAACTTTTTTGCCTTAGTCTTCACTGGCAACTTCTCTCCCCACACTCCCAAGTGAATAGACTGCAAGGCAGGGATTGCGGGATCAAAGTCCTTCCCACTGTAAAAGATGAGGTTTGTGACCACCTGAGGAACCTGAACATACAGAATTCCATGAGACCTGACGAGACGCATCCCAGAGTCCTCAGGGATCTGCCTGATGTACTTGCCAAGCTATCATTCTCCATGATATTTGAAAAATCACGGCAGTCAGTCCCTGGTGGCTGGAAAGAGGGAAACATTGCACCTATTTTTAAAAAGGGTAGAAAGGAGGACCCTGGGAACTACCGACTGGTCAGCCTCAGTCAGCTTCACCTCTGACCATACTTCTTCTGGTGCCTGGGGCCATCATGGAACAGGTCTTCCTAGAAACTATGCTAAGGCACATGGAGGACCGGGAGGTAATTTGAGACAGCCAGCATGGTTTCACCATGGGCAAGTCCTGCCTGACTAACCTCATGGCCTTCTATGATGAATTGACTACATCAGTGGACAAGGGAAGAGCCATGGATGTGGTATTTCTGGACTTCTGCAGTCCCCCTTCTTTCTAAATTGGGCAGAGATGGATTTGATGGGTGGACTGTTTGGTGGATGAGGAATTGGCTGGGAGGTCGCATCCAAAGGGTCAATGGCTCAATGTCCAGATGGAGATCGGTGACAAGCAGCGTCCCTCAGATTTCTGTACTGGGACCACTATTATTTAGTATCTCCACTGATGACATAGTCAGTGGAATCAAGTGCACCCTCAGCAAGTTTGCGGGTGACACCAAGCTGAGTGGTGCAGTTGACACGTCTGAGGGAAGGGATGCCATCCAGAGGGACCTGGACAGGCTTGAGAAGTGGGAAGGACAAGATTAAAAAAGCTTAATATTTCATGTACATGCACATTGGTGTGCAGGCAGAAATAAGTGAGGCAGCCCTTGGTAGTCACATGAACATGCTTCACATATATGCAAAATGGCTTCACATGTTCAAGGCTGAGTCAGGACGCATTTCAACCACTATCAGTTAATTTTCTATTTGAGATGGAAAACATTAAACAAACCTTTTACTCTTAAGAGTTCAATTAAAAAAAACTGTTACAGGCACTTGGGAAAATGTAGTGGGTTTTATCAATTCCATGGAAAAAGTGAAACATTGCATTTCGTTGGAATACATAAAACAGAGAATTACATTTAGACTATATTTATATACACAACTTTATAAGAGCATGGAGACACTTTATCAGTAGTCCTATTTCTACAGTTATTAACAAAATATGTTCAAAATTTTCCAATTTCTTTCTTTGGACAATTAAAAATATATTCCATGGTTTCTTTTTCTGTCCTTTTCCATTATTTTTGGTCATTATGTCATATTTTAAATTCAGCAGTACAGATGAATTTTCTTCAGAAAAAAATATTTTAATAACTATTAAATATTATTTTATATATAAATAAATTTCTCATTGAAATGGATGTCCTCTTATCTGGTCTTCTCTAAGGCCTTTGACGTGGTCCTGCCCAACATCCTTCTTTCTAAATTGGGCAGAGATGGATTTGATGGGTGGACTGTTTGGTGGATGAGGAATTGGTTGGATGGTCACATCCAGAGGGTAGCGGTCAATGGCACAGTGTCCAGCTGGAGATTGGTGATCAGTGGTGTCCCTCAGGAGTCTGTACTGAGACCAGTACTCTTTAATAGCTCCATCGATGACATAGTCAGTGGGATCAAGTGCACTCTCAATAAGTTTGCAGACATCACACCTGAGGGAATAGATGCCATCCAGAGGGACCTGGACAGACTTGAGGAGTGGGGCCATGTGAACCTCATGAGGTTCAACACGACCAAGTGCAGAGTTCTGCAACTGGGTCGGAGCAACTACCAATATCAATACAGCCTGAGGGATGAAGGGATTGAGAGCAGCCCTGAGGAGGAGGACTTGGGGGTACTGGTGGATAAAAAGCTGGACATGAGCTGGCAATATGCATTCACAGACCAGAAATCCAACAATATCCTGGCCTGCATGAAAAGAAGCATAGCCAGGAGGTCGAGCGAGGTGATTCTTCCCGTCTGCCCAACCTGAAGTTGGGTGAGACCCAACCTGGAGTACTGTGTCCAGCTCTGGAGCCCTTAGCACAAAAAATACATGGACCTGTTGGAGTTAGACCAGAGGATGGCCACGAAGATGATCAGAGGGATGGAACACCTCTCCTATGAAGACAGGCTGAGAGAGTTGGGGTTGTTCAGCCTGGAGAAGAGAAGGCTCCGCAGAGACCTTTCTGTACTTAAACGGGGCTTATAAGAAAGATGGGGAAAAACTTTTTATTAGGGCCTGTTGCAATAGGATAAGGGGTAATGGTTTTAAACTAAAAGAGGGTAGGTTCAGAGTAGATATAAGGAAGATATTTTCTACAATGAAGGTTGTGTAACACTGGAACAGGTTGCCCAGAGAGGTGGTAGATGCCCCATCCCTGGAAACATTCAAGGTCAGGTTGGATGAGGCTCTGGGCAACCTGATCTAGTTGAAGATGTCCCTGCTCATTGCAGGGTGGGTTGGACTAGCTAACCTTTAAAGGTCCCTTCTAACCCAAATTATTCAATGATTCTGTGATTCTGTGATATTTTTACACTGAGCCATCAGATTTCCATCTTGGCTGGAGGATTAAGGGCTTTTATTCCTCAGTTTTGCATTTTCTCAGGCCTATTTTTATTTTTCAAGTCTGTACTTGTTAATATATAACATTATTTTATCTCTGATTGGTTCACCGTAATTGTAATGACAACAATTGCCCCCGTATTTTTATGACACTGAGTCTATTTTAGGAGTAAATACCTAAACATTTTTTTTTTTATTTTACTTACATATTTACTCAACAGCTTAGTTGGTTTTAGTTCACTTTATATTCTTCTTAGGTTTAGATTCTTAAAGTTTTTCAGAAGTGTTCACCAGTACCAATCAACAGTATGACTCAAGTTTCCCATAACAAAAGGATATCTAAATTATCTTGCCAGATTCATGTACTTAAGCATAAGTTCAGTGCTTTGTTGTATAATCACAACATTTGTAATCGATTTTTCAGTTCCTAAAATTCAGTAAGCATATGCCTTTCTATATAATATGTTTAATTTTTAGAAATATTACAACCGACACAATTTGGAATATTTCAGTAGAATCTCAGCACATTTCCAGGTGTACATCAACAATAATTTCTAGATGAAGAATAAAATTTTTAAAGTAGTGGCAGTTGCTTTTTGGTAATACTGTCTGTACCAAAACCAATTTAACAGAAAACTACTTAAAATAACTTTTAAAAAATAATATTTTTTTTCAAATATTGCAGACTAAGCAAATCAGTCATTGCTGTTGTAACTATTTTTTTTAAAAATATTGTTTAATAGAGGGAAATTTATTACTAGTACTGGTTTAGTAATTACGATTATGATGACAACATATTCAAAACTTTGATGCTAGCAGAGTTGTTCTTTTATCTTTCAATCACTAGATGGTTCCACAAAACAATTATGTTGTATTATGACACATATAATTTTGTGGATTTAGCCAAACGTCATAATTTAGTATGCCTTTGATAACAGTCAGAAAGTCTTTTGACTTGCATGTCAGTGACAAATTTGTAATATAATTAGTTTAATATTCAATAAAAAAATCCCTGAGAAGAGAGTATATTAAGTAGCATTTACATGCATAATGTGCACATGCAATTATATTGAAAAATTAATGCTTTTCAAGTTTATATTTTTGTGTTTAAAGTGTTCAGAAGCATTTTAAAGAGAGTAGCTAACAATTATCACTGACTTTATGACTATGTATGAACTATAGCCAAACAAACTATAGGACTTAAAAAAATATTGCATTCAAGATAGCCACTTTATGTAGAAGTGGGCTTAATATAATGTATCAGGAAGATGCATAAATAGCTGTGAGGTTTATGCAGTCAGCCAGCTGTTAACTCTTTCTATTAATTAATAAGAAGAAAAATACTGGAAATTAGAAGTGTCTGGAATAAAGCTTAGTCTGACTTGAAATCAAAAAAAGGAAGTTGCATGTTTTCATTTTTAGTAGTAAGAAAGAGGCAGATACTCTAGAGTACAAGACTGAGCATCACTTTTCCAGCATGGAATGCTGCTGAACCACTAAAAATATATTGACTGTGTATGAGGTCTACAACAGAGAAACCTCATCAACAGGATTGGTTTCAGTGTGGGTTTACTACCTTATTAATAAATATTGATACTCAGAAGAATGGATTAAAAATGTGTCACAGAATCACAGAATGATAGGGGTTGGAAGGGACCTCTGGAGATCATCTTGTCCAACCCCCCTGCCCAGAGCAGGGTCACCTACAGCAGGTTGCACAGGAACGCGTCCAGGCGGGTTTTGAATGTCTCCAGAGAAGGAGACTCCACCACCTCTCTGGGCAGCCTGTTCCAGTGCTCTGCCACCCTCAAAGTAAAGAAGTTCCTCCTCATGTTTAGGTGGAACTTCCTATGTTCCAGTTTGTGCCTGTTACCTCTTGTTCTGGTCTTGTCCTGGGTCTATTCAGCTGTATAGACAATTGAGAAAATATTCCACTTCTTCCCCATTTAATGTTATCTGGTTAATCTCTTCTTGCTTTATGCACTGGAATTCTCCTGGTTTCTAGGGTTCAATTGAGATCTGTCCAATTGCCCACATAGAGACCCCTAAAACCATTTGAAATGCTGTAGTGAAGCACCTACGCAGGGACAGAGACTGTGACCCAGGACAGGCACCAAACACAGGCCTTTTTGGAGACGTAGCTGAACATTAGGTTCACATCACAAACGGCCTTGAGTCTTCATGAGTGCAGCAAGACTGAGCGCATTCTGTCCAGAACAGCCGTGTGTTTTAACTGCAAGGGGGAGAAAAACAATTGGAAACTGCGTGGTAGTTAACAAAAGAAGTCTGCCAGAATTTGATCTCAAACATTCAGTTGGATTTTCATTTTGCCCATCAATTGAAAGTTAGTGTCAGTCTCACAGGTAAAAATATCTACAGTTTGGGTGTTTGCATGTAAGCTAGACATCCATTTGAATAAATCTCTAACAGCTACTTGAGTATGATTAACTGAATTGTTCTCTTAGTATCCATTGGTCAGGATTCATTTGCCCATAATTAGGTGTCTAGTACTGTTTTCCAGATCCTGCACTCTAAACTGGCCTAAAGTTTCTATTCCAGAAGGAAATCTCCCATAGGTCTTCTCTTTTAGCTGATAGTCCCTTAAAAGTTCTCACAAAATTTAGGGCATCTTAAATGGCCTTTTAGGGACTTGAATTGCTACACAAGTATCTAATTTGTGCTACATAGGTATTGAAATAATAACAAATATTTTGATATCTGGTACAAAAAATATATTGTAAAAATATTTTTTATTTGCACAAGCATAAACCTCTTCACAGGGTTCACCATTCTTCTAGAGTCTGTAGGAACATGGAGGGATGCCTCAAGAGGATTTTCTTTTTTCCTATTTCAAGACTTGTTTGAGATAGATAGGTGGAAAGATTCAGTTTCTGGAGATGCTTTGATCTGCCTAATGGAGGCTGTGGGGCAGTAAAAGAAAATCCAATATTTAAAATTATTTGAGATTAATCCTCTTGTAAAGATACTCAGAGTTTCTCCCACAGAACACTTATTTCTGAGAAATTATAAATTCATGAAACATGGGTAATTAAAAAATCATTGCATTTCTATAAAAGTTTGAAAATATTTTATTGGACTGTATTTATTACTTTAACATGTATGATGTAATGTTTAAAATATTTCAGACTGAGCAAAAGAAAGCACTTTGGGGTTGTGGGAATATGACAAGAAAGGGCATGTAGAATTGTCATAAGCTATTATAGGCAATCACAGCCTTTTCACAAATGGATCAGATTTCATCTCAAAACTATTTAGCTGCCCCTCATCCTCATTCCACAATGTTACTGCTCTGACAGCTGGAAAATATCAGTTTCTTTCTCAACTATGGTCATGATCAGTTTATAGCAATTTATACTTCTACTGACAGTGTCATTTAGTTTAATTCTTCTTCCCCTCTTACTTTCTCATGTCAATTTGACATTGGAAATGTTTTGATGTTGCATCCTACCATTCTTATTTTCATATTGATGTCTTACAGTTACATAACAGTAATCAACATACCTAGGGTTTTCTGCTTCCTTTTTGACTACTACTGAAGTTTTCCTGTTTTATAGCAAAATTTCTTCTTATTAACCTTTATATACTTGACCTTGTATCTTTTTTTATTTAGTAACTATTCCATTATGATGACTCTTAGTCTCACAATTTTTTTATGTGACATTTAGATCTTCTCAAGTAACAATACCTGCTACTTCGGCCTCATATCCACTGGTATCATCCATGGTTAATTAAGAAATGCATCTTTGAGGGTTTTCTCATCTTCCCCCCGCCCCCCCCCGAACAATTTGCAGTTGTCTTCCCATGTAGTATCTCTGAGATAACGGTATATCATATAGGATGATAATTCTGATCTAGGCAAATTCTAATCATTTTGCTTATGCAGAAATCAGTGTATCCTATTGTTATTGAAAACTAATGTTTCTGACTTGGCATCATAAATTTGAGGGCAATTGTTTTCAGTTTGTTTGGAAGGGACAGTTAAAAAATCCTGGTTGTAGAACAATCTTATTTAATAAGAAAAACATCTTATTCTTTTTCTTTTTTTCTAGTTAGAGTACATTTCTGCCCAACACCTGTGATGTTTATATGCCAGAAATTTCAAAGGTTTTTCAGAGATATATCATGAATCTGAGGACCTAAACTACTCCTTTGTAATAGGAAAACAAGTTCATGAAAGGCGAATATTATAAGTAAGCTGGAAATATTTTAATAATTTAACTATAACTAATTAATAAGAACTTGCAAAGTGTCTGGAATCCAGCAAAATAATTGGTTAGAGGGAGTTTTAAGTACACACTTCTTAAATTTCTACCCCTTTTTCATTCCATTTAATGGCCACCAGTCAAATGTATGAGTATAATATTAATGAAAAGTAAATTTTGTAATTTGTCAGCACAATCAGAAAAGAAACATCTGTCTACATTTCTATACGATTTAGGTTTTAATTGTCATGGTTCTTAATCACGATCTTATAAGTCTTCCCAAGAGAACAGATGTGAGATTATTTAAAATCATTGTAATGAAGAAATGAAGAAATCTCATTAAAGCTTGTTTGTATGAAAAGATATCTGGGCATTGAGATCTGAAACAAGTGTTGCGCTTTAAATCAACTTTTGAATGCCTATTCTCCAAAACCTTGTCCACATACTTTATTTTTCAAGCATATTTTTTTAAAATTTTGAGTTGAGACCTTCAAACACCTACACAGAAAAATAACAGTTGAGGAGCCAAAGGGACCCCCCCCCACTGACACCAGAGAAATAATTTCTCTAGTAATCAGATGTCATTTTGCTATTTATGGAATTTTTCCCAAGTAAATGCTTCACTGTTTTGCTAAATTTTACAACTCATGGCATGGTCTAAGGAAAATAGAGAAAAAATATTCCAGAGAGAATCTGGAAAAATATTTGTGGTCACATCTAAAATACTCTTTCTTTGGGAAAGTCCTTGAAATTTTTGGTGCTGAAAAGTCAGCGGTGTTGTTCTGGATAGGCACATCAGAAGCACTCCAAAAAGTACATTCCTCATGAAGTTGTCAGATGCAACATAGGCACTGCAAAATATCTGGAAAACATATCTGTAGTAGGAGGTAAGCGGTATTTATCAATTCATTTTTCAGTGCCAACTTTTATATATCTCAGAAATTATGACACTATCATTTATTGTTCTTTCACAGATGATAATGGAATAATAAATTCAGATACTGATGCTAAATACTTATACAGTGGAATCTGCCAAAATCCTGAATTAGCTGAGCCAACATCTGTTAAACTTAAGGCGTAGGATGGATTTCTCAAAACGTAAATAAATTTAGCTCTGAATATGCTTGGAATAAGTATGTTTTACATATGCTTCCATATTCAGACAAAAGTTTCCCCTTAAAATTGAGCCATAGTCACACAATGCTCCTTGCAGTCTTCTTTAAGCTTTTTAATGATAAATAAGATGTTTAAGCTTCACTCACTGCTATTTTTCTCCTGTTTGAGCTGTGTTCATTGTTCCTTTTTAAAAGCAACTGAAAGCAAGTGACAGTAATGCACTCTATATCAAACTATAAAGTTGCATACCTCTGAAAACAAGCCAATTTTAAAGAACACTGTTACGAAATCCCTGCAATGCATGTATTGTGTCCTTTACTGAAATATAACAATCTTTATAGATTAAATAAATGTTTGACAAGCAGGCTTACTTCTCTATGGTTACATCACAACGAACTAGTAATTTCATTTGTATTACATCTTCATCTCTGGATGGTGTTTCCTTTATACCAGTAATAAAGTGTAGTATTTAATTAGTTAAGTTAGTTAACAGAATTTTTATTCAATACCTTTAGCTGTTTATTATATACGGTATTTTACACAGCCAAATACATTTTCAAAATCTTACAACATTGACTGGATCCTGGTTTACTTAAGCATCAGCTACAGAACTTGCAGGTAAAATGACTGTGTGAAGGAGATGGTACGTGTAGTGGCAACCATGTGTGGTGCCATCTTAACTGCTGAGAACAAAAGTAGCTCTCATTTCTGTATAGATGAGGCATCTGTAGATAAGACACCTTACTCCTCCCCGGTACCAATAGTCACAATCTGAACAGCACCCTGCTTTTCCTCAAGCATTCAGGACACAGATTTTGGGTTTTGTCAATGCCTGATGGACAAACAGAAATGGAAACTTCTTCCAACTCCTAACTTCTAATAGAGTGTTGCACTGAGAGAAGCTGTAAAATGTCTTCTGACTACTATCATATTTGTCTTGAATATCCCTGATATAATAAGAGTAATTAAAAGGATGCCACTAAGAACATGACAAGAGAGGTTAGAGTGAATAACATAGATGGAGATTTCTCTTTATAGGCATATAAATTAAAATGAAACATTACAAATGTGATTATGAAAGCATTCAGAATTCATAGAAGATAGTAATCCCAAGATGGAAATATATCTAATATACAGTAAGGTAGCAAAGCCCATGGTAAGCACAAAAGCCTGCCGATTAGTAGCTAAACAGTTATAAATTCAGCCTAGCACACTCCCATCAAATCTGTTGTTATCCTGAACCCCTCAAGACCCACACTGGTCACCAAAAAGGGCTGTCGTGGTTTCACCCTGGCCAGCAGCTCAGCCCCAGGCAGCCTCTTGCTTATTCCCCTGCAGTGGGATGGGGAACCGGAAGGGTAAAAGTGAGACAACTCATGGGTTGAGATAAAGACAGTTTAATAGGTAAAGGAAAAGCTGTGTGCATAAGCAAAGCAAAACAAGAAATTCATTCACTACTTCCCATCAACAGGCAGGTGTTCAGCCACGTCCAGGAAAGCAGGGCTCCATCATGTGTAACTGTTACTTGGGAAGACAAAAGCCACCACTCTGCACAAACACCCCCTTCCTCCTTCTTCCCACAGCTTTTATTGCTAAGCATGATGTCACATGGTATGGGATACCCTTTTGGTCATTTGAGGTCGGCTCTCCTGGGTGTGTCCCCTCCAAATTTCTTGTACACTCACAGCCTCCTCACTGACAGGGCAGCATGAGAAACAGGAAAGGCCTTGACATTGTTCAAGCACTGCTCAGCAATAACTGAACCTTACTTGTGTTATCAACACTGTTTTGGTCACAAATCACTATGAAGAAAATTAACATTATCCCAGCCACAACTAGTATGGGAAAAAAATTTTTATAAAATCATAATTCTTGTACACTATAACAGAAAATGTATTCCTTTCAATCATCCATAAAAGAACAATATATTTAAAATTATGTTCTTAATGTAGTACAGTTAAAGGAGAAGTCATTTTTTCTCTATAACTACTGAATGCACTGAAAACTGATGGATCATACTGATTTGATTCAGAAGACAGAGGAGAGCTACGTGGTTTACAAAACACTTTTTGTCTCTCCAGAGGTGACTGCACTTTGGAATTAAATGATGTGACTCTCATACAGATGCAATATACTTCGCAAAGTTTGTGAAATCATCCTATTTACTCTGATGAATAAGAAGTTCTTATATGCAAGATTATTTTTATTATTCAGACATATACATATCTAACACGGTTATTCCAGATTTATTGTGCTTCTAGCCATCACTATGTGTCATAACACCCTTCAACTGTCACCACAAGGTAAGCTTTCATTAGTTCACACTTTAGAAGAGATAATAAAGGAACCCAGTAAAAGAATTCATCCTTCTGAGTGGCTAGATACTCCACTACAGCCTAATCTCTACTTTTGATTTTCTGGGCTTGTTAAAACCTATTTTTCTTTAAAATTCTACCTTTTGCATGCCTATACTTGAAAATTATGACTTTCCATGGGAATAACACTATAGTTCAACTGAAAAAATTAAAATAAAAACAATGGGAGAAAAAACCCCATGACAACCCAAAAAACAAAAAAACCCAACCAACAACAAAAAAACCCAACCAACTCCAACACCCCTTATGCAGATAAAACATTTAAATTGTTGCATTTTACATTTCAATGTCACTTGCTTCTTTTCTGCAGTTGTTTCCTTTGTTCCATGAAGTATTTTAGGTAGTATATGAGGCAAGGTAGCCTTATAATCTATACACATTTATAATTATTTTTAATTATAATTATAAAGTATCACATTTATAATTATTTATTTTATTATAATTATTAAAATTAATTAGTTTTATATTAATTATTTACTAGTAATTATTCAAATATCAGTAACAGTAAAATAGTACAGTTTAGTAAAAAACAAAACTGTCAAGCAAAATCAGTAACTGAGAGAAATGTATTACAAGTGTAAGTTTACTTGACATATTCTGGTTCTATGACTTTGAAGGCTTTTGTAAAACTATTTTTATGAGACTACTTTTTTTAGAGTCGGATGGAAATACTAAAATCCAGCGGAAAGTGGAACATGAATTAATTTTCCTCACTCATCTATAATCCTGAATTTAGAAATCACAGAATTCAAGAGTGACAACAGGGCAACTCGCTGCTTCTTTCCTCTCAGTAGAAAGGAACAAAATTATAATACGTATCCTATGTCCTATAATGAAGTAATCAGATCTGCAAATATTCAGCAGGGGCACTTTAGTGTCTTGAAGGCATAAGTTAGATTGCAGAAAAATTCAAAGAAAATCAGCAGAAAGCATAAAGGGATCAACATAAACCAGATCAGTTTGTCTTGATCATTTTACCAAAGAAGGAAAAACAATATTGTAGGATTGCAACTGTCATTGATGTAAGGTTCACAATAATGTGAATATAACTAGGAGTAGTGGAACACAATTAACTATCGAAAACCAAGGGTTTCCTAGTTCTCTTTCAAGTATAAAGGGGTTTATTTTGTCAAAAGTTGAAAAGAATATTTTGTTATTTACAGTACAACTGTGACTTATATCATCGCAGGATTTTGGAAAGACATAAAAGTTCTACGTACCAGTAGAGTTGCATTGTCTGTTGCCCTGTTTGGCCAGGATATGCTAAAGAACGGTGAGAAGTAACAATGTGTGTAGCAGGACAGAGGTTATAAGTTTTGGATAAAATTTGGTGGTCTGAACAATTTTCCAAATCCTGTGTACCATATGTGTAAATTTACATTAGGAAGTGAAGTTTCAAAATGAAGTACCCAAATTTTCAGAAACAGTAGTAAATCAGCTGTAGAGGTCACGTCAGTTCAAAGTTTTCACATTAGAAAGACTAGCTGTCTTCCCAGAACCGTGTTAGAATTAGTCAAAATGGTCTGACTGAAACTTTTCTGAAAAGAACATTTGCATATACACACAAAGCATGCAAAATGTCAGCCCAAACAAATATTTTTTAAATACTTTACATGCACATTTGTGATTATAATATGCTATTGTTAAAGAAGCCTGTTTGTATATTTTGTGAAGGCCTCCCGATAGCTTTCTCTTTCTTTTTTCTCTCTTTCTGTCTCTTTCTTTCTCCCTCTCTTTCTCTCTCTCTTTCTCTCTTTCTCTTTCTCTCTTTCTTTCTTTCCCTCTTTCTCTTCCATTTTCTCTTTCTCTTTCATTTTCTCTTTCTTTTTCATTTTCTCTTTCTCTCTTTCTCTCTTTTTCTTTCTTTCTTTCTTTCTTTCTTTCTTTCTTTCTTTCTTTCTTTCTTTCTTTCTTTCTTTCTTTCTTTCTTTCTTTCTTTCTTTCTTTCTTTCTTTCTTTCTTTCTTTCTTTCTTTCTTTCTTTCTTTCTTTCTTTCTTTCTTTCTTTCTTTCTTTCTTTCCTTCCTTCCTTCCTTCCTTCCTTCCTTCCTTCCTTCCTTCCTTCCTTCCTTCCTTCCTTCCTTCCTTTTTTTCTTTCTCTCTCTCTTTCTTTCTCTCTTTTTTCTTTTTTTTTTTTTTTTTTATTTATTACAAGAGTCACAGCAATTTTAATGGCTACACTTTCTTTCTATTTAGATAAGACACATGAGATCTTAATTGTGTTGTCAGGGAAAATGAAAAACAAAAAGATTTCCCCTTAAAGATGATGCCTCCGAGCACAACATGTGTAACCAAGACTGGCTTGTTCAATGCTTGCTGCACAGTAAACCAGAATGACATCTGTTTGCCACATCAATGTTATCTAAGATTTCTTAAAGTACGGCCAGGTGGAATTTGAGAAATGCCATATAGGATACCGGATAGATGTGTATATGCTGCTAAACATGCTGCTTAGTTATAAATTACCTATTTTTGTTACAGTTTGCAGGGCTGATTATTTTATTTTCAGTTGCAGGTAAGTAGGTAAACTTATTTTTAGGCTTCTTACATTGGTTAGCCTGTCCACAGAGCAACTGCAAAAGATAGGTCACTGTTCTTTTGTCCAGTGAGCTACCTAAAACCTTGTTAGCTATCTCTGTTTCTTGTCTGGAAGTAGATTTATTTTCAAGTGCTAAGAGTACTGTGTTGCTATATCAAATTGGCTGGACTCAGCACAATTTTATTTCTATATCTTAATGAGAGCCGATTGGCATATAGTAAGAAAAATAAATGCACCAATATATTTTTATTTTCTGAAATAAGACTACACATTTGGATACAAAGTGTTTTTTATTTTGCCTGGCCTTTATAAGGACATTATTTCTCCTCTTCTGCTCCTTCTTCACCCTTGCTGAGAAACTAATTCTATAGCAAATCTGCCAACTGTTCTACTGCCTTTGACGACATTTGTTGGTATTCACGTTATGCAGTTTGTTTGCTTGTTGGCTAGCGGGTTGTATGATTTTTTTGAGGTCCAGTCATAAAACACTCCTATAAAACTTGTTCCACAAAACCCCTAAATAACTTTTTATTTGGCCAGACAGCCTGTATACTTGGCTGCTAGTAATACTCTTCTCAGTGCAACTACACATTATATGGTTAGAATTTGAGTCTCAGATTTAGATTATAAATTTAATAATTGCTGAAAAATCTATGAGAAGTATTATTTTTCTTATGGGATAATGCAATAGAATGGATAATTTATTTTGCTGATGAGAAAAGATATTATTAAGGACTGGCTTGTAAAACTTTAACTCTGAGCATGCTGCTAGCAGGCCATTATAGTGCAGCAATCAAGCTCTCTTAAGATTGGTAGCAAGACAAGTTCCAAGCCCAAGCTGTAGGATCTGAGATTTTCCCTGAAGTTTCTGTCCCACTAAATTGCTGTTACTGCACCAAGACTGCAGAGCATTGCTTCTGTGCCCTGAGTGCATTTGGTTTCCAGTACACAGTGAATAATTGCTCAATATTCTTATCCAAAATATAAGAGCCAAATCAAGATGAGGATGATAATGTTTTAGGTAACCACAAGGAGCCTCATTTGAAGATGACAGTGTAGAAAAATGCACTACTGGAAAATAATACAAGAGTCAGAGGGGAAAACAACATGGATATGTGGGATGAACAGTATGGACAGTGTTATGTAAAGAGATTAGAGATGGGCACTTTAAAAGAAAAGCAGGGGGAAGTAAAATAGGGGGAAATTATTGCTATCCTGAAAGTTAAATGAGAATGTAACCTTGTGAAGAGAGTAAGAAAGACAACATTGAGGAATGGAAAGAAGACGCAGAAACAACTTGGAAACAAAACCCAATTTTAGACAGCTTAAGGGGCATTAGAAATGGAATACTTTGGTCACAGAAATGTAGGAATCAGCGAACAAGGAGTAGATTCAGCTACTAAAACAGATGCTGTAAGGACATTTGCTTGAACACAGACATCCAGGTAGGAAGTGGGAGGTAGATGCTGATGGTGTTGGGCCTGAAATGAGCACTAACACAGTGATGCAGTGTTCAGTCCATCCATACTATACCATCCATCCATACCAACCATGAAGTATGGTTAGAAAAAAAAAGATTGGTTTATTGTACTAATTTAGGCTATGGTGATCAATCACATGGCTGCCAACACTGAATAGCACTGATCACATGATTTGGATAACTTATTATTTCTTTTCCTACTGCTTACCCTCTTTTTCCATGCCTTTATCCTTCTCTTTTTCCATTCCAGTATCATTCAAAATAAACAAAAACCTCTAATAACATTTTCCCCTGTGTTGCATGAAAAGGGGCCAAGCGGTTTTGGCAGAAGATAAACCCCCTTGCGTTCTAACACTCCTCACCAAGGTGGGAGGCTAGGTGTGGCTGGGTTTAAATTCTGAGTGATGCCCAATTCAGCACTATCAGTCCAATCGCGTTTAATATGTATTAAACTATCACTATTTGGATACACTAATAGTGGACTGCACCTTCAGTCTAGTCGTGCTCCTGAACTAGCACGGCCTCTCTCGAATTTTTGGTCGCGTTCAGTGAGAAAGCGAAATGACTAACTACTTAAACAGTGCAGTTTATTTAAACAACATATATACAGGTTCTTAGGATTGCCGGTGATAAATACCCTGTCTGCAAAGCACGTGCAAATAAAGATATTGTTAAGTATACAAACGTGTGACAAATTATAAACGATACAGCCTGGCTATAAATGTAGGGTAGAGATTCTCTAGAGGAATTTCTAAGTCCCCGAGAAAGCGCACGGTGTAATCGAAGCGTTACCCAAAGGCGTCCCTATGGAGGGGAAGAAACGCTCAGCCCGTTGACTGATCCCGGAAATCAGCGATGGAATTCTTCGCGATGGTGTCTTCCCTGGCATCCCCTCTCTCTTGGGCTATTTTATACTATTTTTTATCTTCAAAGTGGAGTTTGAGTGACTTTAGTCATACGTACTTTTATTATGATTAATGTACCCAAGGAGGAGTGTTTGCACCTCGGGGGCAGATAGCCTCCGGGGTGGAGGTGTGTTTTGGTACATTGTGGTGAGCAAAGTTTGCACAAAGGACAGCATTTCATCAACATTTGACGAAATGTTGGCTTGGGTAGTGTGTAGGCCGCTTATCTGTTCCGTAGTACCATCTCGTCCCCATATCTGCTATGCGTCACAAGGGAAGGCCACAGAACAAGCGTGTTCCGTTCCATCCCTCGTGTAGTTTCTCAAACAACCCTGTACGGGGAATCACAGATGTGGCATTCTTCGTGTGCTAGCTGCGGCTGTATTCTACCTCAGAAGCCTCTTGATTTTATGACTTTCCTTAATGTGTGAACAATGCTGTATTTTTGTATTCTTGGCCAATTTAGTAATTATTCCACACCCTGCAGTTCCAATTTTCTTACATCTGTACCTAAATTGAAATTTTTTATACCATCACATTGTCAAATTTGTCTTTGTATGATATTATTGATAGGCTACCAAATTTGGTCATTTCTAAGATAAATACCCCTTAACTTCCTGTGAAATCCAGCCCACCCATCATGATGCTATCTTGGAATTACAGAATGCTTGAGGTGGGAAGGGACCTCTGGTGATCATCTGATCCAACCTCCTTGTTCAAACAGGGTCACCTAGAGCTTGTTCAAGGCCATGTCTATATGGCTTTTGATCCCATGGATCAAAAGAATGGAGACTCCACAACTAATCTGGGCAACCCGTTCAAGTGCTCAGTCACCTTCACAGTAAAAAAGTGTTCCTTGATGTTCAGAGGGACACTCTTGTGTTTAAGTTTGTGCCCGTTGCTTCTAGTCTGGTCAGTGGGCACCACTGAAGAGCCTGGCTTCATCTTTACACCCTCCCTTCAGATATTTATATACACAGATGAGATTCCCCATGAACCTTCTCTTCTCCAGTCTAAACGGTCCCAGCTCTCTCAGCCTTTCTTCACAGGAGAGATGGTCCAGACCCTAATTCATCTTAGTGTCCTCTCCTTGGAGTCTCTCCTGTGGCTCCATAACTCTCTTATACTGGGGAGCCCAGAACTATAATTTTTGCCACTTGTTACATTATCATCTGTCGCATGCCGCAATTTCTCAGGTCATGTCCAATAGTTTTCCATGTTAGCCTGTATAGTCCTCTGCCTGCAGCCTAACACATCCAGAGCCATTTCATCACTGCAGAGTATCCAAAGGATCTATATGAGCCTGACAGATAGGAGAGAGTTTTGACTGTGCTCTTCTAGATGAGCAGGTCTCAAATGATCAATAGTCTTCCTCAGTCAGCTGAATTACTGTACAGACTGCATGAACAATTTAACCTGGTGATTTGATTCACGTGTCTAATCAGAGGCATATAGTGTCCTGTGAGATTCTCTAGTATATGCACAGACAGCATCTGCATTACCTAACAGCTATGACAGAGAAGTAAGGTACATCAGAATATTTAAGCTATTCTTGAACGGCACCTGTAAGCCAAGAAAAGACACCTTGAAAGGTACAGGATACTTGTGTTCAGGTAGCTAAATCAGAACCTAGTTTTTTAAGAGTGTATAGGCAGCATAATTTATACTTTATTCATATTATTCACATTTATAGTTGACCTTACACTCTCGCTCTCACTAAGTTTCCTACAATTGCCTTACTTACACCTAAATCTATATCTTAATCTTGACCCAAATTCTGCCTGAAGAATAGGATTCAGATTCCTAAAAAGAGGAATGTATTGCCATTTTGGACACAAGATATCCTGTCTATCCTCTACCTACTGCTCCACAATGATTCTGATTTCCTTTAGATCCTGTATTACATTTGTACAAATGTGTGGAAGATTATAGGTAATAATGTAATAGAATCTTGAGAGTTCGCTTGATCGCTTGAAGCATACCAATTTCATAGTCATACTATAATGCTTCATGTCAGTGTCATATTTTTTTTCTCTTCTACTAAAAATAACTCACACTAAAGCTAATACTGTACAAATTGTTCACAAGCCTTAAAATTTATCTTTACAAGATATATATATATGTATTTTGCTGAATGACCAATTGTTCTCAAATGCTCTCTTTTTTCTTCTTTTTTTTTTTCTTTTTTATTATACTATTCCCTACTATTTACTTTCCTTTATTTAATCATAATGACCTTTTTTCAACCATAGGTTACACAGACAGGATTGGAATTAATAGCCATTTAAGAAAATACTCCATTGTACACTGAATTACCTGAACCAATATATTTTCTCACTTAACATACATAGCTGTGAGTGCTTCATTTTGTACATGCACAAAGAAACGAATCTCTGCTACAACTTATATGCAGCAGACATAATTCTTGAGGGCTTAGGCAGATAAACCACATAAACCTGAACATCAGTAACTACTTTTTTTTGAGAAAATTCCCTTGAGCATATCACCTAACCTTCTGCAGTTGCTATAGGAGGCAAGACTCCAGCAGGTCTCCTGTGCCATGTGTTATAACCCATGTGTTATAACCCATATAGCCTCATGGCTCATGTCTCAAATGATACAAGACATTTATAATTAAGCACTCAAATTCCATCCATAAATCTGGGCAGTAACCAGTTTTGTAACTTTGTGCATGTTTTTACTAACAGCAAAAGCATTAGAGCTGTCTTAGACTTACTTGAATTAATTATATAGGTTTGCATTAAATTTGCATTAGATTTAAATTTGATGAGTGCTTAAGTCTCTGAATCGGCTGTACACCTGACAGTTCTGAAACAGAAGTTGAGCGTTAATATGTCTCTGAAACTTAACTAATATGTCTTAATTTTCAAGGGCTTTATTAGATTGCACTTTACTGACTATTCAATTTAGAGATTTTAACCAGCTAATGCACAGCTTGACGAGGAAGTTCACGTATTCCTGCAATCTATCATGTAGAGACACTTGGAAGTCCTGTGACAAATACAGACATCTATGCTATGACATAGGTATTGCTAATCTGGTCATTTAGAATGTCTTTATAGTTAAAAGGAGAAAATCAGACACTTCTAGAACATAATTAATTTAATCCAGATGTCATAACCTGAAGCAGATACGAAATGTGCCTTAAAGGAATATGTTTCTCTCCATTGACTAGCTCAGGTCACTGCTACTGTCCACTAACTCTCTACTAACCAAGATACCCAGCCTTCAATTCATTCCTATGCACAGGCATCTCTGCCTTTTAAGGTAGACTAAGTTATTCAAACAGCTGCATTGTACTGGCACAAGAGAACCTGCAGCTGCATCACTTTAGATCAGCAGCTGAAGATGAGGCTGTGAAACTTTAAAACAGTTAAAAAAGAGGCCCCTATTTTTAGGTAACTAAATTGTTCCCCTTGAATGAGAGTCGACTTCTGATTAAGACAAGTAAGTTCAGGTGTCTGCAATGTAAATACCTATATGTGAGCTACATATGTAGGTTCTTATTATAGAAAGGAGCATCTATTCAGTTGTCTGTGTTTAGATGTCTAGTGCCGTGTGAAATATCCTACAATATGTAGGTTGATCTTCAGATGCCACTGTGGCTTGCATCTCTCATATGTCTCACGTCATAGATGATATTCCCTGAGGATGTCCTGACACTCTGCAGCTTCTCAGATGGTACCAGCTTTCTATGGGACCTTGCTGCTTGAGAGTACCTTGGTGTCCACCTGCTCTGGGGTGGTTTTACCTAATGGAGAACCCCTGGGTTCCCCAAGGAAAATCCTCCCACACCTTCCATGTCTGCCCTATCTGTGTCTGCAACTTTCACCCACCTCGGTAACTGCTGTGTGATGTGTGAAACAGAAAAATCATTCAGTCCGTGAAAGAGCACATGTGTTTTCTTGAGGTGTTTCTTCCTCTAACACAAAGAGAGGGTGGTGACAACCACAATTATGTCCTAAAGCCAGCCTGTGTGTTTGTAATACTCACTTGAGGATACCACAGAGTAGGGTGTGGCATACAGTAAGAAGTCAAAAAATAAGCACGGGAAATCATATACCCTTCTGTCTCTATAATAACAATGTCTCTGATATGAAGAAGGAAAATAAAAGCATATTCAGAAGAATGTAAATATCTCAATTGTCTTAACAGGATCAGTTTTATAGTTATCTAAAAATTGATTTTGATGTAATTATTCAGACTAATTAGATTTGTATCGGTCTTTACACAAAGTAAGGTAATTCCTAGGTAAATAAATCTTTTTTTTTTTCTTTTTTTCTTTGTTTTTTAATTAAGGATCTGGACAACAGTAAGCTGGTATGACAATCTCAAGAGGATAATAAACAGCAAGCTAGGCATAAATTATTGTAGGAAAATGTTAGGAAATGCATTTTCTGTCACTGTATACAAATAATCAAGAAAGCTCAGATACGTGATCAGGAAAGCCAATAGAATATGACATATTGAATTATTTCTTCAGAGGTGGCAATATTTTCAGTCAGAAAGTTTTGACATTAAAAAACCCAGAACTTATTTTTTTTTATATATTTTTAGCATTTGACTCTCTTTAAACCCATGTTAAGAGTTAAAAAGGCTGCCAACATAAAAAATGGAACTTAACTGTTTCAGTGATTTAAGAAACAAAGTTAAGAAAAGATTTTACAATATCTACTCCAGCTAAATGATGACCGAAGAAACACAGTTCATAAAGCTATTTCAACTTATTCATAGGTTGTAAACAAGAAACAAGTAGAGTTGTTAAAGTTGGCATATGGAAGTATAATTGAGTGTAATCAGACAAGATGAGAAAGTAAAACTAAAACTGAATGAGGAAGCATTTGATAACACTCAGATCTATTAGACCATGCAACAGCTTCCCAAGTGAAATTAAAGAAAAATAATTGTTTGAGTGGTCTAAAACAAAAGTGGACAAAGCAGTGCAGGTAAACCTGCATTAAAGTAGTGACAGTGTAACCTAGTATACTGGAACGTAAACAATTTTGTGAGCAAAAAAATTTGAGAGAAACTAAGGAGTTAAAGGTGTCCTTCACACTGACATCCAAGGAAGTGCTGATATGAAAGCAAATCATGAGGCAATTGTGAAGCAAATGCTTAATTACAAAAACCTGTTACCTCATAAAGGCAAAACTTATTTAACATAACACAAACTTAAACTGTAATAATATCTGTAATAATATCAGATTTCAATGTTTCTAAAGTGCGATTAGAATTTTAAATTCCGAATGAAACAGGAGAAGTAATTAAGGGAAATGTTAAACTTTCTGCCTACAAAACAAAGTTCTGGCTTTGAGAAAAAAAAATAAAAAGGAGATTAAATATATAATTTAATAATAAAAAATACCCTATCTATGCAAAACCATAAATTTAGGATTATTTATTTTTGTAATCCCCTGATAGTAATTGTAACAGACCTTTGTTAAGTACCAAACAGAATCTAAAGAATAGTCTATCAGTTCATATTCAATGAATTTTCCCTTTTGTTATCCAGTTTAACATAAACTTTCCCAAATATGGGAACAAGTAATGTTAATATTTCTTCTCAATGTGAGGATTTCTGTTTGCATATCTATGTTTATTCTCATGTCAGTTACTAAAGTTGCTCTTTTCCATATGATAAATAAATCTATGATAATCTTCAATACCAACAATTTTTCAATGTCTGAAGTTCCTCATGCATATTCATACTAGCAACAAATATTTCCATTTAATTAAAATATTCCCATTTAAATTCATTGATGAGATAGCAATGAGAAAGTACTGGGAGAACCAAATGACTATTATTTTTTTGGTGTTTTCTAAAATAAATTAATTCTAAAATAAATAATTCTAATAATAATAATAAAAATAACTCTAAAATAAAAATAATTTGAACATGAGCTTTTGTGTGAAGATATGATTGCATTCTATTTAAGTTTTGCTTGGAAAGGAGTAAGAATTGTACTCTTCTGTAACTAAAAAAAAGTAAAATTATAAAAAAAAACCAAAAAACAATGGACAGTGGAAGTGTAAACGAGAGAACTGAAATTATAGATACTTGACTGGGAAAGACATGAGCTTCTTGCATTCTCCATATCAGTGGACTGAAGAATTTCATGGCCAGGAGACATTAAACAAAAAAGAAAGCTTTAGGGTTTATAAATTTGACCTTGCATCCAGAAACAGCTTTCAGAAAGGATGGTTCTGCATAGATAATTTCTGAAGTATTTTTCTCATTCTAGATAAAAGGTTGAAGTCTACAGACATATTCAGAAGTCTGAAGTGTAATTTAAATCCAAGTTAGCAATCCTTTAAAAACAAATCCTGTTTAATTATTCATGACCTGGGAGTTAATGGGAATATAAATTTCTGCTTGTAATACTATAATTCTTTTATGATGTTTCTATTGTTTTGACTGCTCATTTTGGCTCTCAGATCAAAAATATGTATATACAAATTCTCAGGAGAAGGAATTTGTTGAATATAGACCTTCCATTCCCAAATTAAATGTTGTGGCAGCTTAATTATAGGATAGAAGTTAAACAGCAGCACGTTTTTCTTTTTATAGATGTGTTTTAAAGGGAAAGAATTAAAAATCCATCCACATTTTTACTTATTTACGGAAGCTTTAGGTATTCAACTAGTTGAGTAGGTTTCACCTTCCCAAACATTCCTACTTCAGGACTGGAGTGGAATACAAAATTCAAGAGATATCTGGGTTCCCCCTTTACTTTTGTGTTTCCTATTGGCCAACTGTAGTAATTTTAGGCATTTCTTTGTGATGTACCAGCTAATAAAGCTTGTACTTCTGGAATGTTGTAAAAGTTGTTCCTTAACTCAGTGTTTGCAATTACTGCTATGGGTCAAATGCCATAAATGCAATGCATTTGATATGGATGTAGCCCATGAGTAATAAATCCCAGGGTTGTGAGCCCTCAGCACCTCCAGGAAGAGTGGACTTCTGTCCCAGTGTTCTCATGTCACCCTCTAGTTGAGAGGAAAAGCAGAGAGAGCTCAATCTGAGTTTGGATCCTTCTTTTGAAGAGTTCATGAGTGCCTTGGTGTTTCTTGGTCTTGCCAAGTGCACAGCCGATTGTGTATTCAAGACTCAATTGTGTTTTGAGTGGGAGTGGGTAGAGGGTCAAATTCCTAGAAAACAACTGGCCTTCTCACACTGACATTTAAGGTTCTCTGATTGGGAAGGAAGATGGGATGAAGTGCTCTTGAGACTCCAGGAGCAGTGTTTATTAAACTGTAACTGATAGTAAAGAAGAATAGATATCAAGCTTACCTGTAAACTCTGTGATCACTGAAGGTATCTCAAATGGAAGTCCCAATCCCTCGTAGTCTTGCTGTGGGCCATACAGCCAGTGTTCTCTATGACCTGCTTGGTGCATCCCATCTGCTGCTCTGCAACATGCAGGCTCCTTCTGAGGTCTCTTGTGAGTATCCTGCGAGGACCACATGCTTTTGGTTTGGATATGCTTACCTGTCTGAAGTGGCACTTATGTTCAGGCAACTAAATCACGTCCTTTACATCTCCTTGATATCTTGAAAAAGATTAAAAATTTAGAACACCAAAAAATACCAACTCATACTTTGATTCTCCAAATCAACTAAAACATTTAAATTTAAAATAAAGTACATTTAAAACAAAGTAGGTGTATATGCAAACTCTAAACATGAAGTAGAAGACATTGAATTTGGTGGAAGTAGTCAGGCTGGCTTAAAAAGCCATTCCAGCTTTAAAGCCCCATGAAACTCCTGCTTTCAAGAACACTCATGGCAGTAATGCACTCATGTTATGGATACAAACTCCTTTTTTTATGTTCTAAAAGCTCAACCCCTACTACTAAAGGTTCTTTCTTACTATTTTTTTCTTTCTACCTGATAATCGAAATAGGATAAAAAAAAGAGTGAAAAGGGATAAAAGAATATAGATTCCTTTCCCCTGTATTCTAATAGACCTTCTAATAGTCTTTCAAATTCTAATTGGCTTTATGCCTCTAAAACAGAGTTAGGTAGGAGAAGTCATATAAAAGAAATTACAAGCCGCATGAGACGGTGTCAAGCCTCCTAAGTATGCTTTCCTGGGATAAAACAACCCTCCAGGCAACTGGTAAATAAAGTAAGCTTTCCATCACATTTTGTAAAACTCATCAAGTAATTAGGAATATTCCAAATTTACAATAATTGCTACTGAAAGGAAACATAGAAGCAAAAACTCCAGAACCTAAAATTTCTTGGTAGTGGATGGAAGGTGAAAAGACACCATGCATGTTCTCAGTTTAGTTAGATGGGAGACCCTCTTTCAATGAAATATTTTTTAATGAAATATGTAACAAACATGAAAATCATTGAACAGATTCATAACTGGAGTACTGATGAGGCTGAATTAGGAAATACAAATTCCTGTATGAACTTCACTTGAACATTTTTGTCTAAATAGTTCTCAAATGATCTGTCAGTTTGATGCTCGGAGAAGAGAGAATGGAATGAGAATTTCTTTACACTCTAAGGCCTGTTTTTTTCTAATGAACATTGGTCTGCATCATCGTATTTATTGCAGTTATCAGTGTCCTGGTGTGGAAAATGGCATCAGGTAACAAGCACAGCAGTAAATTAAGAAAACTTAGAGACTACTTCTTGTCAAAGGGATATTGAAGCAATACTAATACTAGCTTTACTCAAATACTCAGGACTGGCAGTAGGGCAAACAACCATGCAAAGCAAAGATTTGCCACCAGTAGAAGATGCTGCTGAAATAGGATCACCAGAAAAAAACAGGTTATAGTTAGAATACTTGAGTGTCTCCACTCAAAATCCAAGAAAGTTAGCAGGCTTGAGAGAATTGGTACCAGTCTCTAAGCTGGAAATAGCTATTGAATGTTGTAGAAGAGAACAAACAAACTGGAAAAGGCCTAATAAGAAGTCTTGCACCTGGGATGTAACTCTTGGAACAGTACAGGCTGGGATATGACAGTGAAACTGCTCTTCAGAAAGGGACATGGGGTCCTGGTGAATGTGAATCAGCAGTGTGCCGATGTGGTGAAGGCAAAATACACACTAGGTTGTATTAACCAGCAAAAGTGTAGCTGGCCTATTGAGGGAAGTGATTGCTCATCACTGGTGAGGCCACATATCAAATATTGTCTACAGCTATGCTCTCCCAGTACAAGAGAGATGTTGTCTGGAGTAAGTTCAACGGAGGGCCACCAAGATGCTTATGGTGTGGAAGCTCTTGCTGTATATGGTGAGAGCGCCAGAGAAATGGACTTGCGATTCTCTCTGGGAAGGCTAAGGGGACATTGCTTTCTAAAACTGTTTAACAGTGGGCTTCAAATAAGACAGATTCAGATGCTGAGCTCCAGGTGGCCCTGGATGCCAAAAGGATGATGGGTAATAGCCACAGGTCACATGAAGGGAAATTATGACTGTGTGTGAGGAAAAAATGGATTATGTGAGAGTGGTTAACAATTGGAATAGGCTGCCCAGAGAGGCTGTGGAATCTCTTTCCTTGGTGATATTCAGTGCTTAACCAGAAAGGACCTTGAGCAAGCTTTTCTAATATTTTAAGGTTTGTGCGGAAGGTTGGTCTAGATCCCTTCCAGAGTTCCCTTGTTGGATGATGTATGATTCTGATTGGGAAGGGCTGAAACAGAGCTATGGGCTTTTGTTTATTTTTTTTTTTTTTTAACTTGGAAGAAAAATAGTGAATACTTTAAATAATTCCAATGTTTAAGTAAGATCTGATTTGAAGACAGGAAATGATACATAAAAACAATGTGATGCCTTGCTGTCAGATGGACTGCACCAAACACACAGCAGCTTTCCAAAAATTGGAGAGGCCGCTTCAAAGCTTCCATGCTCTGTTGTGGTCCAAATGGTTTCAATATAGCTAACACTGATTTATACTTAAGTTAGAAAAAAAAAATTTTCATAAGCATATAAGATTTTGATTTATGGAAATAAAAAAGCATTTCGTATATGTGAGGAAGTTCACCGGCTGAGCTGGCTGATCTATCAGGCTCAGTTGTCATTATTCATGTAACAGACAATCTTAGTTTGCCATTGAAAGTGAACTGAGTTCGTGAATGCAAGCTAACTGGAGCTCTACTTTCAATATTAATGTGAAGGCTCTCCATCAGATCCATTATTCTTGGGAGAGCTTCATCAGCAGAACTTCAAGGAAAACTGGGTGCATGGCAGAACTTCTGAAGAATGGTTTAAACTTAGGAAATTATGAAATGAGGACACAATACATTGATTTTATGTTAAAGAATGAGACTATGTTCCACACTGGTTTCTTTCTGCTGCCTTTAAAATAGGTGTGCATGTGTGTGTGTCTGTACATACACAGAAAGATATACAGAATTTTTTGGTGAGGTTTTTTGGAGCTTTTTTTAAGACTATCTGCTCTTTTCATAAATTTCCTATGATCTGGGAATTGACTACAATATTACTGAGTTGTGGAAAACATTTTGTATAATAAACTAGGAAATAAATACGAATTTTTTTCTGAGTGTAATTTCCAGAAATAGTTCATGATTTCCTTAAACTCTTCATTTGTGTAGCACAGACATTTACAGCTCTCATTTTTCTCTGTATCTTTTCCTTTCAAAACTCTGAAAAGCAACACACTGTTGCCTGTGGGAAATCAGGAGACACTTTTCATTATCACTGGAGAATTCGCTTGTGAGCTTGTCCTTAGATAAAATATTTTCAACTATTTATCCTTTGTGTTCCAAATATCAGTGGACATTCTGCATTAGAAAGGAACAACAAACATCACCATAGATAGTGGTATATGGGACTGTGCCATATAGTGGGTTTTGATTTTTCCTTTTCACCAAGTCATTTTATATTCTCCTGAACTGCCCTGCTTTGCTCTTCCCTTTGACTTATTCCCTTCTTATTGCAAGTGATATTTCTCAAAGTCATATACCAAGACAAATCATTGTAACAAAAGCATTTCTTTGGCCTACTACCTGATTATTTCCAATCTTGAATGACTGAAACACGACAGAACAGTTCAACATCAGATAAAACGAACATACTGTGCTCAAATTACACTAGATACAAAATGGGTAGGAAAATAAATCGCTCGTCTTTAGGCCTATTTTCTGGGGAAAAAAACTCCAGCAACAAACCAAACCACAACCACAAAAAATAACAGAACAAAAAAAAAAAAAAGCCCCAACCCACACTGTAGGAGGTCCTGATTCTTTCAGATAGAGAATTATAAAAAAACCCAACCATTTTTCTTCCTCACTCTTATATTTCAGTACAAGTAGAAATATTACTAAGAATTCCTTTCACTCATATAATGTCTTTATCTCTGGATTATTGATAGCACCTTAAATTTTCTTAAAAGTTGAGCTAGTAACAGGGAGTTTTTAAAATGTTTTAATAGTTATTTGAAATTTTAATATTTTATTCTAAAATGTATTTTTTAATTTTAAACAATTATCTTTCGTAATTACTTTTATAATATATGCAATGCAAATATCTCATTACAAATTTTTTCAAATCCTTAAAATATTTGACCTCAGTCATCCAGAATCATTTGCAAATGATCCCAGACAAGAACCTTAGAAATCTATTTATGACAATGAATTCCACAAAACTTGAAAATTTTGTTCTATAAGCAACCACTAAAGAAAATCTTCGTAATTATCAAAGATGCCTTAATTCTTTAAAGCAAGTTAGAAAATAAAATCAAAAAATTGACGTTTTCAGTGACACAGGAAAACTGAAGACTTAGGCTTGTTGCAGGTGTGCATAAAGATGGCTTCATATTTTAATTTCCTGATTGTACACATTGTGCACTGTGACAGTACACAGGTAAATACAGTTATATGTGTATACCATATTCAACTGATACTTTTCTTACTTTATTTCCCATATAACTGTTCTTTTAGGATTTCCTAACGTTTCATTTCTTCAATATAAATCTAGGAACAGGTTTTTTTTTCATGTTTCAAAAATTCTGTCTAGGCTCATTTGGCTCACTTTCTGTCTTGATTACATCATAAACAACTTATACCACTGACACATTTTTAATCCTCGGGGGTAGGAGTGAAGCATAATTTTCTTGTTCTTTAGTAAGTTCTGCCTAGTGAGATCCAACATAAATTTCTTTTAATTACCACTTTATATGTAGCATGGATATCACAGCTGAAAACACTTTCTAAAAATAAATTGAGATCATATATCAGCTAGACAACTTGTTTCACAAAAATCTCATTTTAGATTTCTCATTTGTTTGTTCTGATTCTTCAACACTAAAAAAAGAATGGCCAATGCACTTTCAGTAGATAAAAATAAATTAACATGGGGATCCATGGGGATTCTTTGACATGCTATTTGACCTCTAAGAAACATTTTTTTGTTTTGTTTTGTATTTATGCTAGGTGGCGTAATGTTGAAGGCTAACTCTTCCTAAGAAAAGGTAGAAAAGATGTGTGGCTGATGTCTGTGCTCCTAACAGAACATAGCACATATGTTAAAATGCAGAAGAATAAGTGAAATCAGTGGGTTTTTTAGCTACCTGAAGTTCAACACAACAACTTAGAGATGTTAGCATCCTGCTCTTAAACAAAGCAGTTACAGTATTTTGGTCTGAAGAAATTCTGAAGCTATCCTTGTGCTATTTTAGAAAGCCCTGATCTAGAAATCCCTACAAAATGACTATGCATAATGATAAATGTTATTAACTTGGTCTTAGAATTTTGTGACTTTTCATGAAATTCCAGATTCAGCTGGCAATGAGTTAGATGTAGGATATGGAGAAAATGGCTACCATTTTCATTTTAAGTTTTTTCAAAAGAAGACAGTCTCTGTGTCTATATCTGTCTTGCTAGAGGTAGGCACAACAGTGAGTAACCTCTGGACCCCCACCAACACAGCGAAGGTCCACAGGTAGGTATTTAAATGTAGGTATCTTAATCTGTGAGCTGGATCACACATGGATGTCTACAATGTGTCTGCTTTCAACATGAATGAAAGCTGCCAAAGTTCCTATAATGAGTTACCCAGTTATTTAGCTAGATTATCAGTTATTGCAGAGCTGAATCTTACTCAATTTCACATTCAGTGGTGCTCATGGGGTGATTTAAATGACAAAATATAAGGGTGGGATTCAGTTACTTCTAGCTGCCAGTACAAGGTGGCAAACTTGTCAAATCTCCAGATTCCTTGTAGGTGCCAATAACACTTTACAGCATTTAGAATAGCAGCTCCTCTAAATGTCTACATAGGATGAGATGAATTGTTCCCTGTTCATCTCTGATTATATTGACTAGAGCAGAGAGCTGGTCTACACACTTTAAACATATTTTCATTTCTTTAAAGTGAATTGCATTAACACAAGTGACCATATAAAATAAAAAAAAAGAGAAAAATGTTGTAAAACTATGTTATTGAAGTTTCTTCAGGGAATTAAATAGATTATTTTGTTTTAATTAGCTGGAAAAAATTTTCAAAGAGAGGAGAAATTAGTCATTTGTCATGTAGTTATCCTGGTAGAGAGTAGACTGAGTTAATGAATGATGTAAATGTTCATGATGTCTCAATTTAGCAAATACAGGTTGCTTAATAATTCTAAGTTTCAGTGCATGACACCAAAACTGAAAACTTTGTAAAACGGCTCTTCCAGCTGTTTCTTTAGCTGATATTGAAGTAGAGAAGAGAAGTTGTGTTTCAGCAAGCTGCTCCTGAAAATAAGAATATAGAAATAGCATCTTCTTATTAAGTCAGAATGACCCAAATAAACAGTTCCAGACAATATTCTGGATGCTACTTAAAACAGCAGTAGCTACTCATGTCAGTCCCAACAGAAATCATTGTTCTGTGTGTACAAATATTTTCAGGGTGTGTATCTCTGAAGGAGACTCATTTAAATAATTTTAAAATTAAGGTTCTTTTAAAACACTTGTTCCCAAGTTTTAGTGATAGTTTCCTTTTATTATCCCCCTCACACAGGGAATTACCAAGATTATTTTAGCTGGTTATTAAATTAAGTGGCCAAATAAGAATTTATTTTTCATTAATAAGAAGAAAGTTGTTGTGTGCTAATTTAGTTACAATATTCTTTTAGTCAAATATTTGGGAAGTTATCTTGCTAAGTAGGCTCTTTCTTGCTAATTTTCCAGTCTGAACATCTTTTTTCACATCAGCAACTTCAGAAATGGCCTTGAGGGACCTTAATTTCCTATATCTTTTTTGAAAAATAACAGTTCCTTCCTACTCCCATAACCCCATGATTACTCTCAGATAAGAGCATGTAACTCTCTGAACAAAATAATAACATGCTGTTTCAGGTTGTTTCCTCATGTCATTTTCTTTAAGCGTTCATAAGGTATTCTATGCTTTAACCTCTTTAAAGCCTTAGAACAGAGTTCTCAACTCTTTTTGCATGAATCTGGCTTCAGATTAGAACATGCTTACTAAGAACCCTTTGATGTTGTAGTTCAAATCTCATAATTAGAAAAGGACATGATAAGTACAATAAACAGGGTAATTGTGGCAACAGAAGCTGGAAACTACAAAATACCTTACTTAAACATAATTCATTCCATGTTTGCAAGTCATTTATTACATATTCACAAGTGGCTTAACTCAGCTATTACCAGTCTAAATAGTTCCACTAATTAACTTAGAGTAAGAGCAGAATCAGTCTTCAGTAAGAACAGAATTAGCAGAATAAGGGTGGAAGGGAGTTGGGGTTTTTGTTTCTGTTTTTTTGTTGTTGTTATTGCTGTGGGGTTTTTGTTTTTTTTAAAAAGAAATAAAACTCTACAATTAAAGTAACAGCTGTTATGGAGTAAGGTTTAAAACAAAGAAAAGTATATCATCGTACATTTTCTTCACTGTATAACTTGAGCCAAATTCCTAAATGTTCTCTGTTTACTTTGGTATCTCCACAACATCTGGTATGTTTAAAACTAACCGATGTAGTTCACTAATGCAAAATCAATATATGTTATCATGTTATCATTTGACTTTTTTGTAGTAATTTCTTATTTTCTGTATGAAGTTGGAAGTGTGCTTCTCTAGGCTTAATGAGATTATCTACTGAAGATTATTAGTTGTCTAGCATAGTTATGTCCCCTTCTTTGACTTTGTGACACCTGTTTTAGGATGGATGAAGCTCCTGGAAAATCTCCTTTCTCCCTTTCTCAAATGAAGCTAGATGATTAGTAGATACTATGTGCCAAAATTAAAAAAGGTCAAAAGCAGGTAGCATAAAACACATGCATTGTCTAGGAATAATAGCTCTGGTCTCTAAACGAATTATTGTAGCTTATGAGATTTTTAAAATGAGATGAAGAAAATAAGTTTCTGGTATGGCTGAGTTTTGGCAGATGTGAAAAAGTATTCATCACCCTTCCATTTTGTTAATTTATTGCAAAATCTATTGCTAGCACATATTACACTGCCTCCTGCTGACAAAACCCAGCAACTTGCTCCATTTGTTAGTTTCCTTCAAAGCATTGAGTAATTATCAGAAATTGAAAAGTACAACAACCATTATTAGCCATTTACAAGATATATGTATTTTTATGCCAGACCTGATTATTGGTATGTTCTTTAACGAATTCCTCCTTCAGAAAGGTCTTGAGATGTACAATACTTCTTGTAATGAAAACAGTTGTTTGGGAATGAACCAGACTGAACTAGAATGAAGGTTTTAGGAGGTAATTGACAGGCAAGGAAGATGACATAACTGTCTCTTTATTTAAGTGGTTGAAATTGTTAATTATCTTCCTTATCAAAGAAGTGGATATTATTCTCATGTTGAAGTTTGCAGGCAAATCCATTCAAAAGCTTTTCCTGGGGAAATTTAATAACTGTGTGACTTCCTAGTTCATTGATACCACAAGAGAAATAAAAAATTAGGAAAAAAAAAAAGTAAATCCAATAGAACGTTACACAAAGATAATGTTAAAAGGTGAGCCTTTGGTTAATGAGGGAAGGTAACAGGCAGTTTAATAAAATCATGACTTCCTTAATATCTCAGTGGTCCATGGAAGACTTTTTTTTTCCTTATGCTGCCTGTAAGAGTATTTTTGGGACACCGACAGTTTAGATATCCAGCCATAATGCATGTATAGCATAATATTACTTAAGACTTTAGAAATCACACCTTCTAAATTCATAAGCCAGAGAGAGGTGAGGGGGGATATAAAAACATAATTTTAAACCTCTTACTTACATTTGGGTCTGCACTATTATCATATGTAAACAATGATAGCTAATATACCAGTAGACTTATCAGGTAACGTTAAGATTCACAGCCTACTGTAGTCTCATATAGAGATATGGAAGAAACAGGTTAAAATTGACTATACAACACAGCTCCATGTTTCTACAGCTTCCAGGGTCTACAGCAGCATAGTAGCTCCTCACTTTATCGCACTTTGCTGTATAGCTACTTCTCACTTCCTCACTTCAATTTCTTTTGCTATTCCCGGGCAGAGTTTGTATCTCTTGAAGCCTCTATTACCATCAGATCTAATTTAAAAGTTGTTTGTTTTCACAGACCTTTCTTCTTTCTTGATGCTCATACCTAAACAAAGATCTTTTTCAAGTTTGCAAATTAAATTACAATTAGAACATTTTTCAGGTTTGGCTTTGTTTTTATTCTTCTCCTTGCTTGCTTTTCCCCTTTTACAGACTCCAGTGAAGGAAGCAGAGGTTGCATACATGAATGAAGGAGTCATTGACCTCCCACTACTTTGACATCTTCCATTTGAGGACCTGGAGCTTCTTTTTTCAGTATTCCCTAGCAAGACGGTTGTAACATTCATTATTGTTTGTGTAGAAGTAAATAATAGATCCTAATAAATAAAATATACTGTTGCAGGTAAAATGCAGAAGAGGAACAATGTTCAAAGAGTGAATGAGGTGTTTACAGGGAGAAGGGGCATGTGTGTCGGGTGGAACTCCATTGCCAGTGATATTTACAGTAGCTTTATAGCAGCACTAGACTGCATATGAAAGAAGACAGTCTGAGCATGAACCCTGGGTTCTGAATATGCAAGTATAAAAGCAAAATTATAGTTAAGACTTCTCAAAGCATTTTTACACTCATTAAATTCAAAATGGGTCATTTTTAATAATGAGATTTTGCAGCTATTTAGTCACTGATCATTTTGCCAGTTTTAATTAATTCCAATTTTAAAAGATGAAGTTCTGAATACGGATGAAAGAATTGGAAATGAGGCTTGCCTTAGCTTGGTTTACAGCAATAGTTAATATGTCAATGGTTCTAGAGAATTAACCCTCCCTCAGAAAGTAGAGAGTACCATAGGCTGAAGACACACCCCAGGGTAATGCTGTGTGTTTCCTCTAGAGCTGATCAGTACTTTAATTTTTCGTTGAGGATGCTCTCAACCTTACAGGATTAGCCCTTTACTTTGAACTTCCTACTACGTATTGAGAATAATCTATTGAGAAACAGAAACAGAGATAGAACACCATACATGATACTATGCCACATATATGTGTTGTTACTGTAGTCACCGTCTTGCCCATGACTGCTGTGATTAATTACTGTTTTCAATACTGTCCATAGCCCAGTCTGACAAACAGTGTATGTGTGTTTCTCAAAGCCTAGCCCAACAGTCTACAGTTATTCATCATAAAAAAGAAATTTTGTACCAACCCACCAGCTTGGTAATCCAAAGATGACGACTCTGCCTTTACAGGGTAATTTCTACAGCTACCAGATACACACTTCCCTTCCACAAAAAAGTATCAACCTCTGTATTTTCAAAGATTATGTGGGTGAAGGACAAAATCTTCTTCTCTAGCTAAGGTCTATATTTCATCAGCCATGGGCAATGAAAGTGATCCTCTGTGTTCCAGGAAAGACAAGATTAGGATATTCATACAGATTTCACTGTTTCTGATTTCCTTCAAGAAAAGAGTTTCTATCCCTTCAGACTGCAAAGATAGCTATCTTGTTAAAATACATTCTGAACTTTCTGAGTCTGGAGATTCAGAGGCATCACCCTACATGTGAATGCCTGTCTCTTACGAGAATGTAGTTTTGAAGTTCAACTATAATGGTAAATTACATTCCCATGTCTCAAAACAAGAAACAAATTACTGTACACTGCATGAGCAGAATCAAAATTAATGGATGAAAGGATACAAAATCCCACTTTGTGCCTGAAGAAATGAAATCTCATCTTGAATGTGTTTTATTTACTATTGCTGTCCTTAGATATTAGTTTTAGTAGTGCATATACTATCTCAGAATACAAGATAATTCCTGGACATAAAGTGAGATACGGCCTTCTTCAAAGGAGTTCAGAAACTAATCTGTATAGATTAAAAGAATTTAAAATATAAAATATGATAATGTAACAAGGCAGAACTATGGCAATTCTTTTATCAGATGAGTGGGTTTTAAATAATATTTTTAAAATATTTTCTTTTTTTTTTGTACTCTGTTGTTCACTTCTATTAAAAATCAAATATTTCCTTGCCTCTTTCAGGGGTTTCTTTTCCCCTGTGGGATGAGGGAGAGAATCAGGGGAAAAAAGTAAAGGACAGTGAAGGAAGAGAAAATAACAACAATAATTATGACAAAAGAAAACACAAAAGAAGCGATGTACAATACAATTGCTCACCACCTCCTGACCAATGCCCAGCCCTTTCCGGAGCAGCCATTATGGATTCCTGCCCACCAGGCAACCCCCATTTATATACTGAGCATGACGTCTATGGTATGGAATATTCCTTTGGCCAGATTGTCGTACCTATGCTTCCTCTCAGCTTCTATGGGAAGCTGAAAAATTCCTTGACTTAATAGAAACATTACTTAGCAACAATTAAAACAATATGTGTTATCAACTTTATTCTCATATTAAATCCAAAACACAGCAGCTACTTGGAAGAAAATTAACTCTATCCCAGCTGAAACCAGGATATACTTTCAACGCTGTTTCTATTGCTGAGCTCTGCTGTCTGATGAACAGAGAACAGCAGGGTCCCCTTTTCTATATCTTGGCTGGACACAGTATGTCCCGGGGTTCTTTTTATGTGTGCGGGCAGGAAAAAAAAAGATGGTGCCTGTCTTCTAAGGAATGTCAGATATTCTTTCCTGTGCAGAAAATTGGTTGCCCTTGGCGGCATATAAACAAATCCTGACTCACCTTTCTACCCTTTTCCTAATGAGTTGCTCCCAGAGAAATATTTCTCTTGTAGAAAGCATCAGCATAACTTTGCATAGAGATTAGTAAAATTAGAAAAGCAGTGAGATGTCTTTGTCTTCAAATTATTCATAAAAAATATGAATATTGACATGAGAAGAATCTTATTTAAAAATGTCAGGGTTTTTTTAGGATCCGGAATAATGGCCAGATAAAGTGAGGTAGGCAGTATAAAAGAATTTTGTCAGATCTCTTTTTTTTAAAAAAAATATTATTTTATATTTTGAACTTGGGCAGACTTCATGAGCCTATGCATTGCATCATTTTCTTTCCTGGCTATAAAGCAGTTGGAATATCTGGCAGATTTGGAATATACATGGTATTTTCTTGCTCAGGAGGATATGGCAATATCAGTTTGCAGGCTGGAGAAGAAACATCGTTTTAATGTCTAATAATATGAGAGAAAGTTAATTGAAATGGTGGCTACAAAAATATACTTTAAAACTGAAAATAATAACCTTAGAGCTTACTGACCTGAAAGACAGTTATTGTATATTCTCAACATTCATAACAATCAAGAAAATATCTAGGAACAATCCATAAGGCATTTATGGTAGTTTTGACAGTTCCCTTCGTCTCCTAATCATGGTATGCATCTTTGCCTTCAGCCTTCCTGTAATATTCATTTGGCAAAATGCCAACAGCCTAATTTCTGCAACCATTCACAATATTGTCAAAATGCATTAATTTTTAATGTGCTTCCTACCCAGGCCTCACAAGTAATTAAAGTTATCATCTGAAAGAAAGAATGGTCCGGGATCTTAAGCTCAAAATTTTCCCTGAGACAGACATGAGGTAGCTCCACCCCACAAAAAGTGGCATTTCGCTTTAAATGATATGCAAAACCTCTTAGCAGGACTTTTTATTTCAGGCTCAGCCATTCAGGTGCAGAATTCTTAGAACGGAGATGGTTTCTGTTTCAGAAAATAGTTCAGTTGTGTCAATCTGAATCACAAAGAATGACAGACGGATTCAGAATTAGAACTACTGTAAGTAGATTTACACATGTGATTTCAAAACCTATAATAGCACTGGTCCTACCAGATCTCCCCAAAGAGCTGACGGTGATTAAAAAAGTTAGCGATAACAGATAATGACAACAATTACGTTTTATTATCTTGCATTATTGTATTGGGGAAGGCTACTTACACATCCTAAATTTGAGTCTAATCAGCATAATAGCAGTCTTTTATTCAGAATTCATATAAAACCAGCTGAACCCTATTAGGAAATAATTAGCCAAAACAACAGGTCACATACTGGGCTGGTGGAAGAGTAGAATTAGTTCTAAAATTTCTAATAACTGATGTGAACATGAGGCACTGACTGTGCTTCATTTTGTGTGAAAGACAAGGGTCACAAACAGGAGCACAGGTTAGGAAGCAGAGCTAGAGGATATGTAACCTACTCGAAAAAGGTGAGAAGAGATTTGTGGATGAAGTGGTGAATAAATTTATACTTGGAATAATAAAATTATAGTGCTGAATTTTCACTCTTTTAAAAAGGAGTTAGTTTACATACGCTTCATTAGTAACTATGATTTCACAAATTCTTAACTTTCTTAGTTTTATCTTTCTTCTTTTTTGTTTCCTTGCTTTTCCTTATGAAGTAAATTCATGGACGCAGAGTTTTTGGCCAGCTGCACCAATAAATCTCTAATAGCATTGATACCACAAATAGTGAAAATAGATGGAGAATAAAAATGGTATATAATTATAGTATTAAGACTAGATTACAAATCATAATATGCTTAAAAGTCATCTACAGTTAAAAGTTCAGGACTGAGGAAAGAGATTGTATTTTTGTTTAAACTTTTTTTTTTTTAACTGGATGTTGGAAATCTAAATTTTAAATTTGTATCCATTGTATAGGCAGAATTTAATATGGAATAGTCAGTCCAAATTCTGGACAAAATGACAAAAGATGACAAAAGATCATCCTATTTCCTCCTTAGAAAATTGCAAAAGAATTCTACTCCCCCAAACACAAACACACATCTTATTGGGGAACAATTGCTGTGTTCCTAGGATATTTGCTTTGTATACTAAAAAATATAAAGATTTTTTTACAATACTTTTCTATAATTCCTCAACAAGAGACTTCTATCTCTCAACAAAAAATAGGCCATAAATACATCAGGATTTCCTCTTAATTTTTGTTCATTTTCTGTAAGGGACATTTACTCTAAATTCTCTTACGTCTTCTATTTTGTGAAACACTTTGTTGTAATTATTCGACCTCTTTTTCTGTTCCGCGGTGGCAGGCAAACACAAGCTCAACAGATCATCTTGTTTGTTCTTTTTAAAACCCATATAGATAACCAAAAAGAAAGAATGTTACATGAACCTCTTTGGTTGCTGTACATACATACTAATGCGACAGCTGCCTTAGATAACTTTCTTCCAGAGAGGCTGTCTGCAGACTTGCTGTCTTCCCTGGGAAGATGACATGCTTAATTCTGGGTTGATTAACAGCTAGAAGATCCATCAGGCTTTTAGGGCTAATGGCTTTAGAAGAAGAATATAAAGTCCTGGCTTTGTGCTATTAGCAAATGTCATTCAAATTACTACTATTATCTGCACATACACTTGTGGCTACAGCCTGAACAGATAACTGGCTTCTTCCAGTCACTTTGTCTTTCAGGCCAGTTACCTGAGCTACCATGCAGACAGGACATAGCTCCCACAGCAAAACATTTGAATTCATGACAAAGGTTTCAGTCCAGCTAGGGTCAGTAAATCTACTACCAAAAAAGTGGTGCCATTTCAATTGAAATTTTAATATAGCAAATTATTTTTTAGCATGTTACAAAGTACCTTTATCTAAAACATTATTTTGAGACATATAAAAGAATCACTAAAGGAAGTACTTTCTTTATTATTAACAACTGTTATTATAAATTAATAGCAATGTTAATAGGCATCTTTAAAATGTGTAGGAAGATTATTATGTTTCAAATGCAGGGATACCTTGGGATATGTTAAACCACATCATTGATTTCTCCAAAACACAAGTGGGAAACAGTTGTCTGGAAAATAATAATGGTAATAATATTTTTCTTCTTTTTTTTTCCTGCAAGTAATTATTGAGAAAATTAGATTTCTATTTGAAACACAAGACAGGAAGATATATGTAAGTTACTTAGAAATGCAAATGTGGTTTGTCTTTAGTGAAATGTAGTTTTCACTAGAGAAACCAATTTGTTCATGAAGATTACCTCTGTAAAAGGCCAACTGTTCTCAGATACTTGTTTATGCTCAAACAGGAAACATATTTTATGTATAAAGAAAAGTATTCATGGTTGTTACTTTTTAAATCTTAACAGTCTAATTGAAAAATCATTGTTAGTTTAGATCTAATTATTGCAGAAAAAAAGATGAATAATAATACTATTTCCCTGCAGAGAAGGTCTCAATAATCATACATACGTATTGTAACTTACATATTTATAGTTACTATTCCTTTTCTTGAGGTCATGCTCACCCTTCCATTGTTCATCCTGGTCTTAAAGCCAGTAGTTTCAGATGCTGGAGAGGGAAACATCATGTTTCGGGAGTTCTTCATCAGAAGATATGTTGATGTACATGAATTCTTCTTGGCCTACAGTGGGTGGAAGCAAGGACAGGCAGACTGGGAGGGGTACAGAGAAATTATCCGAGTAGCCAGGAGACAGATTAGGCAAGCTAAAGCCCAGATAGAATTAAATGTGGCCAGGGACATCAAGGACAACAAGAAAAATTTCTATAAGTATGTCAGAAGATGTGGGCTCTCTCTGGAAGCTAACAGGAGACCTTGTCACCCAGGATATGGAGAAGGCTGGGGTACTGAATGAATTTTTCACCTTGGTCTTCACTGGCCAGGGCTCTAACCACACCCCCCAAGTCGCAGAAGGTAAAAACAGGGGCTACGTGAATGAAAACCCACACACTATAGGAGAAGATCAGGTTTGAGACCATCTAAGGAACCTGAAGGTACACAAGAGCATGGGACCTAATGAAATCCATCTGCAGGTCCTGAGGCAACTGGCAGGTGAAGTTGCTAAGCCTCTTTCCATTATATTTGAAAAGCCGTGTCAGTCTGGTAAAGTTCCCCCTGACTGGAAAAGGGGAAACATAACCCCCTTTTTCAAAAAGGGAAAAAAGGAAGCCCCAGGGAACTACAGGCTGGTCAGTCTCACCTCTGTGCCTGGCAAGATCATGGAGATGATCCTCCTGGAAACTCTGCTAAGGCACATGGAAAAGGATAAGTCAAATTTCGTGGCCCTCCACAATGGGATTTTAGCATTGGTAGATAAGGGGAGAGCAACAGACGTCATTTACCTGAACTTTTGGAAAGCATTTGATACTGTCCCGCACGACATCCTGGTCTCTAAATTGGAGAGACATGGACTTGATGGATGGACCCATTGTTGGATAAGGAATTGGCTGGATGACCACACTCAAAGAGTTGCAGTCAACGGCTCGATGTCCAAGTCGAAACCAGTGACGAGTGGCATTCCTCAGGGGTCAGTACTGTGACATCTTTGTTTGTGACATGGACAGTGGGATTGAGTGCACTCTCAGCTATTTTGCCAACAGCAAGCTGTGTGGCGTGGTCAACACGCTGCAGGGAAGGGTTACCATACACATGGACCTGGACAGGCTTGAGAGGTGGGCCCACGCCAACTTCACAAAGTTCAACCAGGCCAAGTGCAAGGTCCTCTACCTGGGTTGTGGCAATCCCAAGCACAAATACAGAGTGGATGGAGAATGGATTGAGAGAAACCATGAGGAGAAGAACTTGGGATTGTTGGCGGATGAGAAGTTCAACATGACCTGGCAATGTGTGCTCACAGCCCAGAAATTCATCTGTATCCTGGGTTCCATCAAAAGAAGCATGGCCAGCAGGTCAAGGGAAGTGATTCTACCCCTCTGCTCTGCTCTTGTGAGACCCCACCTGGAGTTCTGTGTCCAGCTCTGGAGTCCTCAGCACAGGAAGGCATGGACCTGTTGGAGCAAGTCCAGAGGAGGGCCACGAAGATGAGCAGAGGGCTGGAGCACCTCTCCTATGAGGACAGGCTGAGAGGGCGTTGTTCAGTCTGGAGAAGAGAAGGCTCCAGGGAGACCTTATAGCAGCCTTCCACTACTTAAAGGGGGGCTGCAAGAAAGATAGGGAGGGACTCTTTAAGAGAGAGTGTGGCAATAGGACGAAGGGTAACAGTTTTAAAGTGAAAGACCGTGGATTTAGACTAGACATCAGGAAGAAATTTTTCACTATTAGGGTGGTGAGACACTGGAACAGGTTGCCCAGGGCAGTTGTGGATGCCCCATCCCTAGAAGTGTTCAAGGCCAGGCTGGATGAGGCTTTGAGCAGCCTGGTCTAGTGGGAGGTGTCCCTGCCCATGTCAGGGGGGTTGGAACTAGGTAATCTTTAAGGTCCCTTTCAACCCAAACCATTCTATGATTCTATGATTCTGCACTTTAGGATCAACTTCATGTCACTTTTATGTGCTTGCTAACGGACTTTTACGTCTTTGCCTTTTCTTCATTGACCAGCTCGATGTTACATCTGTCTTTTGCATAGTTAGACACTATTTCTTCATTATCTGTTACTCCTAAAAATAGGTTTTTTCACCTTCATCTACATTTCTTTAACCAACCCTTTATGAATTACTTTTGTCTGTGGACTTTCCAGTGCCAGACCTGTGCCCCATGTTTTATCACTCTTGCATGTAGTCCTCTACCCTGCACTGTGTCTCAGCTTCTGAACGCCTTTCCTATCATATGTACCAGTGCAGTGTTTCTTTATACTACATCATTGTGTTAAGAGCTGTAAATACCAGTCATAGAATAAATGCTTATTTCTGCTGTAAAACTATGGTTTTATCACATGACGATAAACAAAAATAAAACAAATAGATTTGTTTTATTAGATCCTAGATACCTAGTCAAGTACAAAAATTAGTGTCACACCTACACAAACAAAACTGCAGGCAGATCAAGAAAATGTCAGACAGTGCAAACCTGACAAGACTCAGTCCTGAGGCATTGTAAATTCAGTACAACTCCTGTGGCCTGTCACTAGCAGTGACAATACTATATTACAGGGCTACACGGTTATATAACACACAGACTATGTATCACTTACTTTTCATTTGAGTCCTTAGAGGAAAAAAAGAACTTTTTCTGGACTTCTATATGGTGAATTTTACACTGTGAGAAACCAAGATGTCTTAAAATAACTTCTCTGTCGTGATTCTTAATTGGAGATCTCAAGAAAACAGGTACTTTTTTCCCAGAGGGAGGAGGAATTAACAAAACAAATAACTCATCACAGATGAAAAGTGGAAAATTGTTAGGAATAATTGTACCACTTTTGATTATTCCAAAATTGAAAGCTGATAAAATAAAGCAAAAGAGTAATTTCCATTTAAAACCCTCAGGTACCTTGACAGATGACATTGACATTAGTTACTCCATTGCTGAAAAACGTATTTTGATGGATTAGTTATTACTTCTCAGATATAGTAGCTTTACACACCTATACTACTGTCAGGTAAAAAAAAAAGATTTTACAGTGATGGTAGGAGAGTTCTGAATTTTATTTTTCATCAGGGTTTTAAAAAGTTCAAAGACAAAGATTATTTGTCCAGCTGCAGTATGGGCAGGAATTGCTAGCTTGTCAGATATGATTAATAATAAGATGGTCATGCATCACTAATTTGATTAATTTTCACAGGGAAATGACAATGAGACCTGACAATAGCAAAGCAGGATATATAATTGACTTAGACTTCAGAACATCTCATGGCACATAGCAACGTACAAAATATGTTGGAATAAAATATTAGGGTATGAGATATTTCAGATTAAGTTTTTACCTGTGTAACTAACTCACATCAAAATGTAATAGAAATTGTATACAGATAGAGTAGGGATGAAGGCATAAGCTCTATGCAACTATGGTAATGGAAACTTCAGTCATGCTACACAGTGTAGAGGGTGAAGGACCAGGAGGATATTGGAGTGTGGGTATTGATGGCTACAGGCTGTTCAGAAGGGACAGGTGAAAAAGGACGGGCTGAGTTGTTGGCTCTGCATCAAGAAGTGGATAGAGTGTGAAGATCTGTCTCTGAAGAATAGCCATTAGCAGGTTGAAATCTTATGGGTGAGAATTAGAGACCAAGGTAACAAAGGGAACATTTTGGTTGATGTCTACTACAGGCCACCTCAAGGGGATCAAGGGGAGCCTATCGACAAAGCCTTCTTTCTCCAGTTACAGTAGACAACGTGCTCGCAAGCACAGCTGAGGCGAGACCTGCTGGTCAAACTAAAGGGCAAGAAGGAAATGCACAGGCAGTGCAAGCAGGGACAAGTGTCCTGGGAAGAGCGTAGGAACGCTGCCTGGTTGTGTAGGGATGGGGTCAGGAAGGCCAAGGCACAGCTGGAGATGAACTTGCCAAGGGACACGAAGAATAACAAGAAGGGCTTCTACATGTATGTCAGCCAGAAAAGGAAGGTCAAAGAAAGCGTACCTCCCCCATTGATGAGTAAGACTGGAAGTAAGACATGGATGTGGTATATCTGGACTTCTGCAAGGCCTTTGATGCAGTCCCCCTTCTTTCTAAATTGGGCAGAGATGGATTTGATGGGTGGACTGTTTGGTGGATGAGGAATTGGCTGGGAGGTCGCATCCAAAAGGTCAATGGCTCAATGTCCAGATGGAGATCGGTGACAAGCAGCGTCCCTCAGATTTCTGTACTGGTACCAATATTATTTAGTATCTCCACTGATGACATAGTCAGTGGAATCAAGTGCACCCTCAGCAAGTTTGCGGGTGACACCAAGCTGAGTGGTGCAGTTGATACGTCTGAGGGAAGGGATGCCATCCAGAGGGACCTGGACAGGCTTGAGAAGTGGGAAGGACAAGATTAAAAAAGCTTAATATTTCATGTACATGCACATTGGTGTGCAGGCAGAAATAAGTGAGGCAGCCCTTGGTAGTCACATGAACAATATCATCCACATATCATCCACATGATTGATAGACAGACTCAAAATTATCCTTAATCTCAGAGAGGTCCTGGAAATAGAAAAGTAAATGAGAAACTTATTCTCATTTTTGCTTTTTTGAAAGCTGCTTGTCACAGGCATGAAAGAGTTTCTCTTGGCTATTCACAGCATCTAAAGACTTGATTCTTTTCCATAGCTTATTTCCAATCTGCAATGTATAAGATTTCTGGAACACTCGCAGCATATGTGAGCTAACATAAAGAACTTCAAAGCATCAGGCAAATAATATAACTTAAATGAGAAGAAAAGAAATAAGTTGGAGTGAGAGTATTCTGAGTACCTTCATTACATGGACTGACCAGTTTCCAGAAGTAAGCAAGAAAGGTTTAAAGTTGTTGGGATCTTTCCTTGCCTAAAACAGATACATAGTGGTAGCATTGCCACAGCGGAACTTGTACTTATGGATTGCCTTCAAACTGCTCACTGCTCAAAATGATCCTTTCTGCAGTCTTAGACATAGGCATCCTCATTTGAACATATTAAAAAAAAAGAAAAAAAAAGAAAAAAGAAAAAAAGAAAAAGATAGCAACAGCAAAAATCCCACAAAACTTTTAATTCTATAACTTTGATACATTTTAATGGGACCTAAATGTCTTCATCAATCTGTCCTTACCTTCTGAGGCCTAATTAAATTTTCATAGAAAAAAATCTTAAAAAAAAAAAAGTGATGCAGGCTAAATGTCAGACAGAAACACAAATATTTTATTCAACTTCTCCACAAAAGTGATTGAAAAATGAAACTTTGTACATACCCACTGTTTCTTATTTGAAACAAATTACTTGTTTCTTCCTTTTTCCTTTAATGACTATGCCTGCTTAGATTCCAGTGCCTAATATTATGATTTGAAAAACCTGATAGAACAGGCTATGTGGAATGATAAGTAGATATATATGACAATTCAGTAACAGAAAATAATCGGTCAGATGACTTTTTGACCAGCTGTACTCCAGAACTTACCCATCAGTAACAGAGCAACTGAGAGCCTACTGAGGATTCAAGTTCTCAGATTTTTTTTAAAAAAGTCAAAAACATTGCATACGTCCTTGAGATTCTGTAGTGCAAAAGTTAAAGAAAAAATAAATGTATCTAAGTCAATAAATTTCATTTTAACTAATTTTTTTTCGATATGTGCCTATCTCCTGATAAGGCAGCCTGTTGTCAGCCTTTCTAGAGGACAGTGCCAGAGCATGACCTGGCACAGTACAAGGCATCCAGAGTCATCCTGCAGGCTGCCCCTTGGGTAACCAGATAGCCAGAGGGGGGATTGGTGAATACAGTCTTTCAGGCTTCCATTAATAGTTATTAAAAAACATGGCATCTCACTATATTCTGCTAATTAGATTTTTTTTTTTTTTTGGTCATATGTAAATATTTTGCAGGACCAAACTATGCTATCCAGTGATAAACACTTTAGAATCTTTCTTCAAGATACAATAGCAAGCAGTGGTCAGCTCTAAGCAAGACAGATGAGGCTTACCTTGATCTTTTAAACTTGTGTTTGATGAAAAAAGCTGTTATCGATTCACGCAGACAATTCATTTCAGCCTCACCACACAGAATAATTTCAAGTTAATCTTTGTTTTATTGTAAAAGTAATGTAGGTCCTGAAAAATCAAATACTGACTGCTTACTGTGTTTAAAGCCATCACAAGCAATTCAAAGCTATGAGCATGTACTTAAATATGTTATATTATTGCTGATATTTTGCTAATATTTTTCTCTATCTGAAGTTAGTGCAGAGTTTTTTTCTTTGTTTAGAACTTTTTATATCATTTTAATCCAAAATGGGACAGGTAACAAAAGTACCAAAATTTGAAGATCTTCATCTTTTATTTTCTTTTTCTTGTTTTCCTTCTTTGTGTAAATTCTCTACTATTGATACTAGTGATGAAGTAACAAGTCTAAAGGTAGCATCCAGAATAACGTATCATACAGATTTTCTGAATACCAAACAAATATCTATGGCTTATTACCCATTAAAGAGTCAGCTGCCCTTTTGCCCTTGTAGATATAAGCACAAAAATAACCCCATTATAGCACTATTTGCATACACCTTAATTCATTATAAAGTGTCTTGAACAGAACTACTAATACAGTACTTTTATACCTAAGAATTTTGATAGTGGAAGTGCCTTGTGTAACTCTGAAGTCTTGTACACCTCTTGGATCATCCAACCGAGTCCCTTAGAATCACAGACAATCAAAATTTATCCATAAATTTCTCAAATATAATAGTTAGACTTTTTAATCCATTTTTCCTGTTACAATATTCCTCTAATTTCCATCCTAAAAATAATCACAGGTGTCTTATACTAGCTTTCTCCTGTGTGAATTTTGTTCTTATGCAGCTTTTCACTCATACTTTTATGAAAAGGACTATTAAAGAAAATGTTAAAATTTATTGAAGATTCAAATTATATAAGCACTGAAATATAACCTGACTCCACTGGCATTAATTCTTTTTTTCTCTCTCATAGAATCATAGAATGGTTTGGGTTGGAAGGGACCTCAAAGATCACCTAGTTCCAATCCCCCTCACATGGTCAGTGACACCTCCCACTAGACCAGGTTGATCAAAGTTCCATCCAGCCTGGCCTTGAACACTTCCAGGGATGGGGCATCCACAACTGCCCTGGGCAACCTGTTCCAGTGGCTCATGACCCTCATAGTGAAAAATTTCTCCCTGATATCTAATCTAAATCTACTCTCTTCCAGTTTGAAGTCATTACCCCTCATCTTATCACTACATGCCCTTGTAAAAAGTCCCTCTCCAGCTTTCTTGTAGGCACCCTTCTAGACAGTGTAAGGCTGATATAAGGTCTCCTTGGAACCTTTTCTTCTCCAGGCTCTCATAATAATCCCAACTCTCTCAGCCTGTCCTCATAGGAGAGGTGCTCCAGCCCTCTGCTCGTCTTCGTGGCCCTCCTCTGGACTTGCTCCAACAGGTGCATGTCCTTCCTGTGCTGAGGACTCCAGAGCTGGACACAGAACTCCAGGTGGGGTCTCACAAGAGCAGAGCAGAGGGGTAGAATCACTTCCCTCAACCTGCTGGCCATGCTTCTCTTGATGCAGCCCAGGATGCAGGTGGCCACCTGGGCTGTGAGCACACATTGCCAGGTCATGTTGAACTTCTCATCCATTGGCACCCCAAAGCCCGTCCCCTCATGGTTTCTCTCAATCCATTCTCTCCCCACGCTGTATTTGTGCTTGGGATTGCCACAGGTAAGGTACAAGGTAGAGGACCTTGCATTTGGCCTGGTTAAACTTCATGAAGTTGGCGTGGGCTCACCTCTCAAGCCTGTCCAGGTCCATCTGTATGGCATCCCTTCCCTCCAGTATGTTAACCGCTTCACAAAGATTTGAGTCATTGGCAAACCAGCTGAGGGTGCACTCAATCCCACCATCCATGGTGCTGAGAAAGGTGTTAAACTAACCAGTTTAAAAAAAATCAGCTAATGATATCAGACTGACCTTCTATAGCCACAGACAGCTAGACAGAATTGGTTTATTTTATGCTTTTATTAAGCAATTGTAAACAAGTTAGGAAGATGCATTTGTCAATTAACAGAAAATTTTAAAAAGTTAATGGAAATACCTGTGTGACTAGAAATCTCTATTTAAGTTATCCCTGAATTAGTGTTGAACAAGATTTAACTTCCTGGAGGCATTAAGCACCACAAAAACAAAGCACTGTTTTCAAATAGCTGCTTAAAGGCAATACCAAACAGTCTAGGATCAGAAACTTGCACTTACGGAATTTAATCTATTAGTTGAACAATGTCATTGTATAGGCATTTCCAATTATTCCCAGGCAACTCAGAGAATGCTACTAAAATATTGAATGGCATAAAATAAATACACTCTACAGACCTGTCCAGACAAGATCAGGCAGGATCAGAACTATTACAAAAACAGCAGTAAAATGTGTATCTCAGTGCAAAACCAGGCATGATTTCCTTAAAGCTTCAATGGTGTCAACAAAATAGAAATATTTTTCAGAAATTGTTTAAGTAAAATATATTATACTAGTCCAAGAAAATGTCATGCTGTTAATTTTACTTATTTTTGATGGGGAAAAAATTAACATTATTATGGTCTGTCAATAGGCATTGAGAAAGTCCAGACCTGTATCCCTATGAAACAATACTGGATCACAGATTTTATGCTTTCCAGATATTTATTTCCAGAATGAAACGGAAATAAATTTTTTCAGTTACTTTCTCAGTTCACTGATGAAGTAATAAATGAATAAGTTAAAGGAAGAAATAACTACATTAAGTTTGGATTTGACAAAGTACCTACCAGATAGTTGGGCTGTACATTTTAATACCTTGTATCAGAAAAAAATGTCCCTTTTCGGTTTCCTAAATGCTTTTTGTTGAAGTAAGTCAGTAGATCATGCTTTTGTTTTTCACTGTTTAACTGGATTCTCTTGAATAATACCTGGTAAATAATTATTTAGGTTTTTTGTTTTTTGGTTTTTTTTAATTCTTGCAAGAAAGAAATAGGTTATATGCCAGTATTTGCTTAGTGTCCAGGAAAAATGACTGCTCTTTCTTCAGTTGAAATAGATAAGGATATTAAATTATTGTAGCTATGCAGGGTTTTTAAGAGGCCTGGTAAATTACAAAATATTCTACTTTTACTTCACCAGATACTAGACTGAGATTATAGAAACTCCTTAAACTTCTTTCATAATGCTAGTTCTCACCTAGCTTTCTGACGTTTTTTTCATGCTTTGATTTTGCTATTGATTTATACTCATTTTTTGAAACATGCTACAAGTGTTACATGATTGACTATGTCAGAATAGCTGTTTAAATTCCAGCCAGCTAATTTCTTCAATACTAAGTAAAAATGATGCTTTATTAAAAATAATAAAACCTCAGCCTTACATTGTGAGGAATAAACTCCAGTTTGTAAAAGAATATTGAACACAGGGAAAGACCAAAAAAAAAAAAAAAAAAGAGAGAATGATCAAAAGAATAAAGAGGAACATTTAAAAGAGAAAGACAAAGATATTCCAACACAAAGACTTCATAGCATGCTATGTCCGAAAGAGTATCTAGGTAGAGAACATTCCCCTATGTACTTCAGAATGGGAAAATCAAAGAAAAGTTTAATGTACTAAAATATTCATAAATCATGTAAAAAAAAAATAAAAACAAAACAAAACAAGAAGAGCCTTCCAAAAACAGAGAAGACAAAATATACAACATACTCATTCTGTATTTCATAGCCTTATATTCAACTGCAGTGAATTAGCGTAATAATGAGTTTATTTCACTTTCTGAAGAACTTTACAGTATATATACCTGGGAATTACTTTGTAAAACAGAAATAATAATTTCCCTTCTTACTAACAATAGATAATTATACTATGTAAAATTGATATTTGCTTCATGTTGAAGAAAAATACAATGCAAAAAAGAAATAAAGGCAGAAGGGCAAATATAATTGAAATCTAGTTTTAAAATACATATACATAAAAAAAATTTTTTGATGTAATTTAAAGAGAAATAAAACCCTTCTACGTTATTCAGAAGAAATATATTCTACCATTGAAACTAGAAACAGTATAGAGAATTAAATTTTCTCCATTAAGTTTTTCCTCAACAATGGCATCCAACCATGAATCTTCTTAAAAACTTCTGAAATTTGGGTAACTCACTTAGCCAATGTACCTAAATTAGAAGACTAGTTGACCCTGCCCAATCTGTAGTCAGTTCAAAGAGAAATGCCCATCCAGATGATTAATATGGTTACTTGAAACGCATAGAAATGAAAGCAAGCTCCATCCTTCAGGATTCCTTTCTTCTCTAACTATGTAACTGTCATGACTAATGAATATATCCAAAGAAAAAAAATAATTTATGTTCATATCTAAATGTATGTTAAAGATATAATACACTGATAATGGTTTATCATAATCATAGAATAGAATCATAGAATCATTTAGATTGGAAAAGACCCTTGGGATCATCAAGTCCAACCATCAGCTCCACTCTACAAAGTTCTCCCTTACACCATATCCCTTAACACCACATCTAAATGACTCTTAAACACATTCAGGGATGGTGACTCCACCACCTCCCTGGGCAGCCTATTCCAGTATCTGACCACTCTTTCTTTGAAGAATTTTTTCCTAATGTCCAGCCTAAACCTACCCTGCTGCAGCTTGAACCCATTCCCTCTTGTTCTATCACTAATTACCTGTGAGAAGAGACCAGCACCAACCTCTCTACAATGTCCTTTCAAGTAGTTGTAGAGAGTGATGAGGTCTCCCCTCAGCCTCCTCTTCCTCAAACTAAACAGTCCCAGCTCCTTCAATCGCTCCTCATGAGATTTATTCTCCAGGCCCTTCACCAGCTTCGTTGCCCTCCTCTGCACTCACTCCAGCACCTCGATAACTCTCTCATATTGAGGTGCCCAGAACTGGACACAATACTCAAGGTGTGGCCTCACCAATGCTGAGTACAGGGGGACAATCACCTCCCTCCTTCTGCTGGTCACACTATTTCTAATACAAGCCAGGATGGCATTGGCCCTCTTGGCCACCTGGGCACAATGCTGGCTCATGTTCAGCCGCTTGTCAATTAGAACCCCCAGGTCCTTTTCTGCCAGGCAGCTCTCCAGCCACACTTCCCCAAGCCTGTAGCGATGCATGGGGTTGTTGTGGCCCAAGTGCAGGACCCGGCGTTGCCCTTGTTGAAGCACATTCCATTAGCATTGGCCCATTGGCCCAGTCTATCCAAATCTCTCTGTAGAGCCTCCTTATCCTCATGTAGATCAACACTCCCACTTAGCTTCGTGTCATCTGCAAACTTGCTGATGATACACTCTATGTCCTTATCAAAGTCATCAATAAAGATGTTAAACAGAAATGGTCCCAACACTGAGCCATGAGGGACATCACTTGTGACCGGCCGCCAGCTGGATTTAACTCCATTGACCACCACTCTTTGGGACTGCCCATCCAGCCAGTGCTTGATTCAGCAGATCGTATGCTCAGATCATCTCCTTCCCCGCCTACTTGTTTTTTGGCACACGGGGACAGCCTCCTCCTGTGCCTTTAAGACTTCTCTCTTGAAGTATGTCCAGCCTTCCTGGGCTCCTATATCCTTCAGGGCAGCCTCCCAAGGGATTTTGTCCAGCAGTCTTCTGAACAGGTCAAAGTTTGCCCTCTGGAACTCTAAGGTGTCAGTTTTACTAACCCCTCTCCTTGTTTCTCCAAGAATCAGAAATTCGATCATCTCGTGATCGCTGTGCCCTAGACGGCCACCAACCTCTACTTCCCCTACAAGTTCTTCCCTGTTCACAAGAAGCAGGTCCAGGAGGGCACCTTCCCTCGTCAGCTCACTTACCAGCTGTGTGAGGAAGTTATCTTCCACACATTCCAGGAACCTCATGGATTGTTCCCTCTCTGCTGTGTTGTATTCCCAGCAGATATCCGGGAGGTTAAAGTCCCCCACAAGAACAATGGCAAGTGACCGTGAGATTTCCCCCAGCTGCTTATAGAAAGCTTCATCTGCCTCACTGCTTTGGTTGGGAGGTCTATAGCACAGCGATATCAGCTTTATTGGCCCTTAACCTAATCCAAACACTCTCCACCCCATCATCAGTATACTTGATTTCTGAGCTCTCATAGCATTCTCTAACATACAGGGCCACTCCACTGCCCCTCCTTTCCTGTTTGTCCCTCCTGAAGAGCTTGTAGCCATCGATTGTGGCACTCCAGTCGTGTGAGGCATCCCACCACATTTCTCTGATAGTCACTATGTCGTAGTTTTCCTGGCACATCACGGCTTCAAGCTCCCCCTGTTTGTTGCGCATACTGCATGCATTGGTATAGATGCACTTCAGATGCGCTAACGATTCCAACACCTTTTTGTGAGTGTGGGCCCCATTTCCTACCAGACGCCTCTCAGGTGCTTCCATGATTTCTAAATGTCTGTCCCTTCTCTCAAATGAAATGTCAGAGTGAGAGTCCTCACTAGTCAGCCATCCTTCAAGCCCTGGCATGCCTCCCTTGGGTTTATTCCTGACAGGCCCAGTTGTCTCCCCTTCCCTCCTCATATCTAGTTTAAAGCCCTGTCAATGAGCCTTGCTAACTCCTGCCCCAAAACTCCTGCCACCAGCAGGCCAGGTGACTCATATAGCAGCCTGTGATCAAAAAACCCAAAGCCCTGCCGATAACACCAGTCCTGGCGCCACAAGTTGACCTTTTGCCTCTTCCTGTTAATTTCCTCATTCGTGATTGCCACTGAAGGGATAGAGGAGCATACAACTTGCGTTCCTGATCCCTTAAGCCACCGCCCCAAGGCTCTAAAATCTCTTTTAGTCGATTCTGGGCTCCTTCTACCCACTTCATCGCTACCCACCTAAAATACTAAGAGGGGGTAATAGTCAGAGGAGTTTACTCGGGCCGGAAGTTTGTCCAACACATCCCTGACCTGTGCCGCAGGGAGGCAGCAGACTTCCCTGTGAAGTGGGTCAGGACGGCATATTGGCCCCTCCGCCCCCCTCAGTAGAGAGTCACCCACAACTATGGCCCGTCTGCTTTTCCTTTTGGAACCAGTGGTGATGCTGGGTCCATGGCAACTTGGTCTTTCTGACATTCCTGGCCTGAGTGTATCATCCTTCTCTCCAACAGCCAGTTCCTCCTGCAGGACTCCATACCTGTTCTGCAAGGGTAACTGGGAAGGTGCAAGGGGCCGGGAGGGGGTTCTCCTGCTTCCCCGAGCAGGGACCAGTTTCCATTCCCCCTTTTCTCTGCGATCCCCTCCATGCCTGGTGACGAGAGGGGAGGGGGTCCTCTGATTTGTGTGGGGCCTCAACCTGTTCCCTTTCTCTCAGGGAGTGGGTCCACCAGTCACTCTCCCTCTCACATTCCCTGATACTCCTCAACCTCTCCACTTCTTCCTTCAGCTCAGCCACCAGAACGAGCAGATCATTTACCTGTTCACATCTGACACAGGTGTTGTCTCCGCTGCCCTCCATCACAAGTGCCAGGCTCCAGCACTCTCTGCAGCCAGAGGCCTGGACGCCCATATGTTCGTGTGGGGCCTCTGTCTGGGTGCCCACAGATTTTTAACAGCAGCCTTCGACCGGGTAGCAACCATGGCTGGATCTCTAAACGCAAGTGACACCTTGTGACTCGACAGTCAGTTGGGGTGAGCACTGGTTGCTCTGTGGCCAGGGACTAGTCCCTGCCCTCCCGGAGGCTTCCTATAACCTGGTGGCTTGATCAACCAGGGGAGGTGCTGTCTCCGCCCCAGGTTCCCTCAGCAGACCACCCACCAGCTGATAGCCCTCAGCACAGGCCGAGGGCTTTTACCGGCTTCCAAAAGTCCCAAAAAGAGCTTTTTGTCGGCCCTTTTCGCTGCAGATCCCTTCCCCAGTGCAGTCTTACCTGCCCTGAAGCTGGTCTCTGCGGCAATGCAATCATTGGAATCTGCAATCATTGGAAGGATCAGGCAATTTCTGTTAAAAAGTCATCTCATTTTTCTGAAAAAGGTGTTGAAACAAACAAAAACCCAATATACCCCAGATCAATGGATGACTGAAATAGTTGTTACTTATTTGGCAATCCAAATAATTTTCAAATCGTCTTGTGAATACACCTATGCATACTAGAAAGGCAGGACTTTGTTCTAATTGAATGAGCCCACAATAGATTCAAACGCTTCACAGGTAAGCTAATCAGATACTCTGCAAAACCAAGGTTAAGTCAAAGTAAGGGAATAGACAAACTTCGCATTGATTTCTACACAGGGAAAACTTGCTTCCTTGTTTGTTGTTTTTCTTCTCAAGTAAAGAGAAGATAATTGTTATTGACCTTTGATAATAATCTTACAAAAGTCATCTGATAACTCAAGAAAACTCTAAAAGAACACTAGGCAGCTATTTGTGAGTAAAGTGAGAAAAGCTGTCATTCATAACTGCAGTACTGCATGCAAATGATGGAACTGAGTGTAGTAGCACTTTGGTTAAATTTGGATTGCTTTTTGGAAACTGTTTAATATGCAACTAAGCTAATGTATGCAACAGAAGCCAAGCTACATCCCTAGGAATTTTCTTCCAAAGAATTATCGAAAGCATCATGACATGGGCTGTAATATTTATGACAATACAGATTATAGTATGATGTAGCTTGTTAAAATAGAACATCTTATATTCCAAGCAGAGAGAATGGAACATGCAGCTATTTAAAGAGACTTCAGACCCTGAAAATAATTCTGCTCTTCAGTAAAGTGATTTTTTCAGCTCTGTTTAGAAACACAGAGCAAATGCAATTAGAAATATAAATGTAAGTTTCCTATTGTTAAGAACATTGCTGCAGTACCTAATTATATTACATCCTACAAAGACTGTTCAAACCATCCAAGCTTTCCCATTCTGAATTTCTGCAAAAGCATTGATCTAAGTAGACCTCTACTCAATTTTACTATTCAAGAAAATAGTCATCTATCATAATTTTAGATTTCTATAGTTTTACCATAGTTACTACCCTTTGAAGCAATACATGATACCTATGTAGTATGATATCTATCCAGTGCACTTTTTTTATGGTTCTATAATATGGCACAAATGATGGTAAAATTCTCTGAAATAACTTTATACATATATATAAATGGGTTTGTATGCAAGTAAAGCTCACAAAGAAAGAGCTCTAAGGTAAATTTATACTTCTGCTACCATTAATCAGACCTTCCAGAAGGAAGCATCCAATTACTGTTCAGCCAGTTCTCTTTGGGACCTATTTCTTTTGATCTTTTATAGGAGCCTCTTTCCATTCCAGTGCCCATTTCCGTATTCTCCCTGGATTATTTTCCACATCAAAGCAGGTCTTTCTTGCCTCTACAGACTTCTTAATTTTGATCTTTCTACAGTCATCATGAGAGAGAGAAAAAGCAGAAAAAGTAATGCTAATTATACACTATGTCAACCTCTATTGTATACAGTATGTTTACCAAGGCTTCACAGAAAACAGTATCAACTAAACTAAAATTTTGGTTTATCAAAAGTTTTGCTGCCAGAAGAATTGCTATGAGAAGAAATAATATGTTACTCATCATGAATCTATCAATTCCCCTCCACATTTAACCAGCCACTGGTAATTGTTCATTCAAGAGGTCAGTGCCACAAGGAAAACTAAAAGGTATTTTCACCTCTAATGCTTTAATAAATAAACCCAGCTCCTGCCCACCAGCTGACAATATGGAATTGCTTTGATTTGTTTAGCTGATTAATTTTGGTGGACTGTAATTTTAGAGAAGTGGAACAAATAATATGTCCTACACTTTTAGGGAGAGATTTGCAAAGGAACAAAAATAGCTATTATACTCTTATTGCATTATTTGTTTATCTTAGATTTATAATAAGCCAATTTAATTTATGAAGAGTGGGGAACGAAAGATTCAGAGCTCCAGTTCCAGCCTTACAGAAAAAGTTATACTCTCAACTTCCTAAGTTTTTTTGTGACTGTTCAGTCTTTTTTCCAAGTAATCAACCCCACATACTCAGATTGAGTAATTGTTAGCTCTTGTGACAAAACACAGCAAGTTGCAGCAAATTTAGATAAACCCAGTGAAACATACAATTTTATCAACCGTGAAGCACGTGTGACATTTCTGATTTCCTGGACAGAATGACTTTAGTAGATCTATATGGTTGAAGCAATCAGCCAGTCTTTTATTTCTTATACTGGTTGCCATTTCAAAGCTGAGCCCTAGATATCCTTTGATTATTTTTTTTTTCATATAGTAAATTCACTCAAAGCAAATGTAAATAAAGGAATAATGTAATGAGAAACAAGATTAAGATGTAGAGTAATTAATAAACTGACAGAAAGTTAGTTCGGGAGAAATAAGAGAGGAAATGACGGATATGTTACTGTGGGACTCCTGTTTTTCTAAAGTTCATGCCTCCATTTTAACACCTGGCATTCGAAAGAGATTGTTATGATGTTGACACGACAACAATATTACTATTCCATCACAATAAAAATGTTTTATGTTCTGCTTATCTGTAATTCTTGCAAGTCATGTCTCTATTTTGAGCAAGTACATCTTGACTGAAATTCACAGAGTTCAGCAAATGTCTATTTATTTTTATAGGTTTTGTTTGTTTGTTTGAGTTAGAAATCTTTGGACAAAAGTTAAAATCTTGGTTATATGGCAGTCATAAGAGCTTTGCCTAACTTCAAAACTTGGGAAAGACTAATATCTTTGGACACTTTCTATTTAAGCAAGCTGAGAATGATCTGGAGTCACTATCTCTACATACTTTATTATAAATAATTATCTTTGGTCTGATGAGATATTAAATCAGATCTCAGATATTAAATCAGAAATAGCATCACAAAGTCATTGGAATTACAGTAAAGCAAGAAATTACATAAGCCTGAGAATCTATTTATTACAGTTACCAGCATACAGCCACTGTAGCAAAAAGCTAATGGAAAGATCAAAAATGCTTGGATTCCTAGAGTAATTATTTTTCTCTTTACTTGTAAAAGAGCAGTGCTTAGGTAATTTAAAAAAGTGATCTCAACTTCAGAAGTCCAAAAAAGGAGTAATCCTAAGCAAGAATTGGCATTAACAAAATTCTGCATAGACATGGTATTTGCTGTCTTTATACTTTACTCAAAAATTGAAATAACCTTCCATAGAAATAGTAAATAAACACACACACTCCACCCCATCCCAAGAGCTGGCATTGAGAATTAAATAGTGTTCTCACCATAAGAATATAAACTTCAAAAATTATGGGGAGTTATGTGGAAAGCTATCTGATTAACTGTTGCTTGAATACTCCTTTTCTAGAATCATAGAATCTTCATGGTTGGAAAGGACCTTTGAGATCATTGAGTCCAACCATACACACACAAAAAAACCCCCTACAATCTCTGCCACTAGAACATGCCCTGAAGTGCCAAATCTACACATTTCTTAAATACCTCTAGGGATGGTGACTCAACCACCTCCCTGGGCAGGCTGTTCCAGTGCCTGACCACTCTTTCAGTAAAGTAATTCTTCCTACTATTTAATCAAAACCTTCCCCGCCGCAACTTCAGACCACTTCCTCTGGTGCTGTCATTATTCACTTGGGAGAAGAGGCCAACACCCACCTCTCTCCAACCTCCTTTCAGGGAGTCGTAGAGGGCAATGAGGTCTCCCCTCAGCCTCCTCTTCTCCAAACTTAACATGCCCAGCTCCCTCAGCCTCTCCTCGTATGACCTGGTCTCCAGACCCCTCACCAGCCTGGTAGCTCTCCTCTGGACACGCTCCAATGCTTCAATGTCCCTCTTGTACAGAGGGGCCCAGAACTGAACACAGTACTCGAGGTGAGGCCTCACCAGTGCTGAGTACAGAGGCACGATGACTTCCCTGCTCCTGCTGGCCACGCTATTCCTGATACAAGCCAGAATGCTGTTGGCCTTCTTGGCCACCTGGGCACACTGCTGGCTCATGCTAAGCTGGCCATCCACCAGCACCCCCAGGTCCTTTTCTGCCGGGCAGCTTTCCAGCCACTCTTCCCCAAGCCTGTAGCGTTGCTTGAGGTTGTTATGACCAAAATGCAGGACCTGGCATTTGGCCTTATGAAACCTCATACAGTTGGCCTTGGCCCATCCATCCAGCCTGTCCAGGTCCCTCTGTAGAGCCTTCCTACCCTCAAGCAGATCAACTCTCCCACCTAGTTTGGTGTCGCCTGCAAACTTACTGAGGGTGCACTCAATCCCCTCATCCAGATCATTGATCAAGATATTAAACAAAACTGGCCCCAAAACTGAGCCCTGAGGGACACCACTGGTGACCGGCCGCCCAGAGGATTTCACCCCATTCATCACAACTTTCTGGGCACGGCCATCCAGCCAGTTTTTAAACCAGCGAAGGGTACACTTGTCTATGCCATGATTCGCCGGCTTCTCCAGGAGAATGCTGTGCGGGGACGGTGTCAAAGGCCTTAACAAAGTCCAGATAGACAACGTCCACAGCCTTCCCTGCGTCCAGAAGGTGGGTCACACGGTCATAGAAAGAGATCAGGTTGATTAAGCAGGACCTTCCTTTCCTAAACCCATGTTGGCTGGCCCTGATCCCTTGGGTGCCCTGCACTTGCTGTGAGAGCTCACTCAAGATGATCCTCTCCATGATCTTTCCTGGTACCGAGGTCTGGCTTTTGGGAAAACAGAATCAGATAGACATACTGTCTTAAAATATTTTAGATTGATTTAGAGGCAATGGTGTATTAAAACATGTCTCTATGAAAGGTGACCACTTATCCATCACTGGTTGAATCTGTTTGAATGTGGTAACAAAACCAATTTCACCTGGTAAGACACAATCGATTATTGGCTAAACACTTTTAGCAAGGTAAAATATTTAGAAGGGAGTTGTTATAAGCAGCCTTTCACAATGAGTACCATAGCTGTTATAAAACTGGTACAGGATTACTATCCTCTCAAGTAGTTTGTGCTGGGAAAGCAGACATAAGATTCAAAGGGGGGTGAGTTGGTGGGTGGGGGATGGGTGGTGTTGTTTTTTAATTTTTAAAGCTATTTGGAGAGCACTGAAATAAAAGGCAATCAGACACTATTACAGAAATTAAGAATATGGTATACAATTCTAAAATCTCTGACATGATAAAAAAAATGTGAGATAGTAAGTACGTAAAATACTAAATATCTATATTGTAGATCTTAGCCTGAAGTAAGAGAACAATGAGATTAAACAAAACTTGTCAAGGTATTTATTTTTTTTCTAAGGAACGAGTATATACTATATAAATGCTTTGGTGTCTTTTTTAGTTGTTTCATAATCACTTTTGCCCACTGATGAAATAAGGCATTGAAATAGAATCATAGTATCACAGAGTCATAGAAAGGTTTGGATTTGACGGGACCTTAAAGATCATCTAGTTCCAACTAGAACTGGATGGGCAGGGACACCTTCCACTGGACGAGGTTGCTCAAAGTCCCATCCATACAGGCATCAATAATTAAAAAAAATAAATTGTTTTCAAAGTACAATAATGTGATCCATGATGTGATAATATGATCCATATTTCTAATAATATCATCCATATTTCTTATTCTCCCTATAACTCTGTTGTTAGCAGTAGTAATGACACTTGTGATGATAATGATGCTGCTCAGCCCCGGGAAATCTTTCTTTACAGTTTAGCATCCAATGACCTAGCAATAGCTTTTTTACAACTAGTTGTTGCAGATGTATCATTTTTATCCAGCTAATAAATTCTCCCTAAATTTTGTTTCTTATTTTCATTCAGATTAATTTCATTCAGATTGCAATTCATCAGAGGTTACTATCTGGGAATAATTAAAGGAATTCAGAAAGAGAGTACAGGTTTCACCATAAAATCAAGATGATTTTCATACATTTGCAATAGGTAATAAAGTAATTTTGACATCAAATATCTTTACGGATATCAACAAGGACTTATTTTAATGTCTTAGAAGACGTCTTTATTTGATGAATTTAAATTTCAGTTGCTGTGAAGTAGAGTATTAGAAACACTGAACACAACCTGTGTGGATCTTCCTCTGGTGGCTGCAGAGCATACAGGAATCTGGAAAATAGGCCAGAGCTGCTTCTTTCTCTTAGTCACTTCTGATTCCTTTCAGCTTGCACTACGTTTCCATAAACAATGGTTTACAGTGAAGCTGTGCAGGTCAAAAAAACATAAAAATGTATTTCTGTGGGGTGCTATTGTCTTTTATTGCACCACCTGATAGAGTCTGGAAATGATAAATGAGTTTTTAAGCATTTTGTTTTTTCAAGTTAATTGTATGATTATTTATATCACATGCCTCTGCAATATTAAAATAAAATTATAATTTTTTTCAAAAAAAACAAAACAAAAACCCCACAATCTACTTCTATTGTAAAGAATTGCAATCCTTTTTTTTTTTTTTTTTTTCAATTAAAGAAAAGGGTTTTGAGGTAGAAAGAGTTAGGTTATGAATTCCACTGGATCGACGACTCGTCCATTAAAAAAAAATAATAAAAAAAATTCATGTCACTCTTTCAGACTTTTTTTAAGCTCTTTATGTTGACACTTTTTATTTTATTGCTACCAGAATAGAGTATGAAGAGAGTTAGCATATAACAAAATTTTTGTTCTAGAATAAACTTTAATTTTCTACTAAAATTTTTGATAGATACCCAGAAACTAAAGCTAATTTAAGTATTATGTCTTGCTTGACACCGTATAGAGTGGCATGCAACATCTTATTGGTTTGCATTATGTGTCTGTTCTCTGAATGAAAAAAACCTATGCACTCTTTCAAGATATTGAACCAGCCCTTTTACACTAAAAAATCCATTTAAAACATATTCAATTTAAAGCACTGTGTTCAAGTCTAGTTTTTTAAGTTCTCTTACTTTTTAAGTCATATGTCTTTATTGGCAGGCTGCATTACTTTTATTTTTTTTTAATCCTTACTTGGCATACACAGTTCATGATTGTTCAGTGACTGTTGCTCCTGGGTAAGTATATACAATATTTCTTGTTATTAAATATATGCAATTTTCTCTAGAGGAAAAATAAAGACATATCTAAAGAAAATAGGAATATGTTCTGCACAAATTGTTTATGCAGCTAATACTGTATGGATTCATGTTAGTTGCCCTTTTTTTTTTAATTCCTTCAGCAAGTAAATGTTATTATTCTTCTAGAGATGTTGTTTACTGATGCAGAAAATCTTGTCATTAATAGTCTGATTCACTGATACAGGACTCAGTAGTAAAACAAACAATCAGCCTGCTGTTAGCAACTTAACTTACCTATTTAATTGTAAATGATACTTCAGGTGAATAAATGCATTTTTTCAGCTAATCCAGCTCTCATTTTTTAATTACTTGATGCAGAAGATGTCGGTTTTGTTTTCAAATCATTTTATCTTAAAGCTCTAACGATTTATTAAATGGGATCCCATAGCTATCTCCATAAGCATAGAACTTCTGAAGCTTTCAGGACAATTCCCTAGCTATTGAAGAGCTGTATTGTAGCATTTGCTAAAACTTTGACTCATTCCTGCAAATAGTAACTGTAATGCATATTTTATAAGTAATCCCATTAGAGTAAAGCATTGAGAACAAGATTGGTGCTATTACAAGTTAAGCTTTTTTTTAGTTATTATTATTTTAGGAACACCACTGGAGTTGACATAAAAAAGAAACTGCTTTAGAAAGCTGAGGGTTAAATAGCTGACATGCCAAATGATCTTTTGAGGCAGAAAGCATGGTATAATCCTTTTTTGGAGTATTTGTACTGTGGTGATATTGGAGTTCCAAATACATAAACTAAATAAAAACAGAACTGTAATTGCCCCCTTTTTGAGACGTGAAGCCTTTTAACCTTAAAATCCATATTAGACAAAAAAAAATAGAAAAAATAGTTACTTTTAAAGGTATTTAAATACAATTGCTGAAATTTCAGTAATATTTCTTACATTATATTTTTAATCTACCTATTGCTACACCATCCTGTCCTACATGCATTTGCTGTAAGGTGTCAGTTAAATCAGCATGTTATGTAAAGGCAACAAAGACAGATATATTGCTCTTATTTTGATAATCACAGAATCCCAGAGTGGTAGAGTTTGGAAGGGACCTCTGGAGGTCATCTGCTCTGACTGACTTGCTCAAGCAGGGCCACCTAGAACCAGTTGCCCAGGAACACCTCCACAAGGCTGTTGAATACCTTCAAGAATGGAGACTCAGCAATCTCTGTGGGCAACCTGTTGCAGTGTTCTGTCACTGTTTCATGTTGATGTGTAAACTTATTATCATTCATAAGTAAAAAACTGTCTAACAACATGTAAAATTTTCTGCAATAAAATAAGAAGTGTATACTAAGCTTAAGGTCATATTGAATAAAAATCTCCAGACATTCACCAAAGCAGTCCAACTTCCTGTCACAAACAAAAGAAAATAACAAATGTTAATACTAAATGCTAAATTTAGGACATAAAGAAGTGTTTAAAGTTAGGTATTAAATATGCATAGTAAAATGTTAAAATAATATTTACAAATATTAACATAATTGTGAGCAGAGAAAAAGCACTATGTGATATGTGATATAATTTTAATACAACCTTTTCATGAAACTATCATACTCATTAGTGTGTCATCCACAGAAGACTACGGTTTCCTCATGGCATCAGAGGAATATAGGATTTGTCAAGCTCCATTTGGATCAAGACTAGTTAGTGGCTCATTTGGGGTAAACTTTCTGAAATATAGCCAGAATATAGCCTGTCTATAGCCAGTAGGAAATAACTAAATAAAATAAGACATCCAGTGTAGAACCTTTTACCAATCAGAAACCCAGTTATGGGAACTATACACTTTTTTGGGGGGTGTAATTCTAGGGAAGGTCTTGGTGATCACCATCCACACTGAAGGCTGTTGCAGCACATGCAGATCACTCCAAGTGACTGGCAAAATAAATACAGTTAGAGACCTTCTTCAGATTTGTATCTTTTATATAGCTCTATTCAAGTTTGAGCTCAATGCACCTTATCAACCCTCTCCACCAACATGTGACTATCTCAGGTAGTCTTGATCAAGGTATGAACTCACTCACATTTTGCTCTCATCTGCCCCTGTTGCTGGTGGAGTGATTAACTTAACTTGTAAGAGAGAAGTAGTGAAATATTTATTAGTATAAAACAGCTATTTAACAAAGTTAGTAGTGAATGCGACAGTGTTTTATGAGATTCGATGGAAAGGTACACTTGATTATTTACTACATAGAGGACAGGGTCAGACAAGCTGTCAGAGAGACCCTCCTGTTGAGTCATGAGGTTCAGAAAGGACCCCCTTGCTTTCTAAACTCCTTCTCAGAGAGGACGGTAGGGGCAGCTGGATACAATCCTAGTCCCAGAATCGGTCAACTTTTTATGTCTAAAGGAGCATATACGCACAATCAATCCTTTATATCACTTAGCTAAGATTTCATAGTTCAGCATGCTATTAGTCACTTACCGAGAATCTGTTGTGGCAAGGAATGTCTCAACCTCAAGGAGTAGAACCTTAAGTGAGCGTCCCCCCTCAAAGGGAGATCCTGGCGTGCAGCCCGTTGCCTGCAGGAGAGCTCAAAGGGCTCTTGGGCTGTTCACTATTTATACAGTAAAATAATTGACCTATAGTCATATTCACATGGGAACAAAATATCTAGGTCCCCACTCCAGACAGTGTTTTGACTGTGTTGCCAGCCATTCCCCAAAGTTCAAGTGCAACTAATAACAGCTCCTACCAATGGTTATGGCTTGAGCAGGAGGCGGGGTGGGGGGAGCATGGGGCAAGGGGGAAAAGGGGGAAAAAGGGAGAGCACACCACCATAGCCCCACAGTAATCCGAGGATTAGTAATTAGTAATTCATAAGGGAGGGGACTTGCTATTTAAATTATAATTTCTCTTACAATCTCTAATAAGGATAAGCACATGAATCTGAATAGGCATATGAATCTGAATTGGCTTTGCAATAATTTTACCTCATTTAACAAAAAAAGAAGGGCTGACATCCCACATGAAAAATCCCCAAACATTAAAAATAGTGTCATTCACCCGGTGTCCTCTTCCTCTTCAGATTCTATTGCCACCACCAATGTAACCCTTATTCACTGAAAGAAGAAAAAAAATTAGTTTTTCTTTTCCTTTTTGTTTGTTTGGGTTTTTTTGTTTCGTTGGTTGTTTTTTTGTTTGTTTGTTTGTTTTAATTGTGGGGGAGAGGGATAGTTTACAGGTGACAAGAAAGATTTTTCCAGCAGAATATTTTGCTCTTTACAGTCTTCCTTTTTTTACCTCTGTCTTATTTCCATAACTTTCCTCTTGTCAACTTTCTCCTTTCTTTCAGGTAAGAGGAAGAATTTTCTTGTCTGTTTCAGCAAATGTGACACCCTAAGATGCTATAAGACTAATGATCTCTTGTGAAGAGGGACAGAGGAGACAAGTTGAATCCACGCTGAGGAGCTCTCAGTTTCTGGTTTTGTCTTATTATTGGGAATTATTTGGAAAACATCAAATCACTGGAAACTCTTAAGCAAAAAATTAGGTTGTGACTCCTTTCCCACTGTGCTTTTAAATCTGGTGAATCACATTTAATTAGAAAACTATCTTCAGAAAAAATCTCCAAGATCCATTTTCTTGAGGGGACACTTAATACATAGTCTACACACAACGTTCCTGCTGGTGGCAGGAAATTTTGGGCAAGATGTATAATTTCTCTGCTTACTGAATAAAAACCATAAATATCTAATATTCTGAATTGATCTACAGAGACAAGGACTTAAATTTGATGTGTTGCAATGCTTAAGAAGAAAATATTTGAATAGATATACTATATTTTAATTGATATCAATGACAAAACCACAAAGGGTTGCTTCTTTATCTGAATAAATTCAATTCAGGGAGCTTTCATACGTCAGAGAATTTTCAAAATGTCCTTTCAAATACATATGCAAAATCTATTCTTCCAATAAAAGATGCACTTTTGGGGGTTTAATTTTTTTTCATTTCTTGTCTTTCAAAAGCAATTGGAAGTCCCAATGTTTTGTTATTTTTTTTTCCCTGGTGTTTCTGAAATTACTATTTAAAACAAACTTAATAAGTGATACAGAATGCTTTTACACTTCCAAAATGTGTAATGCTATCCTATTAAAGTCCATGAGAATTTAAAATGGTGACACAACATTATGAAGCATAATAATTTTAAATTACATTTATTTTTATGTAAATATGCCAGCATGTTTTTACTTTCCATATGCTTTTCTTACCCCAAAAACATCATCACATTTTTTAGACTTTCCACATACAACTGTTCAGAACTTCTGTCCGTAGTTCATTAGAATTAAAATAACTATTTCATTGTTTGAATTCAGTTTTCCATCCTGTAGCTAAAAGATGCTTAATATAGAGTCTTAGTTTATCACTATAAACCATATGTGTACATGTAGGTGCAGTGTGGATACCTCCAGCAGCAGGGCTCAAACAGTCTGGACAGTAGCTGCCCCTGGATCCCTATCTCCTCTCCTGCTCAGGGCTCCTGTCCTGTGCACAGTAATGAGCGGGAGCAGGGTAAAATATGGGGCCCTCATCTGTCATCGTTCCTCTGCTGCTTTCTCTGTGTGAAGATTAATTTTTCTGTTATATACTCTAACAGAATGTACAGTATGTAAATTATATTTTGATCTTTTTTTTTTAAAAGTAAGGCTGAAGAATCTAACCTTCTGGTTTATTAGGAATATTCAGGGCACATAAGAACATATTTTAAAATCTATCTTTATTTATTAAAACTGTTTTTCATTTGTATCTCTGACAAAAACATAGGAAAATTGCAGAACAGCCTAAAATAAATGAAAAGAATAAATTTAAAATATTTTTTTTGCAGGCATTATTAATATCCCTTAAATGTTATCATTTAATGTTTTTAATGTTATTCTTTTAATATTATTTTTAAATTTTAGATGTGTACATTTCCGAAAGAAGCCACACAACCACCACCAACACACATCCCCTCCAAGTTAGAAATGTATTTCATGTTGCTATTTAAAGAAGAACTTATCAAGATTTTCTTAAGAAATAATAATCATGTCAGGCTCAGAGTCTCTCAACCACCACTTTTTCCAGGAAATGCTTTAGAAAAGTACTGTGAACACTCCTGTTTGTATTGCTTCCATTGATTTTGGTAGGCTTTGGATTGAACCCATAGTGTTCTTATTATTACAGTAAGTTTTCTATTTGATGAATAAACCCTGTGAACAGTTTACAAAAGCAACCAATGTGTGTGTCACTCTGTTGCGTGAAACGGGGCCAAGCGGTTTTGGCAGAAGATAACCCCCCTTGCATTCTAACACTCCTCACCGAGGTGGGAGGCTAGGTGCGGCTAGGTTTAAATTCTGAGTGATGCCCAATTCAGCACTATCAGTCCAATCGCGTTTAATATGAATTAAACTATTACGATTTGGATACGCTAATAGTAGACTGCACCTTCAGTCTAGTCGTGCTCCTGAACTAGCACGGCCTCTCTCGAATTTTTGGTCGCGTTCAGTGAGAAAGCGAAAAGACTAGCTGCTTAAACAGTGCAGTTTATTTAAACAACAGATATACAGGTTCTTTAGGATTGCCGGTGATAAATACACTGTCTGCAAAGCACGTGCAAATAAAGATATTGTTAAGTATACAAACACATGACAAATTATAAACGATACAGCCTGGCTATAAATGTAGGGTAGAGATTCTCCAGAGAAATTTCTAAGTCCCCGAGAAAGCTCGGTGTAATCGAAGTCTTACCCCAAGGCGTCCCTATGGAGGGGAAGAAACGCTCAGCCCGTTGACTGATCCCGGAAATCAGCGGTGGAATTCTTCGCGATGGTGTCTTCCCTGACATCCCCTCTCTCTTGGGCTATTTTTATACTATTTTTTTATCTTCAAAGTGGAGTTTGAGTGACTTTAGTTATACGTACTTTTATTATGATTAATGTACCCAAGGAGGAGTGTTTGCACCTCGGGGGCAGATAGCCTCCGGGGTGGAGGTGTGTTTTGGTACATTGTGGTGAGCAAAGTTCACACAAAGGACAGCATTTCATCAACATTTGACGAAACGTTGGCTCGGGTAGCATGTAGGCCGCTTATCTGTTCCGTAGTACCATCTCGTCCCCATATCTGCTATGCGTCACAAGGGAAGGCCACAGAACAAGCGTGTTCCGTTCCATCCCTCGTGTAGTTTCTCAAACAACCCTGTACGGGGAATCACAGATGTGGCATTCTTCGTGTGCTAGCTGCGGCTGTATTCTACCTCAGAAGCCTCTTGATTTTATGACTTTCCTTAATGTGTGAACAATGCTGTATTTTTGTATTCTTGGCCAATTTAGTAATTATTCCACACACTCACTAGCCATGGAATTATCCAAATGACTGCAAAAGACTAACAGGCACTGTCTGTGCCAAAATAGACTATGTAGAAATCCCCTTTAACCTGTTATGGACTAGTGTTATGTATATTCTGACAGTGACAGAAAATAAAACATTTTTTTATCTCCTTTGCTATTTATGCTCTCTGTTTTGCCTTCTTCCCTTATTCTCTCCCTTTATCATTATGTCTTCAATGAAATGAAAAAACATCCAATAAAATTTAATTTTCTAGACTTTTTTTACCTATTTGTTCTATTGTATTTTTACACCTTTTTTACACTTTTACACCCATCCTTTATACTAAGCCTTTTTTGTCCTTGTTCTTGATTTCATTTTTACTCTTGCTTTATAAATCTTTTGTGATCTTTTTATTGTCTTCCATCTAAAACAATCATTTTTACTCAGCTGTAAGTTTCCAGTGCAGTTATTGGAAAGCTAAAGCAGTTACTATTTTTAACAATCAAAAAACCCCCAGTCCACTTATATAAGTCGAGGGCTTTTCTCAAGACTTGTAAGTTCATACATCCTTGATCCATACGGACTAAAGCTTTTCTGTAAATCCCTAGAGCATTTTGTTCTCTCTACAGAGTACTTTCTGTAAGTATGCAGCTTGTGTTTACAGAAAGGCAAATAGGGCAAATACAAGTTTTCATGGAATCATAGACTCATAGAATGGTTTCAGTTGGAAGGGACCTTTAAACAACATCTAGTCCAACTCCCCTGCTGTGGACGGGGACATCTTTCATTAGATCAGGTTGCTCAAAGACCTATCAAAACCTGACCTTGAACACTTCCAATGATTGGACATCCACAACTTCCACAACTGGGAAACCTATTCCAGTGACTCAACAATCTCATCGTAAACAGTATCTTCCTTATGTCCAATCCAAATCTACCCTCTTTCAATTTAAAAACATTGACTCTTGTCCTGTCACAACAGGCCTTGGTAAAAAGGCTGTATCTAGCCTTATGTATCCATGTGATGCACCCATTTCTTATAATGCTCTTTATTTATTGGCAGGCTGCAACAAGTTCTACCTGGAGCCCTGGAGCCCAACTGTCTCGGCCTGTCCTCATAGGAGAGGTGCTCTAATAGATCTATGTCCATTTTGTGCTGGGGGACCCCAGAGCTGTATGCAGTACTCCAGGTGATGTCTCACCAGAGCAGAGTAGAGAGGCAGAATCACCTCCCTTGACCCGCTGGCCATGCTTTTGAAGCAGCCCAGGATACGGTTGGCTTCCTGGACTGCAAGTACACATGGCCACATTTTTCATTCACCACTAGCGCCAAATACTTGTCGGCAGGGCTGCTCTCAATCCCTTCATCCCCCAGCCTGTATTGACACTGGGGATTGCCCTGACCCAGCTGCAGGACCCTGCACTTGGCCTTGTTGATCTTCATGAGGTTCACGTGGCCCCACACCTCAAGTCTGCCAAAGTCCCTCTGGATGACATCCCTTCCCTCTAATGAATCAACTGCACCACTCAGCGTGGTGTCATCGGCAAGCTCGTTGAGGGTGCACTCAATACAACTGTCTGTCATTGATGAAGATATTAAATATTATTGGTCCCTCCCACACGTACAGACCAAGGGAGTCAGGGGCCTAGCAACTCCCTCAAATACCTCACAGGGATGTCATAGCCTTCATATTCTCCTCAGCATGTGGCAACAGCTTTATGGAGGGACATATTAGCTGAGAGTGCTGCTACTGAAAATCAGTGAAACCAGCCATTACTTCTCATAAACGTAGCATATCTTAGCTACAGACAAGAGATATAATATGAAACAACACCAAACATAAAATGCAGGAGCAAATAAGACCCTTGGGAGTCAAGTATTAAGTTTACTCAGGTTTTTGTATGAATGAGAATTTTAATTAAAAAAAAAAATATCACTTTATACCACACTTTCTTTTGCAGTTATAGTCTAAAGATTGACAGTTTTGACGGAAAAGTCTTGTTTAACATACCCATTCCCTTTGCATTTGCAAGACTAGTTTTTCCACTGTTGTGGTAACCTCCTCACCCCCCATACAAATGCAGTGGGGAGGGGAAAACATGGCCTTAGGATCATGCCCCTTCTGGAGTTAAGCCACGAAGCTACCACTGTTTCTTTTAATTGCTTAACCTGAACCTGCTTGAGACCGCAGGGAATCTGTGTGTCAGAAGATTCCTGGGTTAATTTCACCATAGAAAGACATACTCTAACCTTTTTTTTTTTTCTCCCCAGCAATAAATATGAATGTTTTAGATACTAATAGAAATCACAGAACAAGATTAAAAATTATTCTACCCATTCTAAAAATATCTAATGAACATCTTTGTCAAATTTTTTCTAGCAGGTTATCAAAGGAGAATGGTGAGCGTAAATCCCATGTGTACCAAAGTCGCCTTTAAATCAGATTGCTTCTGTTAACAGAAATCCTTTTTTTCACTCTATAAATGTCAGTCTTTTAGGATACTAATTATCATTTAGCTTTACAATGTCATTTATGCCTCCTGTTGCACAGTGCTGGGCAATGTATTTAACATCCCATCATTACATATTCAAGATTGCAAATGTAGCATGGGAAATTGTTTGTGCAATACTTCTTAACGACGCTATTAAGAACTGTTCCCCTGTAGTGAAACGCTTAAGTAACGGTGAAATAAAAGTCAGCACTTCCAGAAATCATGCCGTAAATGTAGCAGAATGGTGATTCTCTGATTCATACTCTTCAAGGTGAACATGCTTTTTATGCATTCTTAAAAAAAAAAAAATCTCTTTTTGTTTTTGTTATTGTTAGTTAGCTGTTATCTCCCATCTCTTCCTTCATTATGCTCTTCAGTAATTTCACGCAAGCCACAATATGGTAAATAATAGTCATTGTACTCTTCCTTACTTTTTAAAAGAACAGCTTATATATCTGTCATTCTTACATCTCTAAATTGAAATGCCGCAGTTTTCTTGACTTCAGAGTGGTCAAGATTGTAGCCTCCATCTATTCTTTCTGAGTGTATAATATTGAGAAATACCTTGAACAAAGTACTACCTCCTCCTTACTTCTATTCCTATGAATTCAGAAAAAAAAGTATAAGGTAAAAATAGGGCTAAAATGCTGTAGTTATTGATGTTATGGAGGTACATGACTTCCTTTTTTGTAAGCACTACGCTTAAAGTTGGAAAGATTGAAAGACTGAGACAATCTAGCTATCTAAATAAGCGCAAATGTCGAAAGAAAGGGAAAAATAGACATTCCTACTTTCTGAACGAAGAACTGAGACAAACATAGATTTTTCTGTCTGAATTTCAGACATCTAAAGAGTAGACCTGCATCAAAGATAATTGCCTAGACTCCTATGGGAAACTGCTTTGACCTAAAGGGCTTCAATTTCCAGCTCTTTAGCTCATAACATTGCAGTGTCCCCTTTCAGTTCATAACCTTCCACCTACATGCCCCTACATACCACTGTAGCTACCTTTTACCCTCTTACTCCAAAGTATATTTAAACTTCTTGTTGTGCGCTGGCAGGTTCTGAAAACATTGCTATAGCTATAATGTCAGTTTTAAGGAGGTGGTTGCAATTAATGTTTGAATTGCCTTTTCTTTTTCCTCTCCCCTTTTACACAACTTGCTTCATAATTTTTAGTTTATAATCTTATACTAGGGAACAAACAGAACTTAGTAGATAACATTAATGAAGTAGCCATTTAGAGAGCCATAAGCATTTCACAATAATGCACATGTACACAGCTTTAAAAGTCAATTAGCTCTGCAACATCTGCAACTGATCCAAGCATGCTCCAATCTAGCACTATTACTGTAATAAATCAGAGCAACAAGATTAAGGCTATCCTGCAGAATCTATGTAGTTAGGGAGGGAGCATTTGTTGGACTGGAGAAGATACCAAGAAGAGGATATTCATCTAGAGAGATCCTAATTTTTTCTCTTCATTACTGGTCACTGGGAAGATATTTTCTTTTCCTTTTTTTCTTTTCCCTTTTTCCTTTATTTTTTTCGTTGTCCCTGGAGGTAATTTTTACTACTACAGTTGATGGGTGCTACAGTCCCCACAGATAAATTGTTGTACAAGTAAGCCTGTCCTAACATCCTCTGTAGAACATTCCTTTTTGCAGTCGAAGGAGAGAAATAGGCACTTCTAGGGCCTGGTTCATCTTGTCTTAATGCAGAAACCTAAAACAGATCAGATGAATTGTACCAAAAATGTTTATTTTTATTCTTTGATTTTAAAGGAAATTCTTGGTGACTGCTTAAGATATAAATATATCCATTACAGACATCTGAACTTACATGTGAGAATATAGAAATGTTCTTTAACTTTATGCAGTCTTTTGATTGCAATGGACTAGTAGAACTTATATGTCCTGCTCAAAATCATCTGTAAACCAGTTGCATGGTTTATCTCATAGTGTTTATGATAGATATGGTATTACACATACGTGTTCTATTGTTTTTTTCAATTGTATGCAAACAAACAAAAAACTTTGAAAGATAACAATGTATGCAGTCTAGACATAATGTAAGGTTTTTACTTTTTCTCTAACCAAAATTGTGTTAATTGCTACACACTTTTTATTACTTACAAGTGAAAACTATATTTATGCTACAGATTTTAAACTTTGACTTTTTTTTTTACAAAGAAATTTTCTTCTTTATCCATGGACAGCTCTGTTTTTTTTTTCTTAATGCAGAATAGAGCTCAGATTTTATCCTATAATGTACTTTCTTATATTTAATACACTCCAACCACAAGTTTATCTTTTATGATTTAATGATTATTTTTTTCCTAAATAAAATTAATAATATTCTTTGTTATAATGCTTCATACGTGGACAACAGCCCATGAGGTACACGAAATTTTGTCAGAATAATAGCTATTTTATTTTTATGACTTTATTTAATTAATATGTATTTTTTTTAAAAAAATATAGATTGGTTAATCATTAGGTAGAAAAAAAAAATTGTCATTACAACTGATAATGACTGTAATTGATGATATCCAAGAAATAGGGGTAACAGTCTGTTCCTCTGTCAATATAAGCCTTTTAGGAGTATAGATCATACCGTTATGAACAGCACTTTGGAAATTATTGAAAGAACAATGCTGTAAATTCTGTCACAGTCATGCAAAAATTACTATGAACATTAAAATGATTTTTCAAAATGTAGTTATTGATTTTCCTTTTTTCAGTAATTGTTTCTACTTCCAGGACAGAATATCTAATCAAAATCATATAAAGATAGAAAGCAGACCTAAAAAGACAAATAACACAGTGGTAAAGAAGCTTATATTGGACATTACAGAAATTTGAGTTCAAATTTCTGTTTTGCCAAATTTAAACCAAGCCTAGACTTCTGGAAGTCACAGTGAAAGTTTTCCCCTGTTTTTGACCATAATTCCCATACTGAGATTAAAAAAATTTTCCTAATGGGTTGTCCAGATATGGCAAACCTAAAGGTATGTCCTTGGTCCTGAGCAGCTGCCTAGAGTAGAACTAGAATTTTCGTCCCCCCCATATTCCAGCTCAGTGCCTTTACCAAAGGCTATAACTTTGGAGGCAGCAGAACCTCTAAAATTCTCTTTGGACTCTCTGTACATGTAATGTTCTCTTTCTTTTCATATTCAAATTAAGACCAGTGGAATATGAGAAAATCAAACCTGTTTTTAAAGAACTCATAAGGCACCTGTAAAACACTAAGTCATGTAAAACACTATCTAATCTAGTTTCCATACAGGATGTGAGATTTGACTAGATTTTTGAGAAATCCTGTACAAGTGACTGGCTGAACAGCCCATTCAGGCCTTTCAAAATGGAAGTCTGGATACTGGAATCTCCTTGCTCACATTGAGTTACAGACCCGACAGTAATCTTTCACAATCCATAGCTACACCTACACCTTCATGCAGTGAAATGTATGAAGTGTTCCTCATAACAGAAGAGAGAACATAAGAGAGAATTAAAGACAGAAAATACAAGTCCTTCAAAATATGCCAAAATATTCTGTACATTACTGTTTGGAAGAGAAGAAAGAGAGCACAGAAAAAATGTTGTCCAAAAGAACCCCAGATTGATTAGCCTAACATCAGAGTAACTGAACAGTTAATTAGGAATTCTTATTAACAAAGAATTATAAATTTAAAATTACAATTAAAGCTTTTCAGAAACATTTGATGGAAATTAAACCTCATCAAGTACACTTCCTATCTATTTATTTATTTCTGGACAGATTATAAATGTGTATAATAAAGAGTGGTGACATAGAATAAATCTAATTGGAAATACGTAGCAATTTTATATATATATATATTAAATTGAGTTAATTATTGCTTTTAGATGAAAAATAGGCTCACTGACAGAATTCCAGGTGCAGTTGTTCATAGTAACACTGGTCTTTTATCTTTCCCATACTTTCTCTGCTATCCAGTTTATAAAATGCCTTTGCAATAAAGTTTTCATGTGACACACATTTATAGGCCAGTAAATAAAAAAATACATATAAATTTTACAGAGTAATCCAAACTATTCTGATAAACGAGCACTGTTCAGCCAAACATATTTTAGTAGAAGAATCTTGATGTAATAACATCTTTGGTGGAAAGAACGTAAGCAATGTTTTTAGGACAGGGAACTGCAGGTTAGCAATGACTCAGAGAAGGATTTGAGGGTGTTCATAAATGAGTATTTTCACACAAATTCTATGTGCAGTACTCTAGCTGGTATAAAGGTTAATGTAATCCTGAAAATAACTAGGAAAAAAATAATCAAAAGGAAAAGAACTCGAAAGATTTTTAATAGAATATCGTGTCTGATTCAGATGACCAAACTTCAAGAAACACAAGAAGACAGTTAGCAGAAGAAACAATAAGAGTATTTAAGTTCCAGGAGAAGGCCTTAGCTGTGAGACTTAAAGACTTCCATCTGCTCATTTTGTCAAACAGAAATATGGGAAACATATCACGATACACTTTGCATAAGCAATCATGGTGTTTTCTCAGTACTGCAGATAAAGGGATGACATGATCCAATGTCTTGAATTTGAGTTTAGATAAAATTAACCTTTAAATAAGATATGATTTCCTACCAGTGAAGATAATTAAGCATTGAAACACTCACTATAGATCATGGTGGATAAGCCATGAAGTGGAATTTAAAATAAGATCAGATATCTTTCAAAACACAAAATTTTGACTTTTGGAAACATTCTGTAATCTGCATATACAGAAGGTAAGGTTTGGTGATCATAGATTTACTTTTGGCATTGATGTCTGTATATAGGTTTGCATCAGATATGAACAGAATTTTATAATTAAATATATTGAAAAGGCATTACATCAACAATATTTAAATGCATGCAGTACTCCCTTCTAATCTGATCAAAGAAGAGGGTGTCTGTTGCTGTTACATCTGACACCTATTAAGTTTACTTAGTATACTGTCCTTAAGTGGAAAATCACAGGTTTTATTTTTGTTGAGAGTTTGTTTAAAAGCTGAGGTGTTTTATAAATTCCACAAGGAATGGAAGTTCTACACAGCTAAAGTATATGGCATGAGTGTCCTGTAACAGTAAGCAAATACAGGTCAGTGACTTAATATGTCACTGTCGGGATTATTCTAGTTCAGACAATCACAGTTATAATTTAATAAAGTTTATCTCAGATATCATAGGATCACAGAATAGTAGAATCATAGAATAGTTTAGGTTGGAAGGGACCTATAAAGGTTAGCTAGTCCAACCGCCCTGCAATAAGCAGGGACATCTTCAACTAGACCAGGTTGCCCAGAGCCCCATCCAGACTGACCTTGAATGTTTACAGCTACAGGACATCTACAACCTCTCTGGGCACACATGTTCCAGTGTTTCACAACCCTCACAGTAAAGAATTTCTTCCCTATATCTAGTCTGTATCTACCCTCTTTTAGTTTAAAACCATTACCCCTTGTCCTATTGCAACAGACCCTGCTAAAATGTTTGTGCCCATCTTTCTTGTAAGCCCCCTTTAAGTACTGAAAGGCTGCAATGAGGTCTCCCCAGAGCTTTCTCTTCTCCAGGCTGAACAATCCCAGCTCTCTCAGCCTGTTCTCAAAGGAGAGGTACTCCAGCCATGTCAAAGACCTTAGAGGGGTCCAGATAGACCACACCCATAGCTTTTCCCTTGTCCACTGATGTAGTCACTCCGTCATAAAAGGCCACAAGGTTAGTCAGGCAGGACTTGCCCATGGTGAAACCATGCTGGCTGTCTCAAATCACCTTCTGGTCCTCCACGTGCCTTAGCATAGCTTCTAGGAGGATCTGTTCCATGATTTTCCCAGGCACAGAGGTGAGGCTGACAGGGCAGTAGTTCCCAGGGTCCTTCTTTCTACCTTTTTAAAAATAGGTGCAATGTTTCCCTCTTCCCAGTCACCAGGGACTTTGCCCGACTGCCATGACTTTTCAAATATCATGGAGAGTGATAGCTTGGCAATTAGATCAGGCAGTTCCCTCAGGACTCTGGGATGCATCTCGTCAGGTCTCACAGAGTTCTGTATGTTCAGGTTCCTCAGGTGGTCATGAACTTTATCTTCTCTTACAGGGGGAGGGACTTTTCTCCCCCAGTCCCTGCCTTGCAGTCCATCCACTCGAGAGGTGTGGGAAGAGAGTGGTTGCCAGTGAAGACTAAGGCAAAAAAGTTGAATACCTCAGCCTTCTCCTCATCTGTTGTTACCAGCTTGCCAGTCTTACTCATCGATGGGGGAGGTACGCTTTCTTTGACCTTCCTTTTCTGGCTGACATACATGTAGAAGCCCTTCTTGTTATTCTTTGTGTCCCTTGGCAAGTTCATCTCCAGCTGTGCCTTGGCCTTCCTGACCCCATCCCTACACAACCAGGCAGCGTTCCTACGCTCTTCCCAGGACACTTGTCCCTGCTTGCACTGCCTGTGCATTTCCTTCTTGCCCTTTAGTTTGACCAGCAGGTCTCGCCTCAGCCGTGCTGGTTTCTTGCCTTCTTTTGCCTGATTTCTTACTGCTGGGGATAGGGAGCTCTTGGGCTCTATGGAAAGCATCCTTAAAGATCTGCCAATATGAGAGGTCGCTCTTTAGGAAATTAAGGTGTTCAATTCTTCTTCTTTATCAATCTAGAAGAAAGAGTCTTCCATTAGCCATGGACTTGGAACTCAAGACTTATTTTTATTGTGTATTCTACCTCATCTTTTGTTCCTGTTACATTTTTTTCCTAAACAATGGAATATCCAATAAAGTTACCTTCAGTAAAATTACCATCAGTAAAGTTACCATCCAGTAAAGTTACATATGGCAAAATCTAGAGAATCTTAAATACAAACATTTCGTGACTTTCAAGTTGGAATTATTGTTTTATTTAGTTTATATCTTTGGTCCATATTTATTATAGTATCTTTCCAGTATCTTTCTATCTCAGTAACACTGAGCTGATTCTTTTTCACTTTTGATCCAGTGGATAACCATCAAGAATATCTATTCTTCTTCTCTATTTGTACTGTTGGTAAGTAGTGTGAATAATTTTTACTAGCACACAATAAGTGTGGTATCGTTTTACTTCCCTGTAGATTTCTAAAAGTTACATATTCAAGTCACGATAAGGATTTCAGTTCCCTGTGAGTGCTGGAGAGATTCAGGTGATGCTTCAGTTCATTCAAGTCAATGTGTCTGTTTCATTCTTGAAGTCATTATTTCAACTCTGAAATGACAAAAAGATGGCTACAGGCTCTTATGAACTTAGACTATATCCACAAGGTTTGTTGTCTTTTACAGACATCAGATTTTTTGATAGAATCTGAAATTTGCTGAATAACCTATTTTAATTTTAGTTTTTAAATCATGCATTGTTATTCTGTAACTGAATATCTGAACTAATATATCTGGCAGGCCTCCCAGGGCTTCTGAATATTGATAAATATCAGACTTTAACCAGACTGGGTTTTGTTCCCATAGGCTGATAGCTTTTTACCAAAATCCTAATTCAGACCAAGAGACAGGATGCTAAAAATCATATAAGCAATTTGGCATTATCAGAAAAATGAAATGGATATAATGAGAAAAGGAATTAAAAAGAAGAATGATAGTAGCTTTCAAATTAAAAAGAGTTTCTTAATGTTTGGTGGTATTATAAGCCCAAATATATTACAATATTCAACATTATCCTAGATTTACAATATTATTTTAAAGGAAAACAAACAAACAAACAAACAAAAAACAACCCTCCATGCTTCAGTGAAACCATCAGGTTCAATGTACAGACTGAACACAGATATGATGCAAACAAAGTGATTAGAATCACCTACCAGTGTGCTCTGTGGTAGGTCAGATTCATCTTATCCTTTGCAGCAAATTGTATTCATATGAAGATGACTTTCTGAGCTAATTGCTGCTCAGGGAAATGAATTATGTTTTTCTTTAAGGGTTCATAAAAAGCCATGAAGATAAAATGTGAGGCCATTCATCAAACAGTCAATCTTTTGCCCAGCTCAGTCTCGATGTTAAGCACTTCTGGAGACCATGTCTGAATCATAATGTTTTGATCATCTTCATCTAAGTTTCAATGCATATTTGCTATTCTAATGGTGGCATATACTATGTGTACTTTAAATATAAGTCAATCTAAGGGGTGGGGGGAGGGGAAGATAAAATGATTTTTCCTTCTTCCTAGAAAGAAAGTTAGTATTTTTGTGACTAGAAATCTGTATACTTACGTGTGTGTATATATATAAAAATATATATATACACTTACGTGTGTATATATATATATATACTTTAACCTACTAATTTCCATCACAGTCCAGGCAGAATAGTATAATCCTCAGTTTTACCAATTCCATGTTTGCAGTCTGAGCTCCATGTTCTTGCAGCTAGATTTCTACTGGAATACAAACAAAATTAGCTGTCTCCTGCATGAACATCAGTATCTCATTTCCTTTTAATGAAACACCTTTTCTTGCTGTGTTAGGAAGCTTCTTCCACACTTACATCAGCCTTCTAAAAGACAAAGAAACATTTCATTTTCTCAGAAGAAAGTATAAGGTAGAGTGTGTTTTTTTTCCAATAATTTCTTTGAACTATGTTTCATATAGAGCCTAGAACAATATACCAGCATGTGTGTTCTTTAACTTTAATAATGTTAAAGATGTGTGTACCTCAGGAACTATAGGCCACAGAATTTTTCTCAATTAGAGAAACAAAAAAAAATAATTTACCGGTCTACATTTCAACTTCATCATTTTGACAAGAAATTATGGTTAGCAAATCTATTCTGAAGAGAAAGATTCTTATTTAGGCATCGTCCTGTGGAATGAAGAATATGGATTCATAACACAATAAAATGAAATTTTTATCTGGTTATTAGTGAAAAGAGTACCCACAGATAAAGAGGAAAACATTTATTGTAGAATCAGCCAACAACTCTTTATTACTTAGTGCCTTTTGCTGCATTCACCACCTACTGTGAAGCCTATTTTGCTTTGTCATTTTCCCAGCTTCTATCTCTGCTTCTCTTCCACTTCATGGTGTTGGTGAATACCTTCTCTCTACATTTTCCTTTGTACAGTTTCTGTTTCCATTTTTTTCAGGAATCAGAGGCATTCACTCCTCAAAAATATCTTCCATGTGATTTGCAGACTCTGACAGAGACCATTAAATCAGTAATATTCCATAAAAGTATGAAGTCTTTTTTCATGTGAACAAGGTCATACTTACGGTAATTATTTTGATTCCTGTTAAATTAAGATTTGGTCTACTTGAACCCAAAAAACACTGGCTTTTTATTGCACTGTATTGAAAATGCTTCCCACAGCTAAATTTACATGGACTTAGCTATGAATGGGTTTGTGTCTCTTCATACTTTCTCCTTAACCCTATTTTTATTGAAGGGTCTGACTCTGGAAAGGTCTATTTCTCCAAAACTCTATATTGAAGGATCTGTGAAGGAAAGTATTCTACTACTTTGAAAATGAAGGCATTAATAGAGCTATCACTTCTGCATTTTATTGTGCCTTAATTTTAAATAACTCATCTTCATTTCTGTAGAGCACTGATTGATTAATTAATTTGCTATGTTAAATGCTAACCAAGACTTAGCATCAGTTAGAGCTCCCTTGTTATTTCATATGAATTTCATTTTGCTTGCATTTCTTTTCTGCTTTTACTATACCCTTGCCCTACATTTCTTTAAATGCATTGCCCTTCTCACATCTGGTATTTAGAGATTATGAAGGATTGAAAATGGTCAACATAAGAGATTAGATATCTCTTGTCTTGATTTTCTTTGTTTTCTTCATCTTTCTTGTTCTTTCCTCCCTTCCCTCCCTCCTTCCTTCCCTCCTTCCTTCTTTCTTTCTATGACTTCAGCTATTTTGGACTTCAGGCAAAAATATGAGCTTGCTTGCAAGAATCCAATGCAGAGCTTAAAATAAAAAAAAAAAAAAAAGAAACCTCTATGTGCATTCTATGACTTTAATATAATCATAAATGATGCAATTAACCTATTTCTAAAATGCCCAGTTATATACATGTAGTGCAGATTGTATGTAGCATGAGTGTAATATAAAACAATATCGGCAAAGTTTCATGAAAACATACATATAAACTGAGATATGATTGGGCAGATCCCAAGGTGCAGATAAGGAGGGCTCCAGTTATCACTGATGAAGGAGAGATTTCTTGATTTTCAAAATGTGAGATTTTTAGAAACTGCATAATCTTGCCTGATGGATTTGCAATCCCTATGTCATTTGAAGAAATGAAAAAGTATCATACACGAAAAAGAGAAAAGTTGGGTAAATAATAGATTAATAAATGATACCTTATTCCTGTGTCCTGAGACCTACATTGCTACTCCTATTATGCCAATGGCTATATTGCTGTTTTCTAATACCAGAATGCTGTTAAATACATTTATTTGATATCATGTTCAGTGACTTAAAAAAATTCTCTTCATAGTCCTTAAAAGAGTAATCTGTAAATAACCTGGATCTTCAGATGATAGAAGGAAGCACAGTTGTTTCAAAATGAATAATGATGCAGTGAAATGCCAAAGTTAAGACTCCATAGCCTTGGTGACTATTAAGCAGGTATTGTTTATTGCAGCACCGGGCGCACAGGGGATTGCTTCACCTAATGTGCACGCCAACTGATTTAGATGTACAGTTTAAATACATACTATGTATGCATATTCACTAGTTTTCCAAGCAATGATTACTTATTCATTAACTCATTATTACAGGTTACTGCCCACTCCTGCATGCATACTAGAGTCTCTCGGTGGTCTTCAGAGACATCTGGTGGTCGTTTACTTCCTCCACTCCTCTTCATCATTGTGAATTCTGGGTGAACTGCAGGCCTGTGCTCTACTTCTTTATTCTTGCTGGCACATCAAAAGTGTTAGCTTTGACTAGTCTCTGCATTCCTCCATAACCCTGGGCCCCTTGTTTTGAGAGATAAGCTCTACTACAAGGTTATATTGTCCTAAAGTATTCTTTCTTAAAAAAATAGGAGATAAGTTCTAACATTTAGTACTACAACTGTTGCATCTGCTCTTTGTACAGCCTTAAGGCACCCAGTCTCTTAAATGAAGCTCCTACTCTAATTTACAGTTCTAATATATTAGGCACTTACTTCAATTAGTTTACAGCTTTAATATATCAAACCCTACTTCAATAAGTAGACCTGAGATACCTAACTGTATCAGAATGTGACACAGTTTTTACCATGTGGTAACCTGTGAATCCAATGGTCTCTACAGAGCCTTTCCACCTCTATTCTCTTTGATTTTATGGTTTATGTATTATCACAGAGCCTGGCTAATGTATGAACATATTCAGAAAGATACACAATCCCTTCCTGGAAAACTTGCAGCCTGACTACATCAGGGGCAAGTGAGTGGTCAGATGACCTGCGCATGTTGTAGTTATAAAATAAATACCAGACTCCGCATTACTTGCTTAAGCTGTGCTAGCAAATAAGCAGCAGGACAGACTGTATTTTGTGGTTTATTCTGCTTGTAATCTTTTTCTGGAATTAACTAAGGTTCTTACTGATCATATTAGAATTTTTTGGGTGCAAGTAAATCTTAGTCCGTCTTATTCTTAGAAACTGGTCCTTATCCTGGAATAATGTGGAAGTATTAGAATTCTTCTTTAAGGGTAAAACGAATCCTTACTGTAGGAAGTTGGGATGTGATAAACGTTTTACACTGCTCCTAATCCCACATGGGACTCTCAGACACGTGTGAACCCCACAGTTGAAGAAAGGAAAAGGAAAGGACTGTGGTGGTTTAATCTTCACTGGCTGCCAGGTGCCCACTGACCCTCTCTGACTCCTCCTCGTAAGCAGGACAAGGTGGGAAAATAAGATGAAAGAGCTCATGAGTTGACATAAGGAAAGGGAAATTGCTCACCAGATGCCATCAAAACAGACTTGACTTGGGGAAATTAATTTGACCTATAGTCAATTAATAATGCAATAAGATAATGAGAAATAGAAACAAAATTAAAACCACCTTCCCTCCACCCTGACCTTCTTCCCAGGTCTACCTCCTCCTTCCCCACCTTGAGTGACACAGGGGAGATGGGGAATGGGTTTTGCTGTCAGATCATAACACTTCACCACTGCCACACCTTACTCCTCATGCCATGAGACACAGTCCTTCATGAGTTTCTCCAACGTAGGTCCTTCCCACAGGATGCAGTTCTGCAGGAACTTCTCCAGAAGAGGCCCTTTCCATGGGGTACAGTCCTTCAGGAACAGACTGCTCCACTCTGGGTCCCTCCAGGGACACAGAAAACCTGTTCCTGCATGGGGTCTCCATGGGCTGCGGTGTGGATTTCTGCTCCAACACAGTCCTCCATGGACTGCAGGAAACCAACCTGTTTCACCATAGGCTTCAGGGGAATCTTTGCTCTGGCACATGAAGCACATCCTCCCCCACTTTCCTCATTGACCTGGGTTTCTGTAGGGCTGTTTCTCTCACTTTTTCTTACTCCTCTCTCATAGGTGCTGTGCAGCATTTTTTAATGTCTCTGAGATATGTTGTCACAGAGACTCCACCAGCATCACTGATGGGCTCAGCTTTGTCCAGCAGCAGGTCCATTTTGGAGTTATCTGGAACTGGCTGTGCCCAACATGGGGCAGCACAGTAATGTATGTAGAAGTAAATGTTTTGGACTAATGAACATTAGAGATCTATCCTACATAAGATGAAGATGAGAATAATCACAGAATCACAGAATGATAGGGGTTAGAAGGGACCTCTGGAGATCATCTAGTACGACCCCCCTGCCAGAGCAGGGTCACCTAGAGCAGGTTGGATGGAAATGTGTCCAGGCAGGTTTTGAATGTCTCCAGAGACGGAGACTCCACCACCTCTCTGGGCAGCCTGTTCCAGTGCTCTGCCACCCTCTAAGTAAAAATGTTTTTTCTGATGGAACTTCCTGTGTTCAAGTTTGTGCCTGTTACCTCTTGTCCCGTCACTGGCCAACACTGAGAAAAGAAAGACTGGCCCCATCCTCCTGACACCCACCCTTTAGGTATTTTTAAGCATTGATACGATCCCCCCTCAGTCTTCTTTTTTCCAGACTGAAATGACTCAAGTCCCTCAGCCTTTCTTTATAAAAGAGACGTTCCAGTCCCCTAATCATCCTAGTCCTCTCATAGTAAAGTAGTAAGAAGTAAAACTACTTAGAAGTGACCTACCACTATCTCACTGCATTCATTGAGTCTTCACAGTTCAGTTCTTCATTAAAGACAAGCAAATGTGAAACGATTTGCACAACCTGGCTTAGTTTTGCTATCACTGAACTCATTTCTACAACTTGCTCAGGTTTGTGCATGTGTTGTGCTTATGAAATCCAGGACCATTGGGAAAGCTTTACTTTGTTTCCATTGCATAAAGCTCAAAAGATTCCAGGTTTGTACAGATGAAGCCTAAGGTGTGGAAAGCTCTTATAAATCCCCATGAGTAAGATTTTGGTATGAATTTACTAGAGAAATAAATGCTATCAGGAATTATCTTCAGGGCAGAATTGTAGTTTCACAGAGATAGAGATAAATATATATATAAAAATATATTTATATATATAAAAAAGAACAAACGCTGTTAATAAAAAGTAGGGCCCAGTTATTCCACAGTGTGGCATATTCCTTTACCAAATAGTTACTACAGTAAAGTGTGATACATTTTTAGACATTGTTTAGGTGAGTATCAAAGAAGAAGGAGAAGGAGAGAAGGGAAAAAATAAAAAAAGAGACAGAACTAATTAATGAAATAACTGACTAAAGGGGTGAAGGGTATGATTAATAGACAATATTAATGATGTCCTAAAGAAAACAATTTAGTGATGACTTGCAGCTAACATCCCAAGAAAGGGAAAATTTTGCAAGGTAACCTATATCAAGGGAGCTGCATTTAGACTGGAATCAGTGCACAGAAGGATTACAGAAGAATAAGGATAATGGAGAGTTTATCTTGCTGTAAGAAATAAAAGCTTTGGCTCATTAAGCCTGGAAAATTAAGGTCTAAGTCTAATATGACTGTTCAATCTAAATATATTGGGGGACTGGAAAAGCAGAAAAGATAAACACTAGGAAGATGTGTGAGCTATTTAAACTACAAGTAATAAGAACAAATGGGTATCAACTCTCCATGAATAAACTTAGAATAGAAATTAAATGCCTTCTTTACTATCAGAATTTTCTAATAGATGGGAACATGTTCAACTATTGTTAAGAAGCTTACTTAGTTTATAAACAGCACTGTATGATATGCTTGCTCATGAAAGCAATCTCAGGAAGCCTTCCCAGTTCTACATCCCAACCACCTGACAGAAGAGCAGGTCACAGTACCATAATATATACATAACATAATACATACTCCCACCCCCAGCATATAGGCAAAAGTAGGGACTTTACCCTCTTTCCCAAAGCATGTATACGCCTCCCTGGAGCCAGTATATACTGTGTGTCACAGGTAGTGTAATTCATTCATAATATTCCGGCCTGAATTTTTTGTCTTTAATCTGATTGAGACTCATAGTGCATAGAGTTCCTCTGTGCATCTTCTACAGCCAAACTGTTGTGCACATGGAAGGTAAGTTGCCTTTAACTTGGTGCAGACAGAGTTTTTCTTCTGCAGCTTTGTGCAATATCTAGTGCATACTTGTCACTAATTCAAAAGTTCAGCAAAAAAATAACAAAATCACAGTCTCCATGTAAAATATGAAGTAAAATTAAAATCATGTGTTAGTCATCTTGTAAATCTGTTGTAGACAAGCCATAAAATTACTTCCAAGACTGGAAAAAGAGTTTTGTGGCTTATGGATCAAGGATTGGCTATTAAATTGGACATACATTCATAATACTGGGATGAAATTTAAAAAGTCAAAATGCTGCATTCCGAAGTTAGCACAGAGTAATACTGGGCACAAGTGTTAATTGGGAAAGGAGTGTCTGGAGAGCAGCCCTGCAGAAAGGGATCTGGATGTGCTGGCCGACAGCAGGCTCAATAGGAGTCAGCAGTGTGCCCTGGCAGCCAAGGGGGCAAACCACATCCTGGGGTGCATCAAACACAGTATAAACAGCTGCTCAAAACAGGTGATTATCCTGCTGTATTCAGCGTTGGTGTGGCCTCATCTTGAGTACTATGTGCAGTTCTGGGCTCAACAATTTAAGAAGGATATGAAGGTCCTTGAATGCATCCAGAGGAGGGCAACAAAGCTGGTGAAAGGGCTGGAAGGAACGTCCCATGAGGAGTGGCTAAGGACTTTGGCTTGTCTAGTTTGGAGAGAAGGAGACTGAGGGGCGACCTCATTGCTCTCTACAGCTTCCTGAGGAGGGGAAGTGGAGAGGTATGTGCTGATCTGATGTCCCTGCTTACTGCAGGGGGGTTGGACTAGATGACCTTTAAAGGTCCCTTCCAACCCAACACATTCTATGATTCTATGATTGTATGATTGATTCTATGATCTCTTCTCCCTGGGATCCAGTGACAGGACACATGGGAAAGTTTCAAAGCTGCACCAGGGGAGCTTCAGACTGGACATTTGGAAGCATTTCTTTACTGAGGGGGTGGTTAAACACTGGAAAAGGCTTCCTAGAGAGGTGGTTGATGCCCCAAGACTGTTCCAGTGCTTACGAGGCATTTGGTCAATGCCCTTAGTAACATGCTTTAACTTGGTCAGCCCTGAATTAGTCAAGCAGCTAGACTAGATGATAGTTGTACGTCACTTCCAACTGAAACAGTCTATTCTATTCTAGTCTACTCTAAATCAGTTTAGTATTACATAAATAAAAGAAATTTTTTAATGAAAACAGACACTTCAATTTGCTTATTTTAAATCACACTTGTAAACCAAAGCAGAGCACTATATTTAATTGGAAACTGAATGTTTTTTGGTGTTGCCAAATATCAGTGTAAAATCCATCAAAAATAAATCTCCCAATAGTGTTCGTGTAACCTAAAGATTACAGTGCATCTGGAATATGAGGTATTTGTCATGGGTTTGCTCCAGCCTACACATCTGGCTAACAGACTGCAGCTCTTGAAAGGATGGTGCAAATTTCTTTAATCTTTACCCTCCCCTACTTTTAGACTAACGAGAAAATTGGAGGGAGAAATTGACTGCTTATGATATAGGAGGACAAATACTGCAACTTGGCCTTAGTCAAAAATATATTTTTTGATTCGCTAACAATCATTTAATTTCTCATTAAATCTTAAAATAATTTCATGTCTCTCCTCAATTCAAGTTAAAATCTAGTTTTCTAAGTAGTCATGTAGCAAGCAAAGAAAATTATTCATTGTAAGCATAGCAAATATAAGATAATGTCACAGCAGTGCAGTAAGTCATGGATGCCTGAAGGAAATTGACTGCTTTGAACCAGATTTACTTATCATACATATATATATTTAATTTTATTATATACAATTGTAATTCTCTTTGAAAGTCATTATCCACTTTAGATTCCATGAGCTAATTTAGATCTATGAGGCAACTTTTCTGATGCTTTCTTAATCCTCAAGGGATATTTTCTGCTTGTCTAGAGGTTTCAGAATTTCAGGAGACTTTTCTTATTGAGCAAATACTAATACAGCAATTGAGAAATTAAATAATACAAATCCTGTACACCTTGCACCTTTCAGTATAAAAAACCATAGTCTAGCTTTCAGAGAAGGGGCTCAGCAATTAGTATTTCCTCTCCTAGTTCTCAGCAGAAGAGATCATGACATTGGGGTACGCATTTATCTTCTCTACCTGAGTGTCCCTAGCCATAGAAAGAAACATTATGTTTATTCCCTTTCCTGCAATCATGAATAATAAATTCCAAATAAAAGTACTGCACATGGGTATACAGTAGGACAAATTATGCATGTGTTTTGTTGCTGACTTGATTATTTATATATTTGTACATTATTTTTTATTTTTAATCAGAATTGTGCTTTCAAAGTATATCTCTTAATTGCCTCCACTCGTCATGGTTAAAAGCAAATTAAAAGGTGCACGAGAGGCTACAATTTAGTGTTCCAAGTGCTAAAGGACATCCAGTCCATGGCATAGACCAGAGATACCACAAAATAACTCCCATGAAATGACTGCAGTGTTTCCCTCTGCAGCACCACCACAACTGCCTCAAAACACAAATTGTCTGCAGCCTGCAAGACTTTGTCACTGGTTAGCCGTCCTCAGAATATCTCACTCTGAACAGAAGTGCAAGGCCCTGATAGAACATCTTCCTGTTTGCTACCCGCCAAAGAGCACAGTAGCTATCTGTTTCTCTGTCAGTATTAGCACAATCATTGCAAGCTCTTTGTGCAGTAATTTGAAGCAATAGAGGAAACTACTTTTTTACTTTGTAAACTGTTTGAATTAGTCCAGACGTTTTCAGTTTTTTATCCAAAGCTCCAAGAACATTGCTAACAATATGATGGCTTTGTTGTATTTCAATTCATGGATTCTTAGCATACTGACACATATACAGGTTTTTTTCACTTATTTCACCTGATTTGTTTTGGTATTATGATTTCTGTTCAATATTTGCAGTTTGATGGTGTTTACAAGACACAATTAGAGTTAAGTGTGTTATCTCCATAAATATGCTGTATAAATTACTCACTGTAGTAAAAAAAAAAAAGGAAATATATCTCTCCAACCTGAATCACAGAGATCTGTGCTGACACCTTTAAGAAATTACAATCTCTCCTCCCCACTATCCTCTTAGAGTGTTAGAGTCAGGGCTTCCTTTACTACAATACTACTCTTAGAGTTGGTGCACGACTTACCTTTGACAACAGTGAAAACTCTTTTTCTTTTGAAGTGCTGGTGCTGACAATTAGCAAATTTTATTGTTGGCCAGTGGCTAACTGAGTGGAATTCTGGACCACTTCTGTCTGTTGACCTTTGTGGCCAATGTTTGTTTTTTTATGGTCAGATGCTATGAATGGGTAAGTTTCAGATATCAGTTTTTAACTTAGGTGCTTAACATCTAGTTTGGGCCTTTTTGTGAAATATTTGTGGTACTCTTAGTGATATTCATGTCAGTTTGTAATTACTGTTGAATTATAGAATTTTGTAGTGCACCAAAATGCTGAAAGAAAATTTGAAAAAAATACAATGTTTGTTCTTAGGTATACTGGGTTTGGATGGAATAGTTAGTTTTCTTCATTGTAGCTTATATGGTGCTATGTTTTGAATTTGTAATGAAAATAGTGTTGATAACACACTGATGTTTTATTTCTTTAATTATATAGTGTTTTCACAGCATCAAGGCCTTTCCTGCTTCTCAGCAAGTAGGCTGGGAGTGCATAAGAAGTTGGGAGGAGACACAGCTGGGACAGCTGACCCCAAATGACAAAAGGGATATCCCATACCATATAATGTCATGCTCAGCAATAAAAGCTAGGGGAAGAAGAAGGAAGTGGGGGACATTCGTAGTGCTGGTGTTTGTCTTCCCAAGTAACTGTTACAGGTGATGGAGCCCTGCTTTCCTGGAGATGGCTGAACACCTGCCTGCCGATGGGAAGTAGTGAATGAATTGCTTCTTTTGCTTTGTTTGCATGTGCAGCTTTTGTTATTTTATTAAATTGTTTTTATCTCAACCCATGGGTTTTTACACTTTTACCCTTTGGATTCTCTCCCCCATCCCCCGATGAGGGAGGGAGCGAGCGGCTGCATGGTGCTGAGCTGTCTACCAGGGCTAAACCACATTAGACAATCGTATTCCTTAGTGTTCAGTAAATAGATTTACTGTACAATACCCAGCATGACTTGACTTTTTTTTAATTTTTTTTTTGAGGACAGCTATCAAGGGAAGCACAAAATTTCAAGTGCAGAAACAGATGTTCACATGATAAAAAGTAGTTACTGAAACCTAATATAATACCAAGTACATTTTAAATGTAAATCCTGATTGTGTTAAATAGCGGTGCCAGCTGTTTCAGTCTGCAAACTACACTTATTGCTGTGCCCTGGGAATCAGCAGATAGTAGCTCTGCTAGTATCGAATTATGAACAGATAGTTTCAAATGGACATTTCAGCTGTCTCTAGCTCAGGGACTAGCAACATATGAGAAAATGGAATATGAAAACCTGAAGAAGGAAATGTGCTGAAGGAAAGTTTTAGTTTTACTAAAAGAAAAAAAAAGAAATTGGAGTTCAACTCCTTTCCTGTTCATCTTTCCCCAAACTTTTCTACTGCCCATTTACCTGTGCGTATTTTTACATGTAAATATGAATAAAGACCTTTTACAATAATCAGATGTAAAATGCTACATATAAGTTGCTAGTTTTTCTATAAATGCCAGAAACACAACAAACGTTATAAAAGGAAAGTGTGTATTGTCTTAGCCTGATCTAATTTCCACACATATTTTAACTTATGTTAATATATTGAGTTATAGTAAAAACCACACGGTAGCTACCCAGGGGCCTAATGGAATGAGAATAACAATATTAGGTCAAATAGGGAAAAAAAGGAAAAAAAAACCCGCATCCAAAAAGCCTACCAGATTTTCTCTTTGAAGTGTGTATTTGTCTTTGCACACTAGAAATTCAGGGATATTCTAAACAACAGTGTTAAGATTTTTTTTTGTTCTGTGTACAGCATTATGTCTGTTAATAACAATCTTGTATAACTTACTCATTTTCTTAGGAATCAGGAAGAATTGAATATAAATAGGGGTATCAAAAAGTGAAGCTCCTGTCTCAATGAATGTTATAGAATAGTAAAGCACTTGTCAGTTAAGGATAAAGTTTCATATATTTTATCTCTTCAAGAAAGAAACATGGATTTCTTAAATGTAACCTGTCTCAAATGGAATGCCTGCTTTTTTTTCCAGGGGAAAAAAAAAAAATAAAAACTGCAGCTAAGAACTTTTCCATTTCACAGCTACGACTTTTGGAATGCATGGGGGTAAAAAAATCCCAAAACACAAACACAACCTCCTCTTCCTTCTCAGTCATTGTTTAAGCAGCTTGCCTAATGTCATAACAATTTTGTCTCATCCTTTATGACTTCAGTGTTCTTGTCAATCACATTTAAGCACACTACAATGTTGACAGCTTTTATTTTTAGAACCTTCATGCCCTGAAGTAGTGTGTGCTCCAAATATTGTATGCAATTCCCTAGTGATGCTGTTCTAAGAATCTAGACTACAGATCAATCTTGGATCCACCTGGAGGTGACATGGAGGTTTCGGTAGTGGAATGTGTTTCTACTTAGATTTGAGTGTTTGCTTATTTGTCTCTTTTTTCACATAAATAAATATGGAAAAATGTATTTTAGGAGGGATAGAAAGCATTTTTTTTTTAAATACAGACTGAATTGGACTAAAACAAGTTCAGTTAAAATAAAAATAATAAAAAGTCAGTAGACTGTTGCTAAAGGAAATATTCCAGAAATTTTGAAACAATATGTCACCCTAATGAAACTTTTGAATTTTAATTAGTATTTTCCTCATAGTAGAAATAATTAATTTAACAAGAGAAAAGGGGGGAAAGGGGAAAATCTGCATAGCTCTCAGTATGAAACAAAACATTTCAATTCAGCAGTGATATGTGACATCAAGGTAGTATGTGTAATTGTGCTTTGTAAAGATTATTTTTTTTTCTGGTTTCTTCTTCAAGCTCTTGGAAGTACATTTGTTTTGACCACAACTATTTTCTGTGATTTGGCCATTACCCTCATAAATCCAATGTTTGCTCACCTTTATAGCCAGTAAGTTTTCTGCACAATGAAAGAAAACATTTTCTCAACAGGTATCATTAACAGACCATATTTGGAAATGTTGTATTTTTTGTTTCTTTGCTTAAAATTAGCCTATGGTTAAATCAAGTCATAGAATGAAGGATTTCAGAAAAAGAGATTGATTTATTTTCTTCATGCAAAGAACATCTGTAACACCATAAAATTAGCAGTAACACCGCTTTTCTTTCTTCCTCCTCCCCACACTGCAAACTATGGCTGTCATCCTCTCTTTGCTTCAAGAAGAGGTCTGTCTTCCCTACAGAGCAAAACAGAGTCACAATCTATTGGTACGGTTGTCAAGATTCACTGTTAAAAGTAGACAGAGCTCTGCATATCTACTCTTCTAGGAGCACTGAGAAAGAATGACCAAAAAATGTATTTGATGCTTGAAATTATCTAATATTACCTATAAAACTGTCCCTCTCCCTTTCTTTTTAAAGCCTTATGGGACATTTTAAAGTTCTGTAAGTTTGAATTTTCAGGGAGCTCTATTAGCAATTCCTGTTATATATTAGGCAGAGCTAAAACTGCAGATCAACTTAGATGAATGTTATGATCTACATTCTGAAGAAAAATAAGTTTTCAGCTAAAGCAATTAGCTTGCTGTCTCGTGGTTTGATATAAAAGGCTCTTGAAGCTTGTTGGTTTTACACAGCTGATGCCAGATTGGGGAAGTTAATGTTGTTTTACTGGTATACATCATTCATTTTTAGTTCCACTACACGCTACACAAGTAATTTAGTTGAGTTTTGTTTTTTTTTTTTTTCCAAAGAAACCCAAATCAAAGCAAAAAAAAAACCAACAAAAACCCCCCAAAATCAAACCCTGGAACATTCCTTTCTGCGTATCTTTCTGCATATTTTAGTATGGAGATCTCTGAACTATTTTAAATTTTTCATACTATTTTTCAAGTTAAATTTCAATTGAAACAAATGTACTTAAGGCATATATTCAATCTCAAACATATTTATGAATTAAAGTGCATGCTATGGCTTACATTAAATGCCTTTAAATGAATGGAAAATGACGTAGCAATTACCATATTCATTGACTGGTATGGTTCCATGACATTATTTTGTCAGAACTTGCAACTTAAACAGTATATGCTTGGATATTTTTGCAACTTCCCTATTTTCAACAGCACCTTTCAAATATGGGTATTTATCTTATTTAGTCATTTTTTATTCTTTTAAATGTTGACTAGTTTTATCTCTTGTGTTTCATTTTTATGGCTAAATATCTGAAAAACATTTTTATCTAATCAGGCCTTTGTCTCTTTTATTGTAAATATAATCCAATTAGATTCTTACTATTGAAGTTTACATCGTGTTTTTTTTTCTTTGCTGAGTGAACACTTGAAAGAAACTATTCTTAATTTTTAATATTCAGTATGTATTTTTAAATTATGCTCAGTTTCTCATTCTCATGTTAGTTTTCTTCCTTTCTTCTTCCTCCTAAATTGTGAGTAAAATTAGTATAAAAGGTGAAATGAAACACTTTTATAAAATAATGTTACCATAGCAGCAAAAAATAATTTCAGTTTATCACCTACAGTAAAAATAAAGGTGAGTTATGCAGGATCCTTATCAGCTACAGAGAAGGTAATCAGACAAAATCAATCTGCATCAGTAATCAAAGAAATATTCACACAAAGACAAATCATAGTGGTGAAGAAACCATCCTATTATTTCCTGGGAAACTAGAAGCTGCTTGAAATGGTAGTGATGGCACTGCACAGCTTACAGATAAAGCTTTCTTATTTGCAGCATCTCATATTTTCAAAAAGAGTTTGTTGATGCTTTCTTGTATTCATCATTTGTATAATAAACTAGGGCTTTCTTGCTGAGGCACCTCAGGAGGAGTATAATGTTTGTTATATGCTAATTTGTCTATCAAGGTATTGAAAAGTTATTTTTTGTCTGTTCTTGCTAGTTAACATGCATAGCATCAGTGACTGGAGACATATTTGGAACAAAGCTTCATAACAGTTTTTGGTTTTAATATATTCTAAGAAAGTTTTATTCTGCTCACAGAGTTCATTTCTAAAATTCAGGTATTAAATTCCAGCCTAAAGTTATCATCCAAACAAGGATAAATTATGAGACATTACTGGGCAAGTGGAGGTACATTTTGAGTGCCAGGTGAATTAATATAGACTTACAAATGAAAGATGAACTTACTGTGAAAAATAGTTTCTACTGAGATGGTGACATGGAAACAGTTATATTTCTTTAGTGGTCAAAGAGATCACGTATAGAAGGGATACTTTAAATGAATTATAATTTTGCAGGGAATTACTGGATTTTATCCTTTTTTGTCAATTACAGAAATTTGAAGTCGCATGAATTACTGTGTCAGATTCCCTGTGTATAGACTTGCAGTCTTTGACGATCTATAGGGAGTGAATCATGCCCCAGTTTTGTCATTAGGAATTTCTAAAACAGATGTGTGGTGGTTGAATATGTGTTACTCAGAGCTGCACCCATATGTGTTTGTTATATTAAGCAGAAACACAACCATATATGGGGTTTTGTTCATAGTTCAGAAATGTGCAATCGAAGTAGATTTAATTATTCCATACTTTCATGCTGGAATTCTTAGTAGAGGTGACGAGTTGGGTAATCATCCTCTTGGGAATTATCTGCAGAAAAATGATTATTCCGGTAATCATTAATTTGCTTTCCAAACACTACATATTTTCATTTGGAACTTTCAACTGCTATTAAATTATTACTTTTCCCTGTGACTTGGCACTGAGGAAGTTCTGCTGCTAAAGAAGCATTGCCAGAATTTAAGGACAGCTTTTACCAGAAGCTGTAATGAAAATACTCAATTTCCATTACTTCCATTCTAGTGGGTTGGTTTGTTATTGTTGTTGTTGTTGTAGTTTTGTCTTGCTTTGTTTTGGTTTTTTTCCAACTTTTTTTGGTCACAACAGGTTATCTCAAATATAAGATCGTAGCAAACTGTAGTTAAAAGGACTTCTGGGATCAAATAGTCTTCCAACAATCTTATCATATAATCCCATCCACATTTTCTTCAACATCCATCTTAGAATAAGACAAACTGTTAGCCCCCAATTCTTCTTCGTATTTATTTTACAACCTTGCCCTTTCTCTCAAAAAAATGGAAAGAAAAGAAATCACAGAAACGGATTTCTACCAGTGATTTTAAACTTTCTTGATAGCCAAAGGTAGTAGATATATGTAATTTCAATTACATAAAAATAAATCTACAACAATCTTATTAAAGGAAGGAGGGTTGAGTTATCTATCTTAAAGATTATTTCCCCCATGAGAGCATGTTTCTGTGATTTTCTAAAAACGTACAAATGAAAAAAAAATTTAGAAATTCAAATACATTAATGTAATGATAATGAAAACAGCAAATTCTCTCTTCTTTCTAACTCTTTGGACTCCTTAAAAAAAATTAATTACTCCTCTGACCTTGTTTCTTTTGAAGACTTATCTTAGGTTTTAGTTTTTTGTTTTTTGTTTTTGTTTTTTTTTTCTGATGCAACCAAGTTCTCAATTTCTAAATGTGAGCTTTAAACAAAAACAAAGTCAAAAATATGCTGCCCATCCATTCTCTTTTCTACCTTTTTTGCATCTTTTTTCTCCTTTTTGTCTTCACATCCATTGACTAAATCTTTGCCCTGACTTTCTCTGCAGAGAAACTCTCTTTCATATCCTCTCTCATCTGACATATACTTTCTTGGGCTACCATCCATCTCAGGCTTCTGACGTTTCTTTCTGGATGGTTCACTGTCAGCTCAATGTGAGCATAGGAGAGACAGAAGTATCCATTACTTTTCCCATCTGTTTTGTATTTATCTTATGCCTGGAAATTATAGAACCTCTTTGTATTCTAGCTTCCCAGCATTAAATAAAACCTAGCAACTATTTCTTAATTACATTTAAGTATGAAAAAACCCATCTCATTAAGAGAAAAATAAAACCAAAATAGTTTTTTATATGTTGACATTTTCTAATACTCAGTATACTGCTCTAAACAGTCCTTCAGGCATTCCAAACTGAAGATGACTAAGTTTTTCTTGGCGGTCTCACCTGCATTTCCTGGAATCTCTGACTCGTCTCTCATTCCTGTAGGTAGCTGCTCATTCTTACTTTCAAAGTCTTTCATAGTTTCATTGTGTTTTCATATTAGATTTGTCCTTTACCATTTTACTGTTTTCTATGTAACCAAAATATAAATTCTGATTTTTTGTCCTGTTTATCCAAACTGGCCAAATGTGTTTCCAGAGTATTATCCTAGGTTTTCCCATGGAAAATGGATGACGGGTCTTCCTACATACTTCCAAGAATTAGACTGTAAACTGATTGATATTTATGATTTAAAATTGATCCCGGTTATTTGATATTATTTCATTCCTTTTACAACATGCTGTTAATCTACATTTCAGAAAGGTGAGAGATTTTTTTTTTTTTATATTTTATTAAAACAACTGATTCATAACTACCACAGATCCCTGGTAGTGAAATGTAATAATAATGACAAGACTTCTAATAAGTCTTTTCTGTTTCACAAAAGTCCTTTGCTTCAAAGGAAAATCCAAATAGTGTATTATTTGCTGATTTATTATTTTTTTTTTATATTTAACTAACAGGAAAAATGCTGTAACAGATGTACTTCATCAACATAAGATATTAAGCATTACACTGAATTGATTTGCCTTTCACCCTTTTTCAAACTGATTTCTTTTGGTCAGTCCTGAATTGGTCAGGCAGTTGAACTCGATGATTGTTGAAGGTCCATTCCAAGTGAACTATTGTATTCTTCTCTTCTCTTCTCTTCTCTTCTCTTCTCTTCTCTTCTCTTCTCTCTCTTCTCTTCTCTTCTCTTCTCTTCTCTTCTCTTCTCTTCTCTTCTCTTCTCTTCTCTTCTCTTCTCCTCTCCTCTCCTCTCCTCTCCTCTCCTCTCCTCTCCTCTCCTCTCCTCTCCTCTCCTCTTTTCAATTCTTTCAGTCTTTCTTCAGATGAGAAGGTTTTTGGCCCTCTGATCATTTTCATGGCCCTCCTCTAACAGGTCTATTTCTTTCTTGTACTGGAGACCCCAGAGCTGGACACAGTACTCCAGGTGGGGTTTCACGAGAGTGGAGTAGAGGGGGGAGAATCATTTCCCTTAACCTGCTGGCCACACTTCTTTTGATGCAGCCCAGAATACAGTTGGCTTTCTGGGCTGCAAGCACACATTGCCAACTCATGTCCAAGTTTTCCTCCACCAGCATCTCCAAGCACTTCTCTGCAAGTCTGTTCCATACAGGCTACTACAGGCGACTCTGAATTAGTGAGACTGTGGAAGTTTATATGACCTGTTTTCCTAATTTTTAAGAAGTAATCTCTAGAATATATTTTGAAAATAAATCTATCCTTGGTTTCTTATTGTTTTTTACATAAAATAAAATAAAACACAGTGGTTGTATAGTCAGGCTGTTTCCACAGAATATACTCAGTCACTCTCTCTCACTCTCTGTCCCCTATATATATGTGTAGATATATATATACATATATGTATATTTAGGTTCATATATTTGAAGAGTGATCCATAAAAAAAACAGAAACAAGAAATCTGCAAGTTATATTAACAGATGCAGAAAGGGTTGTACTGAGATATTTATTCTAATATTTGTAGATGTAAAATCTTGTATAACAAAAGATATTTGAATAAGTGATGTGATATTAAAAAAAGGATACCTCCTTTATCTAAATTCTAACTGAGCATCTCTTACTTTTTCCTGCACTGCAAGGCATTTGCACTTGCCCCTTGTTATAAGGAAAGGACTTTTTACAGCCTCTAAAGGTGTTCCAGTTTGACAAAAATCAGTCACAATGCATAAAAAGGTTAGCTGCAGAGCAAAATGAGTGATTTATTTTTTTTAACACTTTTTTTAGTATTTCATATAGACTTTTGTGTGTGTGTTTATCTGAACAACTGTTGTGGTTTAGCTGTGGCCAGCAGCTAAACACCACACAGCTATTCCCTCGCTTACCCCTAGTGGGATGGGGGGGAGAATCAGAAAAAAAGTAAAACTTGTGGGATGAGATAAAGACAGTTTAATAGGACAGAAAATGAAGGGAAAATAATGACAATAATAAAAGGATATACAAAACAAGTGATGTACAGTGCTATTGCTCACCACCCACTAACCAATGCCCAGACAGTCCCTGAGCAGCAGCGGCCACCTCCCGGCCAACTCCCCCTAGCTTTATTGTTTATCATGACGCTATATGGTATGGAATATCCCTTTGGACAGTTTTGGTCAGCTGTCCTGGCTGTGCCCCCTCCCAGTTTCTTGTGGACCCCCAGTCTCCTCACTGACAGAGCAGTATGAGAAGCCGAAACATCCTTGACATAGTGTAAGCACTACTCAGCAACAATTGAAACATCAATGTTATCAACATTATTCTCATCCTAAATCCAAAACACAGCACTATACCAGCTACTATGAAGAAAATTAACTCTATCTGAAACCATGACAACAAAATATACCATTAACTGACTACTTTATGGCAGTTTAATGTGACCATTACCACATTTGCAAGCCTGCAATAATTTTAGTCTATAACAGAAAATTTGAAAGCAATTTTAAGAAATCATTAATTTTTATTAAGAAATTGTTAGTTCTTATGAGTAGCTTCTCACATATGTGGCTGATTTATCATGTTTGTATAATGTGTCATTACAACAAAAAATGTTGATTATTATAAGTAAATAATTTTCTGAAATTGAGATCCCTAATTATCCAGGACAAAATTCCATGCTGACATTAATCTGAACTAATATCTTTATATTGTCTTTATTGCTGTAAGTAGCTGCAATTGCAGTCCTTACCTCTGCTACCTTTTAATGCAAAGTGATTTTTTGGATATATTAGATTCTCACTGCTGACCACTCCTGAGAATAAAGTCAGTTTCATTTAACCCTAGAAACTTAGGCACCTAATCTTCATTAGTACCTAGCTGACTCTTTGTGCAGCAATATATTTTCCATTTTCTTAACGTTTACAACTACTGCTTGACCTTCAACCATACAATCAGATTCCAGGAGCCTGAAGATTGCAGCTAGCCAGAACTACTGCAGATTTAGGAAATCAATGAAACATATAGGTAGTTCTCTTGGACATTCAGAGTCATTCACTTGCCTAAATATGGTTATACATGCACACACACATTCACATATGTGCATATATATATACACGTAAATGTTGGTAAGCCATATTCTTGATGATAACTTATTTTAGCAAATGACTGGCCAGTCAAATACACAACTTAACTTACAAAAAATGGCCTCATCTCAATAAAAGGCATCATCCCCTCTGTCATTGTTCTGTACTTCTCTACTCCTAAATAAAACTGAATAAAATTTATTTGTTTATTGACTTGACAAAGATAATTAATTTAATTTCTTGAATTACTGCCTCAATTTATAAAACGTAGATTATTCTTAATTTAGCCCCCACTCTTTGTGTTCTCCAGCAGATCTATCCTTCCTAATAACACACTTTTTAGAAAAAAATTGATATGTGTCTTTTCCCGGGTAAGTCACTGGATTCACTAAAATATAGATATATTCTATAGATTCACTTTCTTTTTGATTCACTGAAAGTTATATATATATAAAATATATATAGTTATAATATATATAAAATATTATAAATTTAAATGGAAGGCTTTAACTTGTGTCAAGCAGACAGTTTCATTTAATTAAAAACACTTTTTTCAGAAAAAAACAGAAAATAGAGGAATTTGCAAAGTTTTGTATATGCTTTACTTTCCCCTATTCCCTCCACAGGAATAATAAAAAAAAAAAAATTAGAAGTTTTTAGTTATTAATCTTGTATGTATGAAGGGTCAATCAAAGATTTATTTATGCAACATGTTGGAACAGATCACATGCTGTTTGTGCTGTAGATGGAGACATTTTTGTGTTTCTAGGAAAATCAAAACTGCCTCTCTTCTGTTTCTGCTTTCTACTTCAGTGAAAGAATGTTCATATGTGGCATCAATTTTGAGAAGGGTCTTCAAAAAGCTAATGTCTGAAAAATTGATCCAAATGTGCAGGTAGACGAGGGACATATAGGATCAATTTTAAGCATCAGGCCAAGTTTATTAACAATTATGAAGAATGGCATGTTCTCATTCATTCTGTTATTCTGGGTATTTAATTGGTTCCAGCATACAGGAACATACTTCCACCACGTAATCAATAAATTATGGCATATCATCTTTAGTTTTGTTTGAAAAAATGGGGAAAAATCTTTCAGAGTGTTAGAATAAGAGCTCTGCCAGACCACTGAATCCTGAGAAAATCAAAGCTTAAATTGTCTGCACTATGGAGATAATAAGGTAGTAAAGTAGCATACAATCATTAGACAAGGTAGAAGGTTTTATATCTCCCATGGTTAAGTAAATATAAATGCAAAAGTATGTAATTGCTTTGTGCTATGCTTCTAAGGAATGAAGTGATATCTCCAGTAATTCTGGTTATTACCAGCAGTATGAAGTTATGAAGTATCCGATGTCTTCATCGTAACATAGAAAAATTTTGCTAGCTCTATTTTACAGAAGATGCAAAGAAACTAAAGGTAATCCTATGTCACATGTATCAGAGATTCCTTATATGTTTATGAATTAGTTGAAGAAAGTCTTCAGACAATAAACAGTCTACACCGGTCAATAATTTCTGTGAGGTTTTTTTGTTGTTTTTTTGTTGTTGTTGGTTTGGTTTTGGTTTTTTGTTTGGTTTTTTTTTTTGTTGGTTGGGCATTTTTTTGGTTGTTTTTTTTGTTTCTTTTTGTTTTGTTTTGTTTTGTTTTTCTTTTAAGGTATATACCTTCAGTTCAGTTATTCCTAGTGTGTAAGTATACGGATATATGTATGTTTGTGTGTAGGTATTTTCGAGTGATTTTCTGCAAATTGAACTCTTCAGAGATTTTCACTGATACCCTGGACCTTTACAGTGAAATAAGAGTAACACAGAATCAAAGAATCATAGAATGGTTTGGGTAGGAAGGGACCTCTAAAGGCCATCTAGTCCAACTCCCACACACAATAAGCGGGGACATCTTCAACTAGATCAGGTTGCCCAGAGCCCTGTCCAGCCTGACCTTGAATGTTTCCAGGGATGAGGCATCTACCACCTCTCTGGGCAACTTGTGCCACTGTTTCGCCACCCTCATTGTAAATAATTTCTTCCTTACATCTAGTCTAAATCTACCCTTTTTTAGTTTAAAAACATTAACCCTTGTACTGTCATTACAGGTCCTACTAAAAAGTTTGTCCCCACCTTTCCTGTAGGCCCACTTTAAGTACCGAAAGGCTGCAATCAGGTCTCCCCAGAGCTTCCTCTTCTCCAGCCTGAACCCCGACACTCTCAGCCTGTCCTGACAGGAGAGGTACTCCAGCCCTCTGATCACTTTTATAGCAGAGTAGTCAAGCTGTTTTGCATTAGCTGAACATTTGAAAATCTACAGAAGTAGAAAAGCTACAAATTAAAACTCTAAAATAAAAGTACTTACAAGATTTCTTAGTTACATCATCTCATAGTAACATTTCCTCATTTACAGCCCTGAGAATCTAGTTTATTACTCCTCATACTGGCAAGCAACAAGTCTCAGGCAAAGGTGCAAGCAAAAAAAGGATTACGTGTTCAAAAATACTGCATCTCAGGAGACTTTTTATCTGACGCCCTGAAATATAATTTATACTCATTATGGTTGTGTTTTTTCACCTTCCTGTGGGTGTTTACATTATTATAAAATGCTTAGTGCTGAAAATTAGACTTCTCCAATCAGTCTGAATTTCTGCAAACAAGTTCATGAAAAAAAAAAATCATATTTCAAAACATAGGCAAGCAGTAACAAGCAATTACAATTCAATCATAATATTTGTATGCCTCCTTTCTATCTGCTTTATTTGAAATTTGATGACTTCTTCCCTCAACTTCTGTTCCACCTAGACAATTAGTCTAACTTTTAAAATGCAATTATCTTCAATGGTAAACCGGCTCATTATTGTGTTTCATTTCTACTTATTGATAATAGTTATAATAAAAAATGTATGCAATACTTGGATAATGCAAAGAAACATGAATGAAATGTTGCAGAACCAAGAGAATATTTTCTTATTTTCAGTCAAACAGAAATTGGTTTCGAATTTTACCTGGGAGTATGGGCAACAAAAAGGTAAACAGAAGTTTTCTGACAGAATCATATTACCGAAACTCTGTAGAACTACTGGAAGGCAGAATAGGTTTTGCTGTGAGAAAAACAATACAGATTTTCTGGTTTTATTTTTCTTGTCTTTCCTTCTCATTAAAAAAAAAAAAAAAAGAAAAAGTACAGAGGCAGATGACTGGATAATGGGTGGCTAGATACCTTCTTCCCTTCAGATAAATGGACTGCTGGTGAAAATAGTGAAAAAGTTGCTATCAGAATCAAATATACAATAAATGATATCACAGTTGCTGAAAGAATACCTACAATAGTTTTTAGTTAACTATGTGCAGTGGTTTGATTCTAGTATATTGCATCAAACAATTCGAGCCTCTGAAAGAGCTTCGAAGGTTGTACCTCTACATGAAGACAATATTTCACAGGCAGACTTTTGGAAGTTGAAGATGATAGCAAAGTGGCTGCAAGTTCTTGGTGTGGACATTGTGAACAAAGTAGATGAACACTGTGAAGAAAGTAGATGAAGGTAATATATATATAATTATGTCCCAAGAATGAAAAGCAGAATAACCATAGCAATCCAACTAACTTGTGATACATTTCTATTTTAAAATCTAATTTGAGGGCACCAGACACCTGTAAGAAGCACACATTAAATCTCATACAAAATCACTGTATGTATTGTCCTATCAACTGATGTTTCATGTTGAAACTGAATTAATTATAAATTATCTGCTTTCTTCAATGAGTTTTTTTCTTCATATATTTCTGATGTATTTCTCTTTTTGAAAGTATATTAAATAATATAATCAAGGAATCATAGAATAATTGAGGTATGACAAGAAAAATTGTGGTAAGTGGATTGAAAGAAGCCATATATTTATATCATGCTGTTCTCATCTTACTTGCTATAAACTCAGCCACATGAAAATAAAACATGCACAGCATTGACAAATCTGACATATTTTCAGTGTTACTCTAAAAAGTTAGCAGTTACAATTATATATTACCTGGGTGGTATTTATACATTTTTGAAAATTACTTCTTGACAAGTTAAACACCGGTTTCATTTTATAGTGAGTTACATTATTTTGCATGACAACTTAAAAACTTTCAAGTGCTATGGCATGATATAACAGTTTTACATGTTGCTAACTTTGCTTTTGTAAGTAATATCTTTTTATCTTACTCTTCAACATGTAAGGAAATAAAGAATTCCAAGTTCCCCCTAAAGAAAGAAGACTAAATATTTCCAATATTAGTTACACTTCCCAAAAAACAATATCTTCCCAGCTACAACTTTTAGCAAAATATAATCACTTTATAAAAACTACTTACACCTAATTAATTCTCAGGAGTTCATTTTAAAACTTGAAAAAAATCTGAAAAAGACAACATTATGTTATTAATAGAAAGGGAGGGATTGTGGTTTTTTTTTTTTTAATAAGCCTAATCTGATAGGCTTCTGGAGATGCAGTGTCTAAGCATACAAAATAGTATTAAAAAAACAAACAAACAAACAAACAAACAAACCAAAAAAACAAAACCAAAAGAAGAGAAAATTAATTTCTTACAATGAAAAAAAATGCCTAGGTTTTGTAAGAGGAACATATATATATACAACTATGGTATACCATTGAAACTGTGAACTCTTGTAAATGTCTTTCTGTACGCTTCTTATGAAATCAAGGACTCTGTCCACTGCACAGCATAAAGAGTAGTAGGAGAACAAGAAAGAGTTCAATATTCTTTTTGTTGTGGTCATTTAACTTATCTACACTTTCAAGTGAGGGAGATCCTTCAAGGATCTCAGTGCCAAATATTAACTAGTTAATTACAGCACATGCACAAATGTTTAATAACTTTTTACTTCAAGATTAAAACTTAACAAAAGCTACACCTTTTTTTTTTTTCCTAGAATAAACAAATGTATCAAGGACCTGTCAGATTTTAAGTACACGTTCCAGTGCCCCAAAAATTTACGTATTTATGTTCCCACTCTCCAAACTGTTGAAAATATATATTTAAATATAAGCAAAACAATATTACTACTACCCATATTCTAATAGCTAATTGAATAAATTTAGCTAAAAGGGTCTTACTATATTTGATGATGCAAATTCATCCTGAAGAGTTCAAGTTTGACAAAGCAATTGTTCTGTAACTTTAACTGTAGGATTGTGACCTATTGCTTGTTATGCTGCTACAGCTGTAATAAAATAGCACATATCTAGGAGGAGAAAACAGAAGCAAAAAGTAGAACTTATATCTTTGGACCTTGCTAGAACAGTAATATTAACCTCCATAATTGCGTCTCCGGATGTAACTACAATACATGAATAAAAATAACAGGCACCCTTGCTGTGCAATTCTTTTAGACATCTGCTTGGTATGGCCCTTGGGATGTCTCTTGTTGACGTCTGCAGTGTTGGAAGAAATCCGTGTGCCTAGCAGAACCTGGTCACATCATTAAACACACTGCAGCAGCTTTTCTGTTTGGTAGGCTACAAAACAATAATAATCTAACATAATTCGTACTTTAAAATATTTCCCTAAAAAAAAAAAAAGGCATATTTCACAAATAGGGTGTAACAAACAATAGTCATATAAAAGAACAGAATAAAAGTTGAGATAGCAGGAGAAAGCACATTTGAGGTCTAATGTCTACCAGTCTGGGAGTGCACAGATGCAATTTTCAGCATCTGCCAGGGGTCACAACACAGTGTCAAAGTCTAATTGCTTTTCAGTCTTCCATTCCTTTCACTAATGCTGAAGAAAATGCATCCAGAAATTTTGATTGCTTATGAGGCTCATCACCCTTAGACTACAACAGTAACATGTGAGAGACCATGAGTGAAAACAAACTGGAAATTGTTTGTCACCAAAGCAAATGAAGATGTGCTACTTGACTTTTGAATTTTGAATGCTCTGTTATGACTGGTACATGTTCAAGGGCAAACCAGTTAGATTAAAAAAACACACATTACACTCAGACAGTGTGAAGGGTGTACAAGACCAGCTTTGTGCAAATCTGTTAAATACTTAGTAAGTCATTTCCTCCATGTTTCTAGTCTATTACATGCTATCTTTGAGAGCATCAAAGTAAAAACAGGGCCTGAATTAACATGTAGGTGATACTGTGACAAAAACATTGACAGTAATTTTTTTTGACAGATAATTTCTATTCATTTTACCTTCTCAAACTCTTTGGCAGAACCAAATATCATGGAACTGTAGAATTATAGAACAGCCCAGATTGGAAAGGATCTCAAAAGAGCATCTGGTCTAACCTTTTGTGGGAAAGGAAGACTAGATGAGATTATCTAGCACACTGTCTAGTCGCTCCTTGAAAACCTCCAGTGATGGGGACTCTACCCTGTGACTGATTATTCTTACTGTAAAAAAATTCTTTCCTATATCAAGATGAACCCTCTCAAGGTGTAAATCGTGCCCACTGCCCCAAAATATGGTTTTTTTTCCCCTCAGATGTAGAGCACTCATTTACTTTAGTGGAAGAGCAGATATACATACATAAATAATAGTGAAATATGTTTTACTTAAATATAATTGAAAGAAGGAATAACCAATATAAGACACCAGTGAACAGGTTTACTATAAAAATGCAATATTTAACAAAATTTTAATAATTTTTTTGTCAAAGATTTGTAGCACTGACCTTTCATAAAACTTTAACAATCATGAACCATTTATTTGAGTATACAGGGCATGTACTGAGTTTACATTGGCATCATAGACCATGGTTGGTATTCAAAGACCACTTCCTCCAATCTCAGGATCGGTGCATCCCTAAGAGCAAGAAATCGGCCAAGGGATGCAGGAGACCTGAATGGTTGAGCAGGGAGCTTCTGAAAAAGCTCAAGTGGAAGAAGGAAGTTTACAGTAAGTGGAAGAACGGACTGACCCCTTGGGAAGATTACAAGAATGCCGCCAGAGTGTGCAGGGATGAAACAAGGAAAGCCAAGGCCTTCTTGGAATTAAACCCAGCTAGGGATGTCAAGCTCAACAGGAAGGGATTCTACAAGTATATTGCAGGCAAAAGGAAAACTAGAGAAGTTGTGGGCCTGCTGTTGAATGAGACAGGAACCACGGTGACGGAGGATGCGGAGAAGGCAGAGTTACTGAATGCCTTCTTTGCTTCGGTCTTTACTGCTCGGCCCAGCCCTCAGGAGTCCCAGGCATTGGGGGAAGTAATGGGGAAAGTGAAAGACTTCCCCTGGCTTGAGGAGGATCGAATGAGGGATCAATTAGATCAATTAGATATTCACAAGTCCATGGGCCCTGATGGGATGCACCCGAGAGCACTGAGGGAGCTGGCAGAAGTCATTGCATCATCTTTGAAAAATCCTGGAGAACAGGCGAGGTACCTGAGGACTGGAGGAAAGCCAATGTTACTCCTGCCTTCAAAAAAGGCAAGAAGGAGGAGCCGGGGAACTACAGGCCAGTCAGCCTCACCTCCATCCCTGGAAAGATGATGGAACAGCTCGTTCTGGGTGTCATCTCAAGGCATGTGGAGGAAAAGAAAGCTATCAGAAGTACTCAACATGGATTCACCAAGGGGAAATCATGTCTGACTAATCTGATAGCCTTCTATGATGGCATGACTGGATGGATAGATGAGGGGAGGGCGGTAGATGTGGTCTACCTTGACTTAAGCAAGGCGTTTGACACAGTCTCCCACAGGATCCTCATAGGGAATCTTAGGAAGAGTGGGTTAGATGAAGGGAGAGTGGGGTGGATAGAAAGCTGGTTGAAAGACAGAGCTCAGAGGGTAGTGATTAGGGGCACAGAGTCTAGTTGCAAGTCAGTGACGAGTGGTGTTCCCCAGGGGTCAGTACTGGGCCCAGTCCTCTTCAATATAGTCATCAATGACCTGGATGAGGGGATAGAGAGCACCCTCAGCAAGTTTGCTGATGACATAAAGCTCCGGGGGGGGGGGGGGTGGGGGGGTGGCTGACACACCAGAAGGCTGTGCTGCCATACTGAGAGACCTGGGCAGGCTGGAGATTTGGGCAGAGAGGAACCTTATGAAATTCAATAAGGGCAAGTGTAGGGTGCTGCACCTGGGGAGGAATAACCCCATGCACCAGGACAGGTTGGGGGCTGACCTGCTGGAGAGCAGCTCGGTGGAAAGAGACCTGGGAGTCCTGGTGGACAACAGGATGACCATGAGCCAGCAATGTGCCCTTGTGGCCAGTAAGGCCAATGGCATCCTGGGATTCATCAAGAAGAGTATGGCCAGGAGGTTGAGGGAGGTCATCCTCCCCCTCTACTCTGCCCTGGTGAGGCTGCATCTGGGGTACTGTGTCCAGTTCTGGGCTCCCCAGTTCAAGAAGGACAGGGAACTGCTGGAGAGGGTGCAGCAAAGGGCTACCAAGGTGATTAGGGGACTGGAACACCTCTCTTATGAAGAAAGGCTGAGGGATTTGGGTCTCTTCAGTCTGGAAAAAAGACGGCTGAGGGGGGATCTTATCAACACTTATAAATACTTAGAGGGTGGGTGTCAGGAGGATGGGGCCAGGCTCTTTTCAGTGGTGCCCAGCAACAGGACAAGAGGTAATGGGCAAAAACTTGAGCGTAGGAAGTTCCACCTAAACATGAGGAGGAACTTCTTTACTTTGAGGGTGGCAGAGCACTGGAACAGGCTGCCCAGAGAGGTGGTGGAGTCTCCATCTCTGGAGACATTCTAAAACCCACCTGGACGCGTTCCTGTGCAACCTGCTGTAGGTGACCCTCCTGTGGCAGGGGGGTTGTCCTAGATGATCTCCAGAGGTCCCTTCCAACCCTATGATTCTATGATTCTATGATTTTATGATTCTATGATAGAGAGGTAACCTTGCCTGTATGCCATGGCACTAAATACCAGAAAATATCACCATTTTTGTCAAAGCCTGTCTGTGTGATTTTACACAGATCACTTATGTAGCTTCTCGTTCTGCAAAGCTTTCATTTCTCGTTGTTCTGTATTCCTGAGATGATGCTGCAAAAAAGTAAAATACAGATGCAGATATCACAGTTTTTTCAACAGCATTACATCTCTTTTAAAATCTTACCTGATTTCCTTTTAGGTTAAATTGCCTTTATATACATATGCATATACAAAGGCTCTAGTGTTTACTATAGCCAAGTATTTTTTGAATTAACTGAGAAAAAATACAGCTTCTAATCTAATTGGACTTCACTGAAGGTAGGTTTCAACTTTCTCTCTAGCACCTACGTTAAAATTGTCTATATTCCTTTGTTTTGCCCACTCCGCAAACAATAATTCCTTCAATCTGTGTCCGATCTAGCCAGCCGTGGTGGACTGCTCTCTGCCAACAGGAGACATTCAAAATGAGTGGTGTCAACCCCTAACTATAATTAGCTAGATTAAAAGCAGACCTGTCGCTCTACGCCATTGAATCTGGTTTCTCAACCTGGGAAAGCTGGGACAATAAAGCATAAATAGTCTTGTTTTGAGAGTCTGGTTACACAGGAAAGCTAAAAAGGAGCTAACTATAGGAAAATTAATCATAGGAAAACTAATTATGTGAAAGATAAAGAAGAGATCAATATATTTGCCTGGGCCATCTATGAACTTCTCTAGTAACCCAGGAGTCATCATCTGAGCAATTCATAGAATCATAGAATCACCTAGGTTGGAAGGGACCTTTCAGATGACCTAGTCCAACCATCAACCTAACACTGACAAAAACCATCACTAAACCGTATCTCTAAGCTCTACGTCTACCCGTCTTTTAAATACCTTTAGGGATGGTGACTCAACCACTTCCCTGGACAGCCTATTCCAATGCTTAGTAACCCTTTCAGTGTAAAAACTTTTCTTAATCTCCAATCTTAGCCTCCCCTGGTGAAACTTAAAGCCATTTCCTCTTGTCCTATTGCCTGTTACCGGGCAGAAGAGACCAACCCCTACCTCTCTGCAACTTCCTTTCAGGTAGTTGTAGAGGGTGATAAGGTCTCCCCTCAGCCTCCTTTTCTCTAGGCTAAACAAACCTGGCTCCCTCAGCCGTTGCTCACAGGACTTGTTCTCCAGACCCCTCACCAGCTTCATTGCCTTTCTCTGGAATCGCTCCAGCACCTCAATGTTTTTCTTGTAGTGAGGGGCTCAAAACTGAACACAGTACTTGAGGTGGGGCTTCACAAGTGCTGAGTACAAGGGGAGGATCACTTCCCTAGTCCTACTGACCACACAGTTCCTGATACATGCCAGAAAGCTGTTAGCCTTCTTGGCCACCTGGGCACACTGCTGGCTCATATTCAGCTGCCAGTCAACAAACACCCCCACGTCTTTTTCTTTCAGGCAGCTCTCTAGCCACTCTTCCCAAAGCCTGTAGCACTGTATGGGGTTGTTGTGACCCAAGTACAGGACCTGGCACTTGGCCTTGTTAATGCTTATACCATTGGCCTCGGCCCATCGATCCAGCCTGTCCGGATCCCTCCACAATGCCTTTTTACCCTCAAGCAGGTCGACACTCCCACCTAACTCGGTGTCATCTGCAAACTTACTGAGGGTGCACTCAATCCCTTCATCCAAATCATTTATAAAGATATTAAAAAGAATGGGCCCCAATACTAAATCCTGGGGAACACCACTCATGACTGGCTGCCAATTAGTTTTAACTCCATTCACCACTAGTCTCTGGGCCTGGCCTTCCAGCCAGTTTCTTATCCAGGGAAGAGTACTCCCTTCCAAGCCATGGGCAGCCAGTTTCTCCAGGAGAATGCTGTGGGAAATAATATCAAAGGCCTTACTAAAGTCCTGATAAAGAACATCCCCAGCCTTTCCCTCATCCATCAAGCAGGTCACTTTGTCATAGAAGGAGATCAGATTTGTCAAGCGGGACCTGCCTTTCATGAACCCATGCTGACTGGGCCTGATCACCTGGTTGTCCTTCATGTGGGGCGTAATGGCATTCAGGATAGGTGCATTTGGTACCTTCCCAGGCACTGCGGTCAGATTTACAGGCCTATACTTCCTCGGATTCTCCTTCTGGCCCTTCTTGTGGATGGGCATCACATTTGCTAGATGCCAGCTAACTGGTACCTCCCCAGTTTGCCAGGACTGCTGGTAAATGATGGAAAGTGGCTCGGTAAGCACTTCCGCCAGCTCCCTCAGTACCCTCAGGTGGATCCCATCCAACCCCATAGACTTGTCCAGGTGTTGGGGCAGGTCTCTCACCATCTCCCTTTGGATTACAGGGGCTTCATTCTGCTCCCCGCCCCTATCTACTAGCTCAGGGGTCTGGGTACTCAGGGAACAACTGACTCTAGTACTAAAGACTGAGGCAAAGAAGGCATTAAGTACCTCAGCCTTCTCCTCATCCTTTGTCACCATGTTACCGTCTTCATCTAGTAAAGGATGGAGATCCTCTTTAGTCCTCCTTACTTACTAATATATTCATAGAAACTCTTTTTATTGTTCTTAACATCCAAAGCCAGGCTGAGTTCTAGTTGGGCTTCGGCCTTTCTAATTTTCTCCCTACATAGCCTTACAACATCTTTACAGCCTTCCTGAGTGACCTGCCCCTTCTTCCAAAGGCCATAAACTCTCATTTTTTGCCTGAGTTGTAACCATATCTCTCTGTTCAGTCAGGCCGGTCTTTTCCCCTGACGGCTCATTTTTCAGCACATAGGTACAGCCTGCTCCTGTGCCTTTAAGACTCCCTTCTTGAAAAATGTCCAGCCCTTCATGGACACCATTGCCTTTCAAGACTGCCTCCCAAGGGATTCTGTCAAACAAGTTCCTGAAAAGACCAAAGTCTGCCCTCCAGAAGTCCATGGTGGCAGTTCTGCTGGCCCCACTCCTTGCTTCTCTGAGAATCGAAAATTCTGTCGTTTCATGATCACTGTACCCAAGACTGACTCCAGCTGTCACATTCCCCACAAGTCCTTCTTTGTTTATAAACAGCAGGTCCAGCAGGGCTCCTTCTCCAGTCGGCTCACTCACCGCTGTGTCAGGAAGTTATTCCCAGCACACTCCAGGAACCTCCTAGACTGTTCCCTCTCAGCTGTATTGTGTTCCCAGCTGATATCTGGTAGGTTGAAGTCTCCCACAAGGACAAGGGCTAATGATCTTGAGATTCCTCCCAGCTGCTTGTAGAATATTTCATCTACCTCTACATGTTGGTCGGGTGGTCTATAACAGAATCCCACCATGATATCTGCCTTGTTGGCCCTCCCTCAATCCTTACCCATAAACACTCAACCCTCTTGTCACCATCATGAAGTTCTTGACATTCGTAACACTCCCTAACATACAGAGCAATTGATTGATAGACCTGTCATAAGATAAAAAGAGCATCTAATCCGAGCATTTAGAAAGTTTGTCTAATCAGAGGTTCTTACGATGTACAGTGTTTTATTCAATTTACAACTTTCAAGATAGTTCTTGTGTCATTGTTACTTTATATTTAAAGCCTGAATTTGTTTAGCTTCAGCTTCCTGCCAATGTCTCATTACATTTTCTCTGCCTGATTAAATAACATTTTCCTATTAAGATTCTTTAAGTTCTTGAAGGCTGCGATTGAACCACCTGCAAAGTTCTTTTAACAAGCTAAATAGATCAGAGTCTCCAGTTTTAAATCTCAGAAAAAAAAATAAATCACTCTGTCCATAATTCCTAAGACTGTTCCTTCTCATCTTTAATTTTCCCAGCTATTTAGAATTGGAAATGTCAGAATCAAAACTAGTGATCCCATTTTGGTCATATACAGAAGTAATGATTTTTTCCCCCTGTGAGGTTACATTATCATTCATAAATTCAAGAACTGGACCAACTCCTTGGATAATAATGTCACACAGGAAGCTTGTGTTTGGCTGATTTTCCTAGTGAAGCCAGGTCCTCTGCAAGCCACTGTTTTCAGAGATAAGGTTACTGTACAGAAAATATAGCTGGTAATTCATTAATTTTACATGCAACTATACTGGGACAAACCTTGTCCCCCTGTAAACAGCTTACTTAATATGTCAGAGCCCTGTGTTATTAATTTTCCCTGTTACTGAACACACGCATCATCTCTAAATAAAATGTGTGGATTATTTTCTTTCATGTTATTGTTAAAAATAATGAATTGTAAAGAACCAACATACAAAGATCTTTTAAAATGTCATGCCTTCAGTTATGTTGTACATTTACATGAAGATACGTCATTTAGTCATTTTTAATCCATGCAGCTAGTAGCATTTTAAATTCCATTTTATTTTTTGCTGAGATTTGGTGGGTACTAGATCAAGTACCTTGTGATAATGGAAGTGAATCACATGAAACCTATTACTATTATCAAAAAAATTGTGTATTTTTTTCAAAAATATTACCAAAATAGTTCTAAAATATGTTCACTGAAATTATTTTCGGTTTTGCCCTTTAATTCTTTATTCATCTTTTCTTTTGTAAAGTGTTCCTTATTTTGTCCAAGATCAATATTCTCGAGAGCCAATAATTAACTGTTATCTCTGCAAGCATTTTCAAACAGTGCAACATTAGCTGTCTTCTAACTCTGTAGAACTTTTCTACTGTCCTACAACTTATTGAAAACCAATAGCAAGGATTCAACTGATTCTTTTGAAGCTATTAAATGTGAATTATCTTACCAGTAAGAATGTAGTGAGACAAAATGCCACACAGGATCATGGTAGATGATGGAAGATGTCTAGAGGGGTGTCTGTTGTTGGTTTTGGTTGGTTGGTTGTTTGTTTTTTTTTCCTACAGAGGAAATGAGTGTGTTAATTTCTTTTCCAGGAACTGAAAAGAGTGCAATCTAAGACAAAGTGTGCCTTTAAAAGAAAAAAAAAAAACAAACAAAAACGCACATGTAATAAAATAAAGCTGTTGACGCAGACTTCCAGACTGAAGTCTTGCCTCATAATCAGTAAGTGTTCTGCTACTGACTTCCATCAAAATAGGAGTCTACTCCTCTTCTTTATACAGTAAAATTTTGATAAGTGAGACAGTTTACTTCTCTAGAAATATATAAGGGTTTTTTTTAGCCCTTTCATGTGTCCTTTGTTCTCCAGCTTCTAAAACAATTTATGCTAGGCGCTGTAGAAGGCCTGGGAAGAAGCTACACATATTTCGTACTTGAACTGTGAATCCTACTTATTAGAGATGGTTTTGTATTTGCATTGGTTTTGTTGGATTTTGTTTGTTTGTTTTCAAAAATATTGCTAGACATAAGATACCTGTGTGCTTCTGATATATTTATTTTGCAAAATTATTATAATAATTCAGTCAGTTATACATTTCATCAAAGTAGTATGGATTGCTATAATACTGCAAAATTATCAATGAACTTACTCTTACACAATTACAAGATGATGAAAATTTGATTCATGATGCCTTAATTTGCAGGTTGATTTCAAACTACTGAATGATGAGAACAGAGAATTTAAGTTATAATGATAAGCAATATGGAAAAAAATTAATAACTGTTTCATAAGACCACTAACAGTAGTTATACCCAAACAGCTATCTGTAGCTGGCACACAGTTTAGTCGTTATTGGTCTAATCTAATGTACCTACTTTGACAAAAACCAGTCCATCATTATTGTTAAAAACAGTTTTATTTAATATACAAAAATATTTGGTTAATAAGCTTTATACAGAAGAGATTATTTTGTCAGATTGTTGCCAAACCCACACAAAGAAACAAAATAACTTACCTTAAAATAAACAGAAAAGGGTATGAAACTACAAAAGACCACAATATTTTTGCATTTAGTGTCTATTTGTTTGCAGGGTCATGAAAAAAACCCTATATTTAGAGACTGAGGCGGGTGGAAAATTTTTAACACAGTTGAAGATGACAACAGATGATTTAGTAGATTTTTATTGCCAGTGGGAAGAGAGCTCAGTGTAATGTCAAAATGAAACAGCAGTACAAGTAAAAACAAAAGCAATTATAACATACATGATTTAAGATCATGTTCCTGTGCTACATTTCAATTTAGTTCAGTTAAGCAGCCCTTGGATAGTATTTGTTCCAAACCTAAAACTCCCTAAGGCTAGCCTGACAAGCCTAGAAAGAAATAAAAGCATAAAGTAAATGATATTTTAAACAAAAAAAAATCAAAATTGGATAAAAAGTGTATAATTGCATTATATTAATTCAAAGTTACATTTGTCACAAGAAAAAGTCTTCACAAATTCAACTAAACTATAATCTTGTTAAGTTCAAGATAAATGTATATAATTATTTTCTTGCTTTGAAATAATGCTTTAGTTACAAAATCCAAGTATGACCAATTTGGAAAGTTTTGCTTTAAGCAATGTTAATTCCTATTGGTTTCTAAGTAATTTCCTTAAAATAGTCATCCAAATCTAATTTAGAAAAAATGAAGACTCAGCCTGGCCCTTGAACAGACTATAAATATCTCAGGACATTTGTAATCTGAATAGAGCCATGTTCCAAAACTTAGCAAATATATGTATATATTTTCAGAGCTAATTGTTAGGCAACAGCTTAACTATAGTCACATGTAAATTCCATTAAGGTACATGAGATTAAAACACATACTTAATATCTCTGTTATATATAATAGATTTTAATATTAAGACTAAAGATAGTCTATATGCTTAAATTCTTCTAAAGGAAACTTTAATTTCCTAATATAATCATAATCAAAGACCAAAATTATTTTACTTCTCTTGAATAACTTTTCCTGATTGTGTCTCGTCTAGTTTATGAGTTGTGATTCATGGTAATAATTCTGAAATGGTGTGACTCCCTTGATTTTACTATGGAATAAATTTGGCCCAGAGCAATCTCAGTTGTTCCTAAGGCATGAGCAGATTAAAATGATTGGTCTTTTGAACAAGAGCTTTGAAGGGAAAGAAGGTATTTGCTGGGGAGCAGAAAACAACAGTACCAAGAGTACTTCCAAGGTGACAGCCCCAGGGCAAGGAAGAGCCTTGGGTTTTTCACCTCATAGCCTGGCAAAGTTAAGCATTTCTCTACTCACCCTGTTTCCCCAAACACTGTCAGCCGCAGTGCTGCATTTTAGCTGTAGACCTACTTGGAGTGTGGGTTCTGAGCACAGGAAAAGGAGGATACATCAGGGATACGGTCAAGCCAGGGACTCTTTCAAGCTCTTGGCAACATGTGCAACACCTAGGGGAGTTAAAAAAGGTGCAAACAGCTTCCATTAGGAATTGATCCATTAGCAATATTACTCTGTTTTGATAGAAAAATTTTCAACCTGTCACGCATGTCTGGATTACTGTGGGAATCAAATCAAAGCTTGGAAATTTATTTTTTCTTAACTCTTGTCTTATGTTCCCATAGCATTCAGAGTTTGAGAGATTTTATAACTGTCTTCAACAATTTTTTTAAAATACTTATTTCTGGATCTTAGTTGTGGCATTACATCTTTCTCTTTAGTAAAGCAATTTTAATTTTAGAAGAAGGCAGGAGGATCAGAAAAAAATACAGGAAAATGAAACTGCAAATAATAATGAAAAGTATTTGATTAGATAATTAATTGGGAATATCATACCATAAGCAGTCTTAAAATAAGAAATGACAAGAAAAGCTCACACAGATTTCAACATATTTTTGACCTAACTCCTCATAATATCTTTGTCTCTTCTTAATTATTTTGGTCTTGGACTCTTCTTAATTCTTTTGATACAGCACTGGAGAATCTTATCATCTTTAAAGAACTACTACACACAGACAAAAGAAAAACATAATAAAAAAAAAATAATGGAGCGGAGAGGGAGAGGAGAGGGAGAGGAGAGGGAGAGGAGGGGGAGAGGAGAGGGAGAGGAGAGGGAGAGGAGAGGAGGAATAGAGTCACTTGTAAAATAATTTTGGTTAGAAGAGATATACAGATGTCATCTGTTTCTACTCCTACTAAATGCAGGGCCAGCTTAGATCCAGTTTGGATCTAACTGGCCTTGCCCAGTTGAGCTTTAAATATCTCTATTGAAGTACAATCCACCTCTCTGGAATATACAAATATTCTAGTACTTGTTTGCTCACATTGTGATTTTTTTTCTCCTACTACATGGTTGTAATTTCTCTTGTTCAAACTTGTTTCTGTTGTTTCTTATCCTGCTATGTACACTTCCAGGAGGGGACACATACTCTTGTCTTGTCTATACCTTCACATTAGAGAGCTGTCAGCAACAATAAGGTCACCCATTAGCCTTTGTTTTTAAGGCTGAACAAAACCAACTTTTTCCATTTGTCCTCAAGTCATGTGCTCCTGTACCTTTTCTGGATTTACTGCTGGAAAGTCAGTACATCAATGTGTTCTGGGAAGCCCAAAATGGAACACAAGGCACTTAAGGGACTCTAAGGATATGTTATAGATGTGGAAGTTTAGTTACTGTTATTCCATATTCTGTGAAAATTCTTCCCCAATGGTATTATCACTCAGACATAATTAAAAAACAATTAATTAACACATTTGGCCAAAAAAAAAAAAAAGGACAGTGAAAGGAGCTGGATACAAAACTGCCAAGTTACTGAAGCATTTTAGCAAAATAAAGGAGCAGAGGAATGGAAGCTAAGTTGGTAGAAGAAGAAAAATCAATAGGCTGCTATGTTCCAGAAAAAGACAAATCACTTGGCAAATCTCAGCAAGGAAAAAATTGGAAATGTGCTCTAAAAATATTCTTTCCAGTATTTCAGTCTTCTTGGTGTGAAATCTTAGTTTTATTAGCTTGTGTCCAGTCAAGAAATACAAACACTAAGGTTAAGATATAGGCATCTACAGAGGAATTATGACAGTCTAAAATTAAACTTAATTTCGAGATTTCCTTTACAGAAAGGAAGAAAACACTGGGCTTCACATATGACTGTTTAAGAGAGGAAAGGTGCATTATGCTCTGGAGGTGCTCTCCCCATTCGTTTCTCTTTCCATTGACTGTTTAGGAACCCCAGATAACCAGCTTCATCTAGAGCATTAACATTTAATGATGACTAAAACTAGGTGAACATCAACCTTAATGCATAGCAGCAAAGGAAGAAAAAGTATTACTTGAATATTCTAAGTTTCTTCCATCAAATAGCTTATTTTTCATGGACTGACAAATAAACATTATTTACTTACATTTCTAGAACAACAGTTTTATACAAAGTGCCTTTCAACAAGGCAGGACAGGGAATTAGCAAGAAGTAGAGATGCATTGCCGTTGCTTATTCCTCTTTCTTTTTGTATCTTGAATCTCCAGAGGTCCTCCTCTGGCAAGACTTCCCCAGCTCCCTCCTTTTCTTCTTTTCGCTTTAAAGAGCAACACATTGCCTCTGTCAATAAATCTCTGCTGAAAGTTACTATATGGTTATGTGGGACTTTCCAGAGGGCAAAAGAACTTGCAGAATAAAACACTGATTCTGAGATAAAAGATTATTTCAGTTACTTTAGAATGTATCGATACCATGGAATAAATTTCATCAGGGATGCTGGTTTGGCCTTTGAAGCTGGTGTGATCCCCTTACATCAAATACTGCAACAAACAAATAAACAAATAAAAGGAAAGTATCCTGCCTAGGCTAAGTGTCAAAGTGGTTTATAGCAATTGAATGTTTCTTGGCACTTTTTAAACATTAAATTTATGTCATAAGTAATAAATTAAACAGTGTCATGGAAGATTCTTGGCACCGGCACTTGATTATATATTTAATTGTAGATCCTAATACAGTTTTATTCTACTAAAACTACTCTCCCCAATAATCCTTGTGCACAGTTTGGGAGATAGGCCAGGAGCTACTCTCAGTAGGCAGTTTACATGAAGCCACTCTTTTCTGGGGTCTGAAAACTTAATAGCATGGCTGTGGGCCAGTCTGTGACAAAAGGCTGCAGTGCCAATGAATGGTGCCAGGTCTGGCCTTAATAGCCCAAAAAGATAATTAGTGAGGAACTTCATAGAAGCATGTGTCAAAAATTAAAAATAAATACATAAATCAATAAAGGAACATAAAGAAAAAGCCGCTTACACATTGAAAAAAAAAACCTTAAAAGACAAAGTTTAGACAAAAAATTCTTATAGAATAAAAAAATAAGAGAATTGGTCCCAGTACCTACTATTTTCCATCAAGTCCAGAAATCCCTTCAGATAGGTGTAGGAAATCAAAATGTAGATCAACTTTGAGGGATTTATATCATTTGATGTGTGTGTGTATGTATGTATAAATATACGCATATATTCTTATGACAAGATCTTTGTTTTCTAACATTTATCAAAGATAGTTTAAAAATAAGTCTTAACAAGAAAGGAAACTGTGAGGAAAAGGTGAGAAAGGGAGCTGGAGAGAAACAAAGGAAATAAAGATTAGCTTTAGGAGAAGTTCAATGAATTTCTTATATTTTGAATAGGACTTTTCATTAAAGTCATATAAGTAAGTTGGGGAACTAGTTAAGAACGCTAAGTGTAAAGATACAGCAGATTAAAAAACAAATCCAAGATGTGTTGTAAAATTAAAGGCTTCTCTTCTAAAAGTCTTCAGAGGGAGTACAAATTATTGGCACATACAACAAAGATATGCCTGTATTAGGAAGGTGGGAAGCATGTAGATGAACAGGGAGGGATCTATGCCTGAAGATGACTATTGAAGAAGAGGGTTTTGAGAGAGTGTTTAATAACTCATTAAAATGCTCAGGCTATTAAAAGGTCAGCAGTAAAACTCTCATGATTTTTTCAGGGTCTCAGCATTCTGTGAAGGAGATGGCAAGGGCAAGATCCCCAAATATTATTTAATTGAGAAATCCCAACTGCTGTCATCCTCACACGTGTGTGTTGATGAAAAGAAGAAGGAGGAATGTACATGTCCTTTTTTCCTGCCTCATAAAACAAAATGGGAGAGGTTTTTCTATAACTGCATTTTTGTCATTGTTCGATGAACTTCCTTCTGGTCATTCTCCACTGGAAGCACTGAAAAGTAATTTTTGCTGAAAATGATAGACTATAAGGGAATAGCACATTTTCCTGCCAGGCCTGAAAATGGGTTAAAGTATAAAAAATTCTGTAGAGTAATGGAGTGAAAGGGGATTTGATAGCAGAGAAATTATATGAGAAGTTACTTGCATTTTCATTAAGAATGTTACAGTCAGGGAGAGATCTATTTAAAAACTGGAAGATTCTGCTTAGATTTCAGCCTGTTTTGAGGTAGAACTGATCATCCCCCTATTTATCAAAAGGCACTGATGACTTCCATCTCTAAAACTTATGTATGTGAAACTACTTAAGTAAAATGGCTGTTCCTGTACATTTCTATCCTAATGCATGTGTCTTTACAGATTTGATGATTTTTCTTCTAGCTGTTCCCTTTACTTCATTATTCTTCAATGTTTTCCCTGGATTGAACTAACTTTACACTTGATGTTTCATTTTTTTTCCTTTTTTTGAGACTCCTTGCTGCAGGCAACCATCTTTTCCAACCACCATAGTTATGTTTGCTCTGCTACTCTCAGAGAGAGGGTACTTTATTTCATTCAGATCAAGAGCCAAATATGAGGAAAATTTTTGAAGAATTGGATTCTTGTTTGTCCGTACATCAAAGATGAGTACTGCCAACTAATGATATGAGACACATCCAGTTGCTTTTGCAAGTGATCTTTAAGTGGCCATGTTCTTTTAGTGGAATCTCAGGTAGTTATTCTAGCCGCTGCTACATTTAATTGCTTGCTCACACTTGCATGTAAAGTTTGTGTTATACTCAGAACATTTATGAGCTAAATCTATTTTAGAAAAACAACTAAAAGCTGCATTCCTTTTCAGAGTTAAAAACACACAGGAAGCCTTTTAGATACATAAAGAGAAATAACTTACAAATAAATTGTCAACAGATGCAGTCATTTGAAAGCAGAACTAAAAAAAAGGTTTAAATGATTTTCAAGAACAAGCATAGAGAAAATTCCTGTCTAAAAGCTCTGACACAACCAAGCGATAAAGCTTGCAACACTGTATGAGCACCTGACGTTGCGCATTAAAACCCGGGTATTGAATTTGCTGAAACACCAAGAAGCCTGTGTCACCTCGTTAAGTGCTGGATTTGTAACCATTTTTAAAGACAAATCTGCCAGAATCTGTGTGGAATCATTTGGAGTAAGTTTCTCATCAAAATGCAAGGTTTCAAACTAGCCTAGTCATGCAACTTAAAAACAGTGTGTTCCTTAACTGATCATTGGAATAGCTGTGAAACCCCAGAGTGTGCAAGATTTGAGCTGATAAGGACAAGCTGTGCAAAAGATGGAAATTTGAAAGAATAAAACAGTTCTTGACAGATGATTTTTTAATACAATGAATCATAAACCAATAGCAGAATCTTGCAGAAATGATTGAAACAAATAATGTGACAATGTCTATCCAAAACAGGTGTAGTCTTTTGGTACTGAAAGTGTCAAAAAAGTATAAACAAAGTAAAAGAATAATATTAACAAAAATAATAATTAAAAAGAAACAGTGCTTAATGGATGGAATTACCTTTACTGAATATTAAACATTTTTTCTTCTGGTATGATATAAATCTGTGCCATTTTGAAGCAATTTCATAGCCATAAAAATAGAATAAGAAAGTAAACTAACAAAACAGAACCTGCTGCTGTGTTGACAATAACAGTTGTGTTCTCATTTCTGTTGACACTGTCAGATAGTACAGCAAGCTAGAGGGCTCAAACATTACATTTTGGCTTTTTATCCACTGTACAGGGAAGATAAAGCACAATATACTGTGAAACATCATTACACATTTTTCAATGCTGATCAGAGTTAAGTTTTGAAGAAAGGGCAGGGAAAGCAAATTGTCACATTTCAGGTCTAACAGTCACATTAATGGCAGAGTGAAACAAAAATGGATTTGATCCAGAATGGAGATTTGCACATCAGAATTCACACATTGTCTTTTCAATTGCAGGTTCATGTGACATTTTTTAGGATCACCTAAAGTGTTTGATTATTAAGGACTTCTTTTTGTGTCAGTAAGGCTGAGAAAGTACAGAATAAAATTTAAACCAAAACTGATCTTTGACCTGTAGCAGTTCTCATCTTAGTTGTGTTTAAAAGCAGTGAAGGCAAGCAGAGGTCACAGTTTTCATTTTTTGTCTATATTATTTGAGCCATTTTTCATTCAAGCAATTCCTTATCACATATTATCGTTTCTTCACAAAACTCAGTTTCAAATGACAACTCAATTATTTTAAGTTTTTCCCATGCACATTGAGAATATCACAAGCAATCTTTAAGCAAAACAAGAAGACCTGAACAACAATATCTGATAGACCCCTATGCATTGTTCTTGCAAAACACCATAACTATGTGAAACTTACTCAAAACCCTATTTCAAAACCTATTCTAAACCTATTTCCTATTCTGGGAAAATATCAACAGTTATTTCATAGGATGGGGATCCCATCCATGGGATGGGATTCCAGGACTCAGTGGGACCAAGGAGCTGGAACATCTTTTGCAACTCAGAACTCTGCCCAGTTTTCTCCATGCGTTCAGATTGTGTCAATCAATAAAACAAATATCACAGTAGAAAAAAAAAATGTGTTAAATAATATTAAGTAGACTATATAGTCCATATAAACTCCAGATACGTATCTGAAATCCATTAATGTCTTTGGTTTACCTTCTGTTAAATAAGTACATCATCTATAAACTGTTCAATACAGCAACACTTAGAATTGCCCAGAACATTTTCCTTTATGAGAAATTAAAATGAAGTCATAGAATCGTAAAATTTGGGTTTGGGTCAGAAGAGACCTTTAAAGATCATCTAGTCCAACCCTGCTGCCATGGGCAGGGACACCTCCCACTAGACCAGGCTGCTCAAAGCCCCATCCAGCCTGGCCTTGAACACTTCCAGGGATGGGGCATCAACAGCTTCCCTGGGCAACCTGTTCCAGTGCCTCACCACACTCAGTAGAATCATAGAAATAAGAAGCCTTATCATTTTCAGTACAAGTCTACACATCAGACAAGAATTAAGCAATCAGTTTAAGCTAGTATACCTGAGTATTTTTATTTCTCTCTCAGACTGTAGATTTAATGTCTGTAACAAACTCTGTGAGATCTAGGCAATATCACTCTTCAGAAAGACAGGATGATGCCAGGCATTACATCACTCATGTTTTTCTTCCATGGGATGGGATTCCAGGACTCAGTGGGACCAAAGAGCTGGAACTTCTTTTGCAACTCAGAAATGTTTCTAAACTCTGTTGAGTGCTGTATTTAAAACTGGAGCCATAGCTTGCTCTATCCTACCCTCAGCTTTCCCCATGTCTTGGTTATAAAGTGAAACTGTTTGAGGGCAGAACAGTTATTTGGGGATTTTCTCCTTCCGTAGGCTGTGGTGCAGAATCAACAGGAAACGTAAAAGCAAAGAAAACAAGCCAAAAATATGTCTCTCATCTCCATCTGCTTCTGACAGTGAGATGATGAGTGAGCAACAAAACCCCACACGCTGTAGACAAGATGCTTGCCTCTGTGATCCCTCTGAAATAAGAGAACAATATACATCTAAAGCAAACTGTGATATACTCAAAAAGGCAGAAGACTTCCCAGGTTGGGAATGGACATATAGCCTCCTAAACTGACTATCCACTCTTTGGATGAAACACCTCTGTTTCTGAAACAAATTGCGTCCTGGAGCTTCATGATAGCTCTGTGTGCAGTATAGAAAGCAGTCAGGGACAAATTAATTGTCTTTTTCCTGTTTTATTTTTAATCTAAAAAAGAAACCAATTCTTTTAAATTTGATTTTACCAACCCATTCTTATGCAGATCACCTACACTGCATATGTAAAAGATTAATTTGCCCTAGTGTTGTTAGGCTTTTTTTCCATTTTTTCCCCATTATAAATGATTTTAATTCATGTCTGCATATTTCTGGAAGCCACTAGTGTCATTCACAGAAGGGAATTCATTTTAATTAAACCTGCTTTGTCATTCATTTTGATGTACTTTTGTAAACATGTTTGCATTGTTTATTTTGTTTCATTTTTTCGCACTTTCATCTGCAGGCCTGTTAAGTGAGGGAAGAGGGGGAGAAAAATAGAATTTGTTGGAAAAAGCAATAAAATAAAGTGTTATATCTAACTGGTAGCTTGATAAGATAAACCATCTTTATGTTCTCAAGGAGTAGAAGACTAACAATCTCCTGCTGTTTAATTTCTTTTTTTCACAAGAAAAACGTACAAAGTTTTAACAGGGCCTAAATTTCGGCTTTGTTGTTGATGTCATTGATGTTTATCTTGCAAGTGCATGGATAGTTTTTAATTTAGGGTGGTTTTAGTTTAGGGTGTTAGGGTTGTTAAATGACAATTGACTTCCATGAACCACATCTGACATTAGAAATCTGGATTCAGATGGTAATTTTCTGGCAGTGAAAATAAAGATGATTCACCAAGGACTTTCAGACCACGTAATGCACACCTGAAGTAAAATAATTTTTGTTATTGTCTTTTGGTGCCTCAGAGCTCCTCAGCCCAGATTAAGAAATCACTTTAAGGGCTTAGCATACTTAGAAACAGCCTCCAAGATCTGATTTAATAAGAATCATTCTGTTGTGAAACTTGATAACAGCTGTTAAGATAGATATTTTAAGAAGAAACAACTTTCACATGAAGCTATCAGGACACTCAAAGCTGTGCAATGAGGTTCATTTATGTAAGAAAAACAAAACAAATCTGAGGTTAAGACACACGACATGTTCTAAATCTTTTGATATAACTTATAGCACTCTGAAAAGAGAGGGATTTTGGTTTGGTGTCACTTACTAGATTGTTTTTAAATCTTCAGTTGATTCCTTTTAGAAATGAGGGAATAGGATTTATTTACAGTTAGTAACTATGGATATACTTTCTGAATCTATAAAACTGCTTATTTTTAGACTAAACAACTAAAAACATTTAAAGACAAGTATGTTTTGGTTTTGTGATATTGGCAACTCAATATTCAGGAATCCCAAAGTTATTAGCATATTCCTGTAAACTTATTTAAATAACGTACAAAGAATATGCCTAATGGCTGTACTTTGTATTCACTTTAAACAAATCTCAGAGTCCATCAACATCTAAGTACATAAGTATTTTTTTTAATTGAATTCAAAGGCCGTCACTTTTTACAGGAATGTCTCCAAAATAATACAATCTTCAAAAGCAGTACTGTGAATTTAGAGAACATGATTGAGTTATTTAATGGAAAGTGTACCTTATTTACTGCATTTGAATATTTATTTTTTTCTTAAGATAGCATCATAAATACTATTGAAATAAGGATATGAGCCTTAATCTATATTAATTTGCAGAGTTTTGGCCTCTGCATACACAACTAAGCTATAATGAATTTCAAGTTCATGAAACTTGAAATAAGTTTCATGAACATAAGGAAGGGAGTAGGGAGAGAGAAAGACTGGAAAGAATTTGCTTGCCTTATCTATTGAAAATTTTCTGAACATAGGAAGTAAAATTATTTTTTTATAACTCTGTATTTGCTGAGAATGATACCAACTCTGATCTATACAGTGAATCTATTGCAGTCAATGGAAGTAAAACACTTTGTGAGATAAGAAAAATTGTCATTCCAAAGGCTTACATCTTCCATTATTAGGCTGTATGCATTACAACTTCAATAGGCTGAGTTACTTTACAGTTCAATCAAACTTTTCATTGTCTTCTACTGCTAGCCTGCAACCTCTACAACAGTCTCTGAGTAAGCACTGTCAAAAAGGAATCTTCGTGAATTCTTATGACTATTAAAATTGTATCTCAAATTTTTCCTCTGTATCTACTAGAAAAAAATTATACCAAATGTAATTTTATCTCTTATGGCAGATACAGCATTTTATGGAATTGTAAAAAAAAGTTGCCTGAAGAACGTCACAGCCAAATACAATACAAAAACAAAGCTGTATTTTAACTTAGTGGTTTTATATACTTTATTACAAAGAAAACACAAGGTCAGCACGAAGTCTGAAAGGAAATATGTGTTTTCTCATTATTAGAATTGAATTTTAAAAATAATAGTGCCAAATTCTTCGCTATGAAAAAAAAATAACCGCAATATACCTTTCATGTGCTGTTGGTACATCCTGAGGTCAGGAGAAAAACATGAGTGGTAAGTCAGTGAACTTATCCAGAGACTCTTGAACCTTATAAGATCATTCTAAACACCAGCAGTAATTAGGAAAATTATATTCTTACTTTATTCTTTCAAAACTACTTTGGTTACCCTAAGCAATTTCATTATCAGCCTGTTTGACACAAGAGTGAAGTTCACTAGTAAATCTGTTTACTTCAAAGTTTTTCAAAACTCTTCATTATCATTTGGATTATAATAGGAATAGAAAAGGAAGAGCAAGTTTAACTAATGTAATTCTCTTTTTTTTTTTTTTTCTAAGGAAAGACAATCAATCAGAATGTAAATTGCATATTGTAATTAACATCAAGGTGTTCTTAACTGAAAGAGAAGTTCTGTAACCGGAGCTAGTATTCCTGAAGTACTTTTTGTAGCAAAAACAAACCCTTCATGAGATTGCCATCACCTGGGCACCTCTCAGGGAAAACAAAAAACACAGGAAACATGCATAAGATAAAAATAGCAAACAACGCTTTCACAATCTGTATAACCAGAGTGGTAATCAATGTAATAACCAGCACTTGCCAAATATCTCCACCTGATTTCAGTGCCTCTCTAACTGTAAATAAGCAAGTGGAAAAATCACTTATAGGTAGCTAATGATAAACTTGTCTGTTTTTGCTGTGTTTAAATGCATTGAGAATAATGCTGGATTAACTGATCCAGTGTCTGCATAGATATTTATATTAATGCTATTATTTTTTCATAATAGGTGTTGACAGTAAAGTGGTGTAAAAGGAGGTAAGGATATTGCATCTTTTAAATAAATAAATAATTTTAGGTCTACTCAAGGTGTTGATAAAGAAACTTCAGGAGTGTTCTTAAATTATTTTTATCAGTAACAGTTGACTATAGCCTCTGAAGCATATTTTATTTCATGGGAGAACCTCTACCCCATATGTTATGTACTATCTCTAAAACAGATTAGCCTGTAAGTGACTTGAGTTGCAGGATGGTCTGTGTGTTTGTTAAATATTATGATGTACGATATGGGGCATCAGTATCAGAATACAGTAAATATTTTTCTCAGCTTTAAACTGAGCCTGAGATTATTTAGTGATCTGGTTAGCCTAAGAATTTGCTCATACTCACTGTATATTTACTTTATATTGGCTTAAAAATTAAACATTGCAAGGTATCACAGTTCCTAGTGAAAGAATGCTTGCGAAAGAAAATTTATTTGCAGGACAATAACTTTTTCTTGTATTGAACAGCCTTGGCACTTGCCTGTGGGATATGGTGTTCCACAGCATTAAAGGTAGGGTATCAAGAGCTAATAGGTAGAAATTTCATATGAACACACTTAAATAACATGACTAGACTTAATTGCATGATGCAACTGGGAAGATACACATAAGATCCTGTGGCTCAAGCTTGTTAATATAATAGTGTTTAATGATGCTTCTGAATATGTTCAGGTAGAGCTGGGCTTTAAACAGGGATAGGATTCCATTAAGTGATGGCATCATAGGATTTTCCCAAATGTCACTAGGGAGTGTTGTTGCACCTGTAAAATCTAAAGGCAAATATTTGCTGAGAACAAGGAATTACCTTAACACTGAAAAACGTTTTCACTTAATTTTAAATTACTATTTCTCTGAACAAAACTTATTCTGAAAACTGCCTAAGAAAGAAGACAAAGTAAGTGGTATTCTTTGCTTTGAGTAAATACTACAACTAGTCCTCAGTATTGTTAAAAGATGTATTAGGCCATGGAATTAATGAATTAAGCCTTGATTACTGTGAAGGGACTTCCTGAAAATCTAGCTAATTGCAAAATTAGATTTGAACATTTTCCTCAAACTGATGCAGATTGTTTTGTCCCTAAGAGCTAATTTCTTAAAGAATTTTTCATCAACATTAAGTAACTGTTTCATGACCAAGTGGTATAACTCTGATATTAATCTTGAACACCACATTCATTTGTCATTTAATATAAAACATAACTTGATTATGAATTATTATCTACCAGTGCCCACTCATTCTGTACCAGAAGATCCCTGGTGGACATCCTCTAGTGAATAGTTTTGTAGATCAGCCATAGGCTTCAAGTATATGTCTCGTGCAAAAAATACCAACCCAGTTGGGTAACATAAGCAATCCACTTTTATTAAAATAAGATGATTAAAGCATTCCCTCCTTTTCTGAAAACAGAGGATGAATTAGAGAACAGAATACTGAGGAGCTGAAACAGTAAGTTTTATGACAAGTTGTTCAGCATAAATATTTTCTTTAATAGTCAGAGAATTCGTAAACTTTTCAATTCATCACCACTGTTATTGACAAAGTTTGGGCTGTTATGTTAACTTTGGTGCTAGTATAAATTTACAAAAGTCAATTAAATTGTTGTTATTTAGAGTTTGAGTCCAATGAGGTTACTGCAATGCTTTTAGTAATATACAAGAAGGCTTTGTAATGTAGCAAGAGTTTCCTGAGGTCTGCATAATTATTTTAAAATGCAGCTAAGAAAACAGTTTACAATCAATTTGTCAAAAAGCCTGAACCTCAATACCTATTTATTTAAAGTCAAATTATTTTCTTGTGACTTTATTTATGAAATTTTCTTGACAGAAGAGTACTGGATACTTATGTAATTGATATCTGTCTAAATTTACTTTAAATTTACTGACTGTACTGAAGTACTGATTGAAGTTCTGAGACAAATATAATTTTTAATCTTTGAGTAAAATGAAAATAACTGCATTTGTTGGTGTCTATAATTGTGTTCCACTTATTCTATAGAATGATAGAATTACCATTTGATTTCCCATCAAGAAAAAAAGAATTACTTTTGACATAAAATTCTATTGTGAATTCAAAACAAAAAAAAAGTTTTTATTTTGCTTTTTCTAAAACTTTATTTTCTTTAAAAAAAACCCAAGCGAACAATAAAATCCCCACACATCAAGTTTGATTTAAATATGTACAGCTGAAAGCACAGTATAACATCATTCTCTTAGCAGAAGTTTTGTTTAATTGATTTTGAATAAAATGGGATCATAGAATGGTTTAGGTTGGAAGGGACCTTAAAGACCATCTAGTTCCAAGACCCCTGCCATGGGCAGGGACACCTCCCGCTAGACCAGGTTACTCAAAGCCTTATCCAACCTGGCCTTGAACACTTCCAGGGATGGGGCATCAACAACTTCCCTGGGCAACCTGTTCCAGTACTGAAAAATTTCTTCCTGGTATCCAGTCTAAATCTGCCCTCTTCCAGTTTGAATCCATTACCTCTCATCCTTGTAGTTTTCTTGTAGGCCCCCTTTAAGTACCAGAAGGCTGCTCTAAGTTCTCCCCGGAGCCTTCTCTTCTCCAGGCTGAATAATCCCAACTCTCTCAACTTGTCTTCATAGAAGAGGTACTCCAGCCCTCTGATCATTTTCATGGCCCTCCTCTAGACCGTCTCCAATGGGTCTATGTCCTTCTTGTGCTGAGGACTCAAAAGGTGGATGCAGTACTCCAGGTGGAGCCTTGCAAGAGTGGAGTAGAGGGAGAGAATCAACTCCCTTGACCTGCTGGTCACATTTCTTATGATGCAGCCCAGAATGCAGTTGACTTTCTGGGTCGTGTTGAGCTTCTCATCCACTCATAATCCCAAGTCCTTCTCCTCAGGGCTGCTTTCAAACCATTCTCTGCCCAACCTGTATTTGTGCTTGGGATTGCCCTGACCCAGGTGTAGGACTTTGCACTTGGCCCTTTTGAAATTTATGAGGTTGGCGTGGACCCACATCTCAAGCCTGTCCAGGTCCCTCTGGGTGGCATAGCTTCTGTCCAGCGTGTCAGTCGTGCCACAGAGCTTGGTGTCATTGACAAACTTGCTAATATACTTGTATTTGATACTACTTGCTGTAGTATTTGTGAAGAATGTATTTTATGACACTTTTGGAACTGTTTCTGATGACTTGTGCAACCTGTTATGATTAAGTTAGAAGTTATGGAAGTGGGAAGGGAAGTTCTTAGCAAGTATATAAATAAGTGTGTCTATGTGTGTTCATAAATACAAGCAGACTTGACACATATGAAGTCTTTTGTGATATTTTAGAATCCGCTGGTGTCTTTGGAAAATCAGTCTGTACTCAATCCTATTAGAATTATAAATTAAACCCTGGCAGCGTACAGCATACACTGAGGATGTGGGATTAGACTCCAAAATAACTTTTATTTGTGTCAGAAGGCAATACCCTCTGGTAGAGTGGTCACTTGGACAGCAGTCCATCTCACTTTAGCTTTACCAACCATAAGTCAAGCATCTAAAGAAACCTTTTTTTCAGGGCTCCCTTTTGGGTCTGTGGAAGGAGAATATGTTTGCCAAAAAGTCAGTCATACCATTCTGAGATGGATACCTAAAGTAGCTGGTATGAGTAGGTGGTGTAAATTATGGTTTTAGGACTTTTTCTCTTTTTTACTACATCACAAGACTAGACAATTGGATCAAACTAAACACGTAACATTTGGACAAAGCATTAGAAATGAACTTGTTTCTTGCCTAACAATATTGTAGCACACTACTACTACCTCCATAAGACGGAATATGGCCAGAATTAAAACTAATGGATTTGGAGGTTGGGTTTTTGTTTTGATTTGGTTTTGAGATGGAGGAGCAGGACATTAGAAAGATGGCGATCGTTGCTTCAAGGCAAACATAAGCTTTTATTCAATTTGGGTTTAGAATATGCTGCAGAGAAAAAAAATGATCATGTAAAGTGCATTCATCAGAGAGAAAATGAACAGATATTTTTCACTTTCATATATTAATGAATAAATGACAGTATCATTTGTTAAGGATCAAAAAATAGATAATTCATAGTTTTAATTCCACTTGCCAAATTTCTGCAGTTACAGAAAATTGTCACTCTAATATATAAATGAAATAGTCTCCGTGCCAGCTTCCTATGAGTGTTGAAATCTTGTAATTATCACTTGTTATTTAAGGTATTTAGAATATGTATTATCAGTGCAGTATTTTGGCACTATATTATTAGAATAATTGCATCCAAATGCAATTTCAAATTCTCTCTCTCTCAAAAAAAATCAATTATCTTTACAGCTGAAGTATTACAAAACAGCTTTTGCAAAGTTTTGAAGCTGGTAAAATTCAAGGTCAGTAATATTTGTAGGTGCAATGGAGAAAATCCTTGGCCTGTAAGAAAAAAAATTAGGCAAATGGTAGGAAAGAAATGTCCCAATATGGAGATAGGGAGGAGATCTTCCGTGGGATGTGAAAGCATTTGCACGTGCGTTTATGTAGGAACTCAGAGAAGTCCAGATTACAGATCAGGACAACAGGTACTTTCTGCTTCACCCTTTCCATTTTATTGGTCTTTCTGTAATGTCAATGACTTTCACTGTCCTAACAGCTGAAAACAATGACCAGAAGAAGCACCTGCCCATGTTTCCCTGACAGGTGGTCATGCCCAGTGGAATTCTGAAACTAGAGGACTAAATCTTGTGACAAAGAATAAACAGTCTGGCTGCTCTGCATGGGATTTCCATTCATTTCTGCATGGTCATGTGCTTTGTTGCTAAAGACCTAATTTTTCTGTGAAGTACCATGAGTATGTCAACATTTCCAATTATTTAACTGTTTGTACTTCTAGTAATTTTAGCATAGACTTGTATTCTGTACCTATATTTAAGACAATAGTGCTAGATAATTTCCACATCTTGTGATATTCAGAAGAACAAATATGAAGTATAAAGGAAAGAAACAATGCATGGGCGGCTGGAATTTTGTTTGCTACCAGCACCTTTACTGAGCAACCACTAGGATCACTAGAGATATGTGAATTAACAACAAAGATGTCTTCAATCAAACCAAACAAATCTCACCTTCAGTGTCTGTAGTCATAGATTAGTCACACATTGTATTAAACTACTAGGGTTATCTATTATGCATTCTAATATATGGTACTTTTACATATGTATGTGTTTATATATAAACATATATATGGCTTTCATTTTGGATAGTTAAACATGGTAACAAAACAGGAGTTTTTGTTTCCATGTAATTAAACCACAAGGCACTGATCTACAATGACAAATTTTATAAGAATTTGGATTACTTTCAGGGCTCTGTTTCCTCCTGTAACATCTGAGCACTTCAAGTCAGTCTAATCTAAAACATTAAACATGCTTCCCCATCAGCCTAAGAGAGAGGGAGGTGTAGCTAGGAATTAAGGAAAGGAGGTATTGCGGAATACCATATTGTCTACCTAAAACAAGCTAACTGTGATGGCACAGGATTTAAAATCACAGAATCATAGAATCTGTTCGGTTGGAAGGGACTTTTAAAGGTCCTCTAGTCCAACCCGCCTGCAGTAAGCAGGGACATCTTCAACTAGATCAGGTTGCTCAGAGCCTCATCAAGCCTGGCCTTGAATGTCTCCAGGGATGGGGCCTCCACCACCTCTCTGGGCAACCCGTCCCAGTGTCTCACCACCCTCATTGTAAAGAACTTCTTCCTAATGTCTAATCTAAACCTACCCTGCTCTAGTTTAAAGCCATTGCCCCTTGTCCTATTGCTACATGCCCTTGCAAAGAGTCCCTCCCCAGCTTTCTTATACGCCCCCTTCAGGTACTGGAAGGCTGCTATAAGGTCTCCCTGGAGGCTTCTTTTCTCCAGGGGGAACAACCCCAACTCTCTCAGCCTGTCTTCATAGGAGAGGTGCTCCAGCCCTCTGATTATCCTCGTGTCCCTCCTCTGGACCCGCTCCAACAGGTCCATGTCCTTCTTGTGCTGAGGGTTCCAGAGCTGGACGCAGTACTCCAGGTGGGGCTCACCAGAGCAGAGTAGAGGGGAAGTACCACCTCCCTGGATCTGCTGGACACGGTTCTGTTGACGAAGCCCAGGATGTGATTTGCCTTCTGGGCTGCAAGCTCACATTGTTGGTTCATGTCCAGCTTTTCATCCACAATTACCCCAAAGTCCTTTTCCGCAGGGCTTCTCTCTATCACGTCATCCCCCAGCCTGTATTGATAACAAGGGTTGTCCCGACCCAAGTGGAGGACCTTGCACTTGGCCTTGTTGAACTTCATAAGGTTTGCTTGGGCCCCCCTCTATCTCATCCAGGTCACTCTGGATGACATCCCCTCCCTCTGGCACATTGACCGCACCACTCAGCTTAGTGTCGTTGGCAAACTTGCTGAGGGTGCACTTGATTCCACTGTCTATGTCATTGATGAAGATGTTGAACAGCACAGGTCCAAGTACAGATCCCTGAGGGACACCACTTGTCACCCCTCTCCATCTGGACATCGAGCCATTGACCACCACCCTCTGGATGCAACCATCCAGCCAGTTCCTTATCCACCGAATAGTCCACCCATCAAATCTGTCTCTCTCCAACTTAGAGAGAAAGATGTTGTGGGGGACCGTGTGAAAGACCTTGCAGAAGTCCAGATAGATGATATCCTTAGCTCTCCCCTGTCCACTGATGCAGTCACTCCATTGTAGAAAGCCACTAGGTTGGTCAGGCAGGACTTGCCACTGATGAAGCCATTTTGGTTGTCTCGCATCAACTCCCTGTCCTCCATGTGCCTTAGCATAGCTTCTAGGAGGATCTGCTCTATGATTTTCCCAGGCACAGAGGTGAGGCTGACAGGGTGGTAGTTCCCAGGGTCCTCCTTTCTACCCTTTTTAAAAATGGGTGTGATGTTACCCTTTTACCAGTCACCAGGGACTTCACCTGACTGCCATGACTTTTCAAATATCATGGAGAGTGATAGCTTGGCAACTACATCAGCCAGTTCCCTCAGGATGCTGGGGTACATCTCATCAGGTCCCATAGACCTGTGTATATTCAGGTTCCTCAGGTGGTCATGAACCTTGTCTACACTTACAGTGGGAGGGACTTTGTCCCGCAGGTCCCCGTCTTGCAGTCCATCAACCCAGGAGGCGTGAGGAGAGAGGCTGGCAGTAAAGATCGAAGCAAAAAAATTGTTCAGGACCTCAGCCTTCTCCTCGTCTGTTGTTACCAGTTTGCCATTCTCAGTCATCAGGGAGGGTACGCTTTCTTTGACCTTCCTGTTTCTGGTTGACGTACCTGTAGAAGCCCTTCTTGTTATTCATAACGCCCCTTGCCAAGTTCAGCTCCAGCTGCGCCTTGGCGTTCCTGACCTCATCCTTACATACACAGGCAGCATCCCTATGCTCTTTCCAGGACATCTGATGCTGCTTGAACTGTTTGTGCATTTCCTTCTTGCCTTTTAGTTTGACCAGCAGGTCCCAGCTCAGCCATGCCGGTCTCCTCCCTTTCTTACTTGATCTCTTACACCAGGGGATTGATGCTAAAGGCAAGGCCTTTTCAAGATGGATAATGAAAGAGGGAAAGGTGACAGTATATTTTCTTTCCAGAACAGTACTGTAGAGACAGCCTTTGATGTTATAGCAAAATTGCACAAAAGTCTCATCTCCCCAAATCATGTAAGCTTATAATACAGTGGATTCTTTTTAAACAACACCATAAAATAAATAGCAGAAATTTTTGGATTGCTTTCAAGACTTTGTGCATATTTTGTCCAAGGCTGCTATTATAAACCAATTACTGCTACTGAAATGGATATGAGGATGTTCAAAGATCTCTCTGCAGGCAGAATAAAAAGATTTGGTGCACCTGTGGTTCAAACTCAAATAATCACTCAGGGGTTAGTCTTCACTGTGATTGTTTTCTCAAGAGAACTGAAGGGATAAATTAATCTGAATGAAAACAGTTCTCAAATACCAAGCATAATTTTCTACACTGTTGTGATTAGATATCTTTGGAGGTACTACATGAATAAGGATCTACCCACAGAGAGACAAAGTGGAGGGTTATATTTCACTGCAAATGACTCAGGAAAGAAAATGCTAACACTAATATTAATAAAAAAGGTATAAGGAGAAGCAGCATATTTATGGTGACTGCAAAGGAGTTTGTTTTGTTTTGTTGTTTTTTTCCTTTTTAAAGAAGTTTGCATTTTAAGAGACAAAACACAAAATTATGACTCTCAAACATGCGTTTTGATTGGGGAAGTAAAACAACTTGAAACTGTTCTTAGATTTTGAATGGTAATTCTCTGTTACGTCCCTGCAAATTGTATATAGAAACAATTGGACCTGTGTGTTACTGATGATACTGTACTGGTCAGAATACAACTGTGCTGTAACAGGACATTGTCAATCATCATGAAAAAAATCTTGTCTTTTCTGGTTTCTAGTGCTGTCACTTTAAAGTGAAGCTTGACAACTAATTCTCCTTAGCTTACCTGAGCAAAGAGCTGGTTCAAGGTCTTTATACTCCTAGTCTCTAATTTAATTGTTTATAGCAGGCCTTAAATAAATTTTACATTTTGCATAATATTTGCGTAGGACATTCATTGTAGGGTTCTGTGAGTGTGGTCTACTGCACCACATCTTCTGTGTCAGAGTACTGAGAAGTGACATTGGTATTCACCTCTCAGGTCTCAAAACAAAATATATTTCCAGTCATCTGTTCCAAAACAGGTAAGACTTTTTTATCCCAGCAAATGTGAACTTCTGGTTTCTAAGCTTTTTTACTTGTTTATTATGGATCATAGACATCTTAAATCTGAGCTTCTTAAATAATCCTGCATTCATGTCCTAGTTTTGTTGACTGAAGTTCCACATTACAGGTAAAGTGCATAGAATATGCATAACTGCAGCAAAGAAAAAGTGCCTCACTTCTCTCTATTTTATATCAAACTCATAACAAGTAAACTGCTAATTCCAAAATACAGAGTTGGTAATAAAAAGTCTATGTAAAGCAGCGTATTTTACTGACTTTGGTAGCAACCATTAACTAGTTCATCTGCAAAAAATTTCAAAACATGTCATGAAGCCAAAATAAGTATTTCAAAAATATAGGATACACAGTACCTTTATGTTTCTAAATTAATTTAGTTTTCTTTTATGCTTAATTTTGTGAGAGCTTTTCCTTTTCAGTAAGTGGAAGCATAAATGTAAAATGCACACCAACAGGGAAAACAGACACAGCAACAGACAGACTTGCTGAACAAAGGTCATGGGATTGTGTGATGGGAAACGTTCACAAAGTCAAAAAATGGACCCTGGGAATGGTCACCTCCAGCACTTGCATGTTGGTAGAGAGATGCCTACAAGGCACCATTGTGGAGAAATATCCCAAACTCTCTCCAGGAACTCAATATGCTGGGATGTCTCTATAAGGTGCCTGTATACTAATGCACAGAGTACAGGTAATAAACACAGACAGTGCAGTTGCAGGGCTACAATCTTGATGCCATCACAGAGATGTGGTGGGATGGCTCCCATGACTGGTGTGTTGTGTTGGAGGTATGCAGACTCCTTAGGAAGGACAGGATGGGAAGACGGGGAGAGTTGCCCTTTCCATAAGAATGCAGCTGGAGGGTATGGAGCTCTGCCTGAAGATGGATTAGAAGCCAGCAGAGAGCTTATGGGTCAGAACTAAAGAGAAGACCGGCAAAGGGGACATTATAGTGGTTTTCTGCTATAGGCTACCCAATCAAAAACAAATGGAAGGTGCTCTCTACAGACAGATAAGAAAAGTCTCACATTGACAGGCCCTGCTCCCATTATATACTGGAAGGACAACACAGCAGAGCATAAGCAATCCGGGAAGTTTCTGGTGTACATTAATGATAACTTCATCCTCCAAGTGATTAATGAGCCAACGAGGACAGGTTCTCTGCTGGACCTCATACTCACCAAGTAGGAGGTGCTCATTGAGGATGTGAAAGTCAAAGGCAGCTTTGGCCACAGAGACCATGAGATAGTGGAGTTCAGGATGCTGAGGGCAGGGAGAAGGGTGAAAAACAAGCTCACAACCCTGGATTTCAGGAGAGCAGACTTTGGCTTCTTCAAAGGTCTGCTTAGAACAGTCCCATGGGATAAAGTTCAGGAATTAAAAGTGGTCCAAGAAAGCTGATCAATTATTACCTCCTCCACAGGGTGGAGCAGTCCATCCCAACAAGTAGAAGGTCAGGCAAAAAGGCCAGGAGGACAACAAGAAGCCCCTGGTCAAATTCAAGCATCACAGAGGGTGTGTGTGAGCCAATGCAGGCAGGACGCAGGAATAACCACAAAACCATGGATGAAAGGCAAAGAACAAGTTTAATCTCGATGCCTCACAGACTGGGGAATCTCCGAAGCAACACCCGGGTAGAGGCACACAGGCAGAGACCATGGTCACCACGGAGTGAGAGAGAGTCCTTGTTAGCAAGAGTCCTTGGCAGCGAGAGAGTCCTTGTAAGCAAGAGTGTGTGCGGACTCCCTGTTCTCGCTGGTATTTAAAGGGTTCAAACAGGCATAGTTTTCCCACTGTGCTTTGATCTTCTTCATCAACAGGCCAGGATACTCAAGCGGCTAGATAAGGTGTCTCTGAGTCCATCGCAGACTTACGTTATCTAAGTGCAAGTGTTTTACTTGCAAGCACACAAGACTGAACAACAATCAGTGTGATATATGTGTTTCCCAGCACCCCAGGTGCGAGTCACTTGAGCATGTTTACAGTCCTCCTCGCCAATCTTCCATTGCTTTCCCACAGGGTGGAAGCAAGGATAGGTTACCTGGGAATTGTCCAGTCTTCCAGAGACAAAGTTAGGAAAGATAAAGCCCAGATGGAATTGAATCTGGTCAAGGATGTCAAAGACAAGAGGGCTGCTATTCAATTGTCAAACTAGTATAGGTCCTGGAGTCTACATTGAGAAGGGACGATATAGTGACACTGTTAAGTAATGCACAGTTTCAAGATTGAGATTTTGAGATTCTTACAGAAGCTGAGAATAGACAAAGCTCCTCAGGTTTAATAAACCAATATTTTCCTAAAAAAAAGTTTACATACTGTGAAATAATAGAATTACACAGATTATAAATTAATGGATAATTTACATCACTGTATACTGAGTTCTTTTAAAATCTTGATGGTTCCTGGCTGTGTCTCCTGGAGGTATAATCAAGTGGTGTGTACATTCTGGGCCCTGCCACCTGAGTTAGTGATCAGGAAGGAGACTGCATTTTTTAACTGCAGGAAAATTGTTCTGACTAGTCAGAAGGGTAGTGCACCATGAAGTGCTTTCTCCACTCAATGCTTAGTCTTCCTTCCCACACACCTCTCCCCTCAGGCAATCTGCAGAGAAATATGTATTACTAAATACAAACATAATATATTGCCATGATCTTTCCTTGAGGAAACTCCCAATTCTCTGGTTCTGCCTCTTCATTCTATGCACAGCCGTACAACTGAAGGTCTGGTATTTCACAGATTCCATGTGACCAGCATTTGATTATCTGCAATCAAACACTGCACATTTAACTTCTTGGTGTTTTGCTCTACTCTACTCTACTTTAGCTAAGAACTAAAATAATATATTGTTGGTTGTTTGGGTTTTGATTTGATTTGGGTTTGTGTTTTTTTCCATTTTGTCTTTCCTCTGAAGTACACGCAACAAAAGCTGTAGGAAATTCATGCTGTGAAATAACAGAGTAAAATACATTTCTTTCACTGCAAAGGAGAATAGGCTAGAATACTGCAGACAGTGAGACAATTCAAAAAGTTATAAGATCAGGAAACAAGCAGACCAACTTTTTTCTTCAGGCTGAGACAGGGTGTTCTTGCCTTTCAATTTGCTGAGACTCACTCACTGCTGCCAGCTCTGCCTATTTCAGCGATAGAGTAGGGGTTTTAGTAGTACTCCTTCTTACTTTTTGGAGTGAAGTCCAACTGACTTGCTGGCTATATGCAATCCTTGGAGAATAACCACTGTTCGTGCAGAGTCCTCTTTGTGTGATATACTGATCATATAAAGGGAAGATAATTTAAGCAAGCCAAAGAAGTCAAGATTTAGGATGTATAATACCAATATATAATACTATTTCTGGTTTTGTCAATATTTACAGCTCTGCTACTCTTCATCAGTGGGACCCAAAACCTCTGGACTGCTTAATCCCATGAGTTAGTGTTGTTTCTGCCATATGGTAATCTGGGTCTCAAATTTGCATCTGAACTCAGTATCGTTTGTAAAAAACAATTTTAGAACTGCAGGAGCAGTTGTAACAATTTCTGTAGATAGTGGCGATGGCGCTCAGTCTCCATGATCAATGTTGAACCTAAATTAAGGCCTGTGCTATATTTTAGCAAGCATGCTGATACAGCATTTACTTGAAAGCCAAAGTCAGTGGGATGAATGAAGCCACAACATATTAGGTTGTAGCCTTTGACTTCTAATTTTGGGGTTGTTTTTTCTGTGTAGCGTTGAATGGAGGAGAGTAGCGTTGTTGTTTGGTTGGTTTTTAAATGGTGTTAGGAACCAATGACCAAAAGATTAGCTCTTCTGTGTATACAGTAGCTGTTTGAGTAGGAAGATCAGCTTATTTTAAAGAATCTGTTTCCTTCTGTTACTTTTTTTTATTGATTTATAAAAATTCTCAGCACTTATTAAAGTATTATTTGGACACCGGCATTTCTTATTTACGCTACATTATAAATCCTTCACTTTGTGTGAACTTTTCAAATTCAGAGAGTACTGATGTGCCTTGACTTCCAGACAAGCAAGGGCGCAGTGGAGTGCTGCCTTGCCAGATTGCACAGCTGCACTGGTAGCAATTGCCAGTTCCTCAGTAACTTCACTGTAAATAAAGCAGTGTCTGAGCAGTTTGAATTTGTTGCTCAACATGACAGTAGCTCAGTACTGGGGAGGCATTTGAGCAGTTGTCAGCCCTGGAAGGCACACCTGTTTTTTCAATGTTTGAGACTTTTGCTACTCTGTATTATTTTTAGAGGCATCAGGTTCACAGCTTCTTGGATTCATGTTGCTCTCATGGATCATTTATCATATGTGCTAGCTTTTTGCTCTCTGTAAAACTTACCCTTTCATATAAAGCAGTATATAGATGATTTTGAAAATTCGGTAACTCCTGTTTATTTTTAGGTTCACATCAGGATTGGATTCTGAGTGGCAGCTCTAAAACTAGGTCTGCTGCTTTCTTTCTATTTCTGTTGTTATTTAATTATTGTGAAGTCTCATAACCAAGTAAAAAAATCTATTAATAAATTTACTACATATTTAATTGCAAATGAAATAGAAACGAGTATTAAACTATTTTTTTCCTCCATTTGTAAGTTTTCCATGCAATTGTAAAGAAATCAGTGCATCTCTGCTACTGCTGAATTATTTGTTCATTATTGCTACATCTGGCTTTGCAATGTAATGAAACCTTGAATACGCATACACCTCTTTATTTAATGTAAAGTAGAAATCTGTATACTATCCATCATAAAATCTTCAAGGTGAAAGAAAGAAAAACAAAAATACTTTAATGTCTTGCTTTTATGCCATACCTTTCAAATGTCAAAGGACAAATAACAAATGAATTTAATTTCTGTTGGAAAAGCTAAAGGAAAATTTACAACTCAATGAAGTTAAGACAAAGTAAGTTTGTTACATAGAAAATATGTTTGCTATGTAGAAAATATAAAGCCACTCAAATGACAGCTTAATCTGCAATAGACACAGGAGGGGGGAAAACAAGGTAATATATCAGAGGAACCTAATCAATACTGTAGAAATCTATGACAGAGCCATGAGTTGGTACAAACAGAGCTGGAAGGATAGAAGAACTCTAAAGAATTGGGTCTAACTGGATAAAAGGATGCAGTGAGCAGCTGTATACGAAACCTAAGGAATGTGACAAATTTACAGGAGAAGAAATGTTATAAAATGATAATCTGTGAAAGTAAAGAGAAAACATAACATGTCAGAAAGATTACCCTCTGGACATGCTTGATAGACTACACCCCAAGTGTACAAGGCTTCTGTGATGATTAGTGGCAGCTTTGATAATTTTAGCTGTTGGGGAATCTCAATAGAAAGGTTTTTGGTAGGCTTGTATGTGAGAGCATGTGCTTTTGCAGGGGTGTGTGTGCCCATGTAAGGCAATGGAGATTTTAAAGAATGCTACACAAAACAAAACCAGTATGGGTTATTCACTATCAAGATAATGATGGCAAGAATTGGGGATTTTGCTATCTCCAAACTTTCAGGGACTAACATAGGACTACCTAGGCTGAGCTTGAAAAGAGGTATGTTGGAGATGGGCCCTTTGCAAGATAAAGTAATTTCCTCCACTCCCCGCCCCATTTTCCATGCCTTATTTACGAAATATTCTTTCCTCATTAGTACTCTCTAAGCAATGAATAAACCATACTGTTCTTTATTTGTATTATATTGTTCTCTTAAACAACAATGGTGTAATGCTGTTGTGTTACTATGTGAAGAGGAGCAAAAAGAATTACAATGGTAGAGTTACATTATCTACTTAAGATTTTAGAACATAGATACATGTCCTGCATCTTTGGGAGCAAAAAGCACAACACAAGGCAAAACACAGTCACTAAGTTTTTTAAAATTATAGGTGGTTTTGCAGTTCCCCTTTCTACTATTTGAAATTTAAGGAATTCCTGTTTTTTCTGAGAAAACATAGGACATTTCTTCTCAGAATGATATTCCAAACAAGAAGAGGCCAATTTAGTTTCATTATTTTCCTGTATAAATTAATCTTTTAATTGAAATAAAATGAACCCTATTCTTTTCTAAAATCATGTTAATTTTTTTTTTACACTATGATCCCATCTAAGCTCTGGTGGACTTCAGCACAAATTTCCTTTTTCCCTGTCTTCACTACTGACATAGTCAGAGAATAACTTTTGAAAGAAAGAGTTATCGCTCATCATCTACTGCTAATGGAAGACATGTCTGGGGAAAAGAGCCCTATCTCTTCACAGCAGTTTGTGTATTGAGTCTGACAGGTTTTTTAAATCTCTTCATATAGAGGAGATTCTACGAATAGTTGCATTTTACTTTTATACCAGGAAACTCAGTTTTGTATGTTGTTTTTTGGAAGACAGTGAATATATCTATATATCTATATATCTATATAGATATGACTTGGTAAAGCTGCATCTGAAGTACTATGTCCAGTTCCAGGTTCCCCACTACAAGAGAGACACGGACACACTGAATTTCAGTATAGGGCTGCAGAGATTATTAAGGGTCTGGAGCATCTCTCCTATGAGGAACGGCTGAGAGAGATGGGACTGTTTAGCCTGGAGAAGAGAAAGCTCAGGCAGTATCTTCTTAATGCATATAAATACCTGAAGAGAGGGTGCAAATAAGACAGAGCCAGGCTCTTTTCTCTGGTGTCTAGTGACAGGACAAGAAGTCATAGGCACAAACTGAAACCCAGAAGGTTCCCTCTGAACATCAGGAACTGTGAGGGTGACCAAGTACTGGCACAGGTTTCCCTGTGGAAGTCATCATATGTGGAGATATTCAAAAGCCTTGTGGACATGGTCCTGGGGAACTGGTTCTATGTGGCCATGCTTGAGCAGGGAGAGTGGGCAAGGTGACCTCCAGAAGTCTTTTCCAACCTCAACCATCCTGTGATTCTGTGAATGACTTAACAATCTGAAATGATGCCCTTAACAAAAAATATATGGTGCTAAAATCCACTTTCATGATAATGAAGGTACTATATCACTGTCTAGATTTCCTTTTGGTGAAAAGATGTTCTACACATACTCAGGAAATTCATCATGTTCAGGTTATTTATGTATTGCACAAGCCAACTGTAGAAGTGTTGTAAGCGTGCTCTACAGTTCGTGTACCTTTGGTCAAATATTTAGCAGAAGGAACAAGTTTTATAGTTGATATAAACTTGCATAATTCCTGGTTTGGGGAATCTTGGGATGTTATCTGTATGGAATGCTGTATGCCGCGCAATACTAGCGAATCCTTAAATTCTTCTCAGATGAAAGCTTGAGATAGTCGTACATATCTGGAAAGATTCATGTATTGGTGGTTCTACTGAGGAACATCTCTCAGACTACACAAAAGAAGAGAACTACTGACTTCCAGAGGGAGCTGGTGGAGGTGAAATATAGCAGCATATATGCTAATTTTCTCACCTAATTTCTCAGAAATTATTTGGAAAAACAGTAACGTACAAATATCAGAAAATTGGATATTAATGGACAACAGAAAAACTATCGTAATTTTTGAGAGATCAATAAAGTTAGGTGCAGGCGATAAATATAAGCATTAAAAAAATATGACACATACACTTTATTATTAATGAGACTGATCTCTCAAATACATAGAAAATAATAATCTATAGATTCATTTCCTAGTCTTAGCAAATATATTTGAATAATAGTGCAGCGTTTCCACTTGTAAATTCTATTGACAATAAAATATTCTTCTGAAATCCTTTATTGATCTTAGCCATTGACATAATGGAAACTGTTTCCATAGAATATGATAATGGTGTGTTACTATAGAAACCACAGTACCAATTCAGGAGTCTGTAGTCAACTGTCTTTAAATCACCTAAAATATACCACTTCAGATGTTTTCACTTTATTGTAGTATTGTCAGAGCTGAAAAAAGGCTCTTCCAAATTATCTCAGCTGCATTCTGTGAAGCCAGTTTTTACGCTGCAGTTTCCATTTCTTGAAGTATACAAACAAAGGTTTACCATGTAACTAGAAGGTCAAATAAATAAATAAATAAATATCAGAAGAAAATACTGGCCATATCTAGATAAATTAGCAAAATAAGCTGAGTAAATAAGTACTGTTCTTACCAATCTGGTCAGATCGATAATTTTATAAAGAGAGAATATTTCTTGACTAGTTTGGTATTATAATAATTCCTAAAAGTAATGAGCTTGCTGTTCCACATATGTGTGTGGCCACCTAATTCCTACTCATTTTTAGCAGCAAAAATAGAAACTTACAAGTTTGGGTGAGATTTGACCATTGAAATCCTTTTCCCTCAGTGGTGCTGAGCTCTTGTTCCTGACTGGAAACATTAAATAGTTAATGTACAATAAACAACAGTAACACACTAGCATCTAAAATATGTTTTTTCCAGTATTCTATCCTGGGAGCAGTAGCCCAGAAAACCAGTGTTGCAAAGAGGAAGAGTTCCCCTTTGACACACATTAATTTATTCTTTTTGAAGGAGTATAAGGCTCTGTGAAGAATTTGGGAATTCAGTTTCTCTTGTTTTAAGTATATCCAGAGTTAACATGCCTTTTTGAAATCCTAATAGAAACTATATATTCTGTGTAAAACAAACTATATATTATATATATATATTCTGTATGGAATACGAATTGAAAGTTATTCATTCAGGTCTCAATCAGAAAGCATGATGAGTATATATGTACTATATATCCGTGTATTCTCCTCTGTTTGTGCGTGTGTCTTTAGCAAACTTTATGTATATGTTTTGTGCAGTAGCTAATGACAAAGAAATACAGGATAAATCTAATTTAAAGAAAGAACAGAGAAAGTTAATAATTTTTTATGGTTTAAAAGCAATTTTATAATGTTTGATGTCAGTGATACTTCTGCTTAGAAATTATAAAATGCTCTAAATACTATTGGTTTTGTTCTGTTATTTTATGTGCTTTTCATATATGGCTGATTATTTAAAATTGAACTTACTGGCAACCCAGAAGCTGACAGTGAGGGTTATGCTATTTGATTTGTAAAATATAATTACTTTTTACTGACTTTCTATTTCAATGAGATAAATTTATCATCATTTAAAATGTAGCTGTAGCTGATGTGACATGATGGTTTTATAAGTTGGTATTTGTGATTGCTTCATTATTTACATAGTAAGACATTCTGAAGATAGGTTATTCTAAACAAAATCTAATAAAATTTCTGTATCGCATCATCCTTCATCCTGGATATTCCACATTTTGTACAGGAAAAGGAAGATGCAATCCATTAAGTTGTTTAACCTGTGGAAAGTATCTATATAAGACTCAGTGGGAGAAAAATGTGGAAAGGTATACAGAAGTAAACTTAAGGAAGACACATACTAGATTTCCTAAACATGAATATGTCATGATTTAAAGACTTGAATCTTGGGATATTCAGCTCAATTACAAAAGAAATCTATCTATTAAAAAGAGAGAGATCTGTATGCCTGGACCTGATTACTCATAAGTGTCATTGTAAACATTCAGGTTGACATTTTTCATATTAGGTTCATGTCTTACAACAGCATTTTATTTCTTTCTCAATGGAAGAAGTATCCCACTATGTATGAAGGGGATAGGAAGAAGCAAAGGGTCCAGGGAGAATCAGAAGAAAGTGGCATTTAGGGTGCAGCATGTGAGTGGTTTGAACTAGAGGGTGAAGACAGGAGAGCACGGAGTGCAGTAAAAGCTGCCAATAAACGGAGAGATGAATGAAGCTGCAAGCTAAGACAGCATGTAAGAGACTGAAAAGAAGCAGAGCAGAAAGTTTGCAAGAGGCAGGAAATAGTTGTAGGCCTTTGACAAGAGTAAACATTAAAGTGGTTACATTTACATGTGCATGAGGTATACAGCAGTGTGGGGTTCTGCAGTCACTAGACTGCACACTGCCCTCAAAAATCGGGAGACCACTTTTGTTTCCTTTGTGCAGACTCTGATAACGTCAAAGGGAGGGTGTCTGCAGGAGCCGACCTCAGCCTGAGCAGAGAACAATTCACCCCCGTGGTATTAAATTCTCTTATCACTATCGGAATGCAAAATAACTATGCCTGCACTCCTTGTATTCTTTCTTTCTTCCTGCATATGTAATTTTCTATCAGGATAATTTGAAATAACAATGTGCAAATAATATAGGATAAGGCCCTCAAAGTACTATTATACATGAATTGTTACCCATCCTGATACTGCTGCAGAATATTGCATTTTCTTTCTATAATTCACAGTTAATTGACAGTAACCTGGAGCAAAAAGGTTTCTTGATGCACTGTATTTAGACATTGAAACCACAATTTTTTTCTACTCTTTCTGTCTCAAATAATTCTGGCTTTCCACAACTACTTTAACAGTTTGATAAATTTCACAAAGAATGTGTGTATGTGATGCAGCTGACAAGAAGTAACTGCTTAATAACTTCCCCTTGATGTATTTTTAACTGAGAAGTAGTTTCAGTGACTTAGAAACTTTCTCATTAGGAAAAAAAAATTAATACATGAATTTGCAGTCACTAAAAATGATGAGTCTTTTTCACAGTTCATAAAATATCTCCATTTAGTCTTTAGCACTAGTTATTTAGTTTATTAATTATTCATCATATGTGTTTATCATTAATTTTAACTCTTATTATAAATGAGAGTGACAGTGCAGGAAATGAGGGGTGAGGAGGTGAGTGGAACAGAGCTTAACTGTGGCTCTTAACACTATCATCTAATCACAGGATATGAAATATTTCACGAAACAAAAGGAAATTATTCCCACTCTCCTCTCCTATATTCCAGAAGTTCTGTCTTGTAAAGGAAATTACATTCAAATATGAAAACAAATAAAAGAACAAAACAAAACCAGAGGTAAACTGAAACAAGTCAAAACTCCTGTCTTTTTCCTCCCACCAAAACCAAAATGAAACAAAACCCTAGAACATAATAAAACCACCAAAAAAATCAATCTTTCAAAACCAAAACCACTAAGACATTACAATCCTTTGTTAGAAATTAATAGGAACTGTGTGTCATGAGGAAGTTTGCAATGTCTCTTTCGTACTGTGGCTTTGTAGTCTGACTCAGAGACACCATCCATCTATCCATCCATCCATCTGTCTGTTCATCCATCCATCCTTCCATCCATCCAGAAGTTGTGGCAGTCTGGTGAAGTTCCTGCTGACTGGAAAAGAGGAAACATAACCCCCATTTTTAAAAAGGAAAAAAAGGAAGACCCAGGGGACTACAGTCAGTGTCACCTCTGTGCCCAGCAAGATCATGGAGCAGATCCTCCTGGGAACTCTGCTAAGGCATAAGGAAAATAAGGAGGTGATTGGTGACAGCCCACATGGCTTCACTAAGGGCAGGACTTGCCTAACAAATTTGGCGGTCTTCTACGATGGTGTTAAAGCACTGGTGGATAAGGGAAGAGCAATTGACTTCACCTACCTGGACTTGTTCAAGGCATTTGACACTGTCCCGCACAACGCCCTTGTCTCTAAATTGGAAAGACATGGATTTGATGGATGGACCACTTGGTAGATAAGGAATGGGATGGATGGCTGCACTCAAAGAGTTGCAGTCAACATCTCAATGTCTAAGTGGAGACCAGCAATAAGTGGAGTTCCTCAGGCATCAGTATTGGGACCAGAGCTGCATAACATCTTTGTTGGTCACATGGACAGTGGGATTGACGACACCAAGCTGTGTGGTGTGGTTGACATACTGGAGGGAAGGGATGCCAGCCAGAGGCACCTGGGCAGGTTTGAGAAACGGGTCTTTGTGAACCTCATGAAGTTCAGGTTCAGCAAAGCCAAGCACAAGGTCCAGCATGTGGGTCATGGCAATCCCAAGCAGAAATACAGGCTGGGCAGAGAGTGGATTGAGAACAGCCGTGAGGAGAGGACTTGGGGGTGTTAGTGGATGAGAAGCTCAACTAAATCCAGCAATGTCTGCTGGCAACCCAGAAAGCCAACTGCATCCTTGACTGAATCAAAAAGAAGCATCACCAGCAGGTTGAGGGAGGTGATTCTCCCCCTCTACTCTGCTCTTGTGAGACCCCACCTGGAGTACTGCATCTGGCTCTGGAACCCCAACATAAGAAGGACATGGACCTGTTGGAATAAGTCCAGAGGAGGGCCACAAAGACGATCAGAGGGCTAGAGCACCTCTCCTATGAGGACAGGCTGAGAGAGCTGGGGTTGTTCAGCTTGCAGAAGAGAAGGCTCCAGGGAGACCTTATAGCAGTCTTTCAGTACTTACAGTTACTGTTGCCCATGTTGCCCTGCCAACGAATCCTGATCCATGAGCTCTTATGTGGCTTATTACCCATCCCAAGGCAGAGCTCCACACATCCCCACTGGTCTCTCACAAAAAGGGCAAATTGCCCTCCTCATCATCCCCGCCCATCCTTCACAAAGTGACTGTATCCATTCATGGCAGCATGCCAGTCGTGTGAACTATCCCACCCCAGTTGCATGATCATAATGAGGTCATAGTTCTGTAATTTCACACAGACCTCTAATTCCTCCTGTTTCCAAAAAGTCATTCTGTAAATCTGAGAAGGAAAGGTCCTAATCCCAAATCACAATTCTTTTAAAGTTATTTTCTCCTCATTCTCTTCCTTGTGAACATGTAGAAGATCCAGGCTCAGGTTCTCGCTCTTTGTAATTTGGAACAAGCTAAGAAAATATTATTTTAAATTTTTTGCAAAACTGCATTTTATAGCCTAAGTCACCAACTTACTTATAATACACATACTAGTAAATGAGCTTTCCAGGCAGTACGGGATCTGTAGAAGGCAATTCACATACCATTTTAAGATATTTAACATTTTATCTTTGCTAAGCAAAGGCTGTCATCTGTGTGAACTGCCCCATGTGGGGCTCCAGCCCAGAAGCCAGGTCCTATATTGTAAATTGTGTTATTTTACCTACTCTTTACACAACATCCTTTGCTACATACAGAAATGGGAAATCTTGGAGTTTTACATTCATAACACTCCTTTTACTTTGCTGCTAGCTTTCACCATAGAAGGAAAACCTCTTCATGTCATTATGAAAGAATTCATAGAAGTTATCACAAGAACATACATGGACCTCTTGGGACATGTGAGAATTTTTTCTTTAGGCTATTGCTTAGAAATTATTCCTTTAGACTGGTGACTCCGGAGAGTGAGGCTGGGAGGTAACCACAGAATTCAAACCACCTAAGAAGAGGTTCCTTGGTTCTTACGCTACAGCCACAATCCTGACAGCTTCCCCCAAATCTAGCCCCTGATATCTGACAGACTGAACACACATAAAAGACGGTTCTTAGTGCATGCTGAAGGTTGCGCTGTTTTATAGCTTCTGTAAACTCCTTTTTTCAGAAATGTCTTAGCTTCAACTTACGGCAAAACATTGAGTCCAGGTACTTGATGTTTTGCCTGTATTTATCTTCAGGAAGATGTAATCAACTGAAATCAACTGAACTAAAACCATTTCACAAGTTCTAAAATTTTCTGGGAGTTACCAAAATAAGTGTCAAAATGTGTTGGTAAGGAATACAGCCAAAGACACAGATAAGATTTTAAAGTTAACTCTCTACTGTATATTTTGCATCAGATTTAAAAAGTGTCTGATTATTGTCTCATTAGGTTTTCCAGAACTATAACTTCAGGTGACTAAGGTAGACATCCAAGTACCGCAGCACATCACAGAAGAACAGCTGAGCAGGAATTTAGTTATGACTGATTGTTTTTCATATGGATGTAAAGCTGATCATAGCTGTTCAATAGCTGAGAAAGGTGGTAAAGATCTTTGCCAAAAATATGAAACTGAAAAGGTGAGAAAAATGACTGAGTAATATTGTTTGGATATTTTGCCAAACTTTTTTTTTTTTTATTACAGACTCTAATGGTAACATGATCTTGCAGTTTCTTTTTTTAATCTTTTTTAATTATTTTAACAAAATAGCCTTGTCTAAAAAGGCCTGCTTTCAGACTGAAAAGGGCAGTGTTTTTCTGTGTGACTGTGTGCCTCTGTCTGTATGTGTCTTTTTTCTCTTTCTCTGAAAGTGATAGAGATTCTGTCCTATATCTGAAATAACTCCTGTTGAAAAGGTCAGCAAAATCAATACACCTTTGCAATGTTTCAGGTTTTGGTGAAATGTATATTTTGATGAAAATCTTCCATCCAATTCTAGTATGAATATCCTTGTTTTGCTGCTAGTAGATTTTCAGAAAGCTTTCCATGCCACTGGAGTGTTGTTAGTGATGCTCAAAAAGTTATTCTACTTAAAAAGTTATGTTGGTATTTAGTTGTGTGACTCTTTGCATTGCTGTTTATGGTTTAAAGATGGATAAAATGTAACACTTTTATTTCTTTTTAATAAATAATTGCCACAAAAATCTTGCAATACCATCAATATCTAAATAGACTACATAAATATTATTTTCCTCATAGCCTATGTGGGACAGTTAGCGTTAATTGTCATTAGCTCCCAGCTTCGTGTTTTGTGTAGTAACAGAAATTTTGCTCCAACTCACAAGACAGGACTGTGCCTCATTCTATCAGAGACTCAGAGACCTCTGATTTTATAGCCTTTTTTTCTCTATTTTTAGAGGAGACAGAGCCCTTTCAGAGATGTCCAAAGCTGTAGTGCTTCCAGTCAAGCTACCCAATATATTTCTTCATTTTTTTTAAATCTAGTGAAAGTTGCTCTCCTGGGAGAGGCTGAAAGAAGAAATATCAGATGACATGCGCTAGTTGCATCATTTAATGTGACATGCAGAGATATCATGAGGACACAGGTCACAGGATCCTGCATAGATGAGATGCAAGTTCCTAAACAGAAGAAAATAAAAGCTTAAAAATTACTGCACATTGGCTTATGTTTCCAAATATATTTTTTTTCACTAAGAAAACAGCTAGAAGATATTTTTAGAATCAAAATTAATATCAGCCCTGACATTTCTAGGTCTTCTATAGCATGAGCCTGAAGGCTGTTGCTAGTGTGGTTAATTCACACAAGCAGTTTTGTTCATTGCTACAGTGCTCCAGTAGCATCTTTGACGGACTTTGACAGCTCCCTCCATCCTGTATTCTCTTGTCCTTCCCATAGCATCTTCTGTATCCTTTTCCACTATCTAAAATTTCACACACACACACACACACAAATCAATTCTACTTTCCTGTTTGCAAATGTAGGGGTAAAAAAGACGATGTTAATACCCGTTATACAATTTTAAACAGTGGGTGCCTAGCCCTCCAAATGGACACATATTTCCTTGGCCTACTTTTCTTTCTCCATCTCTCTTCCCCACCCCGATTCCCACCATTTTGTGAAGATGGTTTTTAAGCTTGTGGAATTATTTACACTTCATTTATAAAAGTTATGGAAGTTCAGTAGAGGTTAATGCAAGATTGTAAATCAGACATCTCCATATAGCTGTGACTCCCACTGAGTTTACAAGCAGATACATTTAGAGGCAGTAATATGGGCAAAAAGTGCCAGAAAGGGTTTATCAACAAAATTAAGTTGTTGGAGATTTTTATTTATGGACACCAAACTCCTGATTAGTTTTGTTTTGTTTTTTTCCTGATGAAGAGATGATAAATAGAAAATTATCGGGAGACTATTTTTATTTTTCTTTTGTTTTAGAGATTTCTTATTAGCTTTTATACAGACGGATATAGTATAAAAACTGGAGGGTCTCTCCTGAGGAATAACAAGTATGTTGACAGCTAAGTAGAAATAGGCTTGCATTTCAAAATATAAGGTTCTGGATTAACAAATTTTGTTTGAAGTCCACAGAATTAAACACTTTTAAACAATAACCTTGTTTCCTGTTTACCTCAAACAAATTTTGCAGTTATCACTATTACAAGCCCAGAAAAAGCACTTGAAATACACAATTACTGCTTCCTTATCCATTAATAGCATATTTCTAGCAAAATTATCAAAGCTGTATGGTCTGTTGGCCTCATAAAGGCTCTTGGGCAGCTTGTGGAACCAGCTCAATTGAGGATACATGGTTCCGTTTCTGGCATGACTAATGTCATTGGGAAATATGCCAAGCATCAGGCTCTTCAGGGAGGAGGGAAGAAAAAGAGAAAGCTAGAAAGAGGCTGGAGGGGGAAGATCCAAGCAAACAAATACCACCAAGCCAGCAGGCTTCACTGGAACACCATTTGACATTTGCAGGGCTGTAATGTTGGGAAGCCTGAGGCAATACTGAAGCCCTGCTGCTGCAAGGGGCATCACTACTGGAAAGCAAGCAATGAACCTCATGGGAGTGAGGTTGACATACAGACATGAAAATGAACAAGCATAACACATCAACCCTTATGTTGCACAGGGATGTAAAGCAATGCAGGAATGGAAGAGCTTGTGAGGGACATTTATTTTTCTGTAAAGAAAATGCAATGGATTTCAGCTTACAGAAGAAGCAGGTAGCCTTTTGTGATAGGAAAAAAAATACAAAAGACTTAGCCAGACACTTGGCCCGTGAATTTAATTCTGATACATCAATTAATGCAGAGGAACAACTGCCAGCAGTTAGCACTCCAAGTCTGGCCCCTTTAAGTTATAATAACCGGGCAAAATAAGGTCACCTGTGTTGCTAGAAAGATGTCATGTAATTTCTCTGTCTAAATTACCTTGGTGCATATCAAATATAATTCTCCTCTTCAATGGAATGATAATTTATAGCAAGCTGCCAGCCTCAATGTCAAAAGGGTTAGGCTGGTGATTGCCCAATTTGAACTATCGTTGTTTGCTTTCTCTCTTCTTTCTTCCCTCTTTTGTATCTGCTCCTGAAATGCTGCCTACCTTGGGAAAACAGATTCTTATTTATAGCGCTGCAAAGATATTAAAGCTGTTAAATTGAGTGAGTTCTTTAAGGTTCATGGCAAAAAAGGCTGACAAAGCTCTCACTGTTTTCCTCCCCTAGAGGGGGTGAAAAAAAAGAAAAAAAAGAAAGAAAAAAAAAAAAAAAACGAAACCCCAACCTGTATCTTTTGTTCTAGAAGATGATAAAAACTGCAGTACTGAGCACTGACAGTAATTGTCTGTCTCCAGCGTACTGCATGAGAAATGAATTATATGATCCTGTGACAACTGGCTTCCTACATGGCTGGGAGGTAGCATTAAATGCTGTAGGATTTCAGAGGAGTTTAACAGTTGCCTAGCTGCAATGCAGGTAATTTTAATGAATTATCCCACTTTCAATATGCAGCGTGTAGGCATGCTCCTTCATATGAACTGGTCAAGGTTATAGTGTCATACAGTATATCATTTCATAATCCAAATCTGTTACAGGACACACTGACTGAATGTAATTTGCATCGTGCAGGGGTTTTTTTAGGAGCTTGCACAGATTATGATCACCAGGATACTGTGTTCCTCCCTTATCAAAGCATTTCCACATTCTACGCAAGTGGTTCCTCTCTCTGTTCAGCCAGTCCATGCTGTCTTTTACCCAGACATGTCTGGCTAAGATATGCATATTACTCTGCATATGCATGGCAATAAATGTGACAAATGCACGTGAAGCCTCGTTTATGCTGTGTGTAGAATGGTGCTTTTGCATAGCTTTCCTTTTACATTTTCATACTATGGGACAATAAGTTTCAAATGATATAACTTTTCACAAATAAAGCTATTCATAAACTGTATTCTCCCCTTACTCTCCACGGATTGTCCTTGGCATTATAGCTCATTTGGGTGTATTCCACTTTACAAGAAAAATATGTTATTATCCAGTGATAGTGATAATAAAATTAAATCACAAAATATTAACATCTAAGCTATTACTCCATTCTAGGAAAACTAGAAAGAAAAAATTGGAAGTGTTAAAAACTGCAGTCTACTACAGGAAGAAAAAAAAATATCTTTAATATCAGTGTTATCATATTTTTGTTAAGTAAAATAATTTTGTATAAGCAGCACTGAAAAATGGAAAAAAATTATAATTATTCCTCTCTTTGAGAAATTTCTGTATATTTTTGTTGTCTTTAACCTCAGAGTTTCATCAGGCTCATACTTACACCAATGCTGTGTAAGGAAATGAGCTACTAAAGAAAATTGTTTTGTAACTTGTATTTGTTTCTGTATTACTGACATTTCAAAATCCCACTGAGAACTGACCTTCAATAAAAGGAACTACTTTGCAGTAATTTATCTAATTTCCACAGAGGGAAGGGTCTCCCCCAAAACTTGTCTTCTTGTCTTTTGAGTGTAACATTCCTATAAAGGCACTTCACATCACAGTCATTTTATTAAGCTAATCAATTAACTGAAGTTAGTATGAGAAATTCCCTGCCTACCACTGAACATTCTTGTTATTTAAAATATTGCTGCCAACAGGCACTGACAAGGAATTATTTTACAAAGCTTGTATATGGGGGAAATATGTTTTTCTTTTTCTGAAGTCTATCCCTGGAAGCCTGAAATTTTTGAAATCAATGCAAACTCTCTTTTGGTCAGCTATTACAGTGGGTGATGTGAGACGTCACACCCAGTTCCATCAGTCATGTCAAAAGAAGGGATTGTCACATAACTGAATGAAACAGCAAGACAGAACAAATTACAGAAAAGAAAATGATGAACGCTGATCTGCCTTGGAAAGGCACCTCGGGCTATAACAGAAATAGACTTTGTTGTGTGCCACTGGCAATGAATACTGCAGTGTTCATCGTTTGCGGAAAGGTTTTTGCTGATGATAAAACCAAACTGAACACTGGGATCTCTTTGCAGCGCCTTGAAGGCACTTTAGTCAACATTACTGGAACAGGCCACAGTCCAAAAAAGGAGGACAAAATGTATCTGTGAGCAATACCCAGCAAAGAAGCAAAGTCTGTAAATTACTGTTTTCCTCCCATTGCCGTCACTTTAACCTTGACCAATTGTAGCACGGATGGAAATACCAGACAATGTAGTCTTTAATATTATTGCTATAATAAATTCTATTCCAGCTCAGAGTATATCTGCATAACATAGGGATGCTCCTTGCCAGTGAATTGTCTTGTTCACAATAGTACACCACATGGAAGCTATAGCAGTAATAGCAATGATGTTGTAACCACTTTTTTGAGTTGTGTTTTTTGTTGTTTTTAATTACTCAGCAAGTACTTGGAATTTATTCTTGGTCCCACATTCCGTCTTCAATGGTAATTAATATAGCATAGCTGGAGGAAACAGTAACCTTTCCACAAAAAAATATGAATAAACATCATCTGATACATATGATTAGGTTTTATCTAATGACTATGGATTGGTTAAATCTGGACTTTCAGATCACCTCCAAGTTTTTTTCAACAATAACACCATAAATCTGGATAGTCTTTTATCCACATAAACATCCAGTTCCTTTTAGAAACTCGGTACATTCTTGGCTTCCACAGCTTCCTGCAGCAACAGGTCACACTATCTAATCCAGCACATTTTGTGCCAGTGTGTTTTACTTTAGTTTTTAATTGCTAGCTCACAGGTTTTCAGAACAAACAAATTGCACGTATAACCAAGCGGATAAATATCTTTGAACTGCATGAAAAATCTGCTGACTTTTGTCTTGTTTTCATAAGTATTTACATTGTGATAGTTAATACACACTGCTGCTGGTGTTAGATTATTAAAAATCACCAAATAGTAATATGAGGGATATGTGGGCTGCTCATCAGTTGCAAGGAGAATCCAGAACAATTAAAAAAAATGTGCATTTGTACAGTCAGATATACACTTGTGACATTGCTGAAGCAGTTAAATATATCTCCCAATGGATATTACTGCCCTTCAGTTAAAATTTAAGGTTTCCTAAGCTCTCACACTAAAGGTGATTTGTTAAAATCCAATTTACTTTCAAAGAAAGGGGTATCAGAGCTAAAATCCTGAAGTACAGTTTTGATCATGTGCCAGCTCACCAAAGAAGTTTTTGTGGGTGTTTTTTTTTTTTTGTGGTATGTCATTAACGATTGTACATTTCCTGCTCTGGGGCACTGCATAAGAAAATAAGAAAGTGCTGAAGGTCGCGAGGCTTGTAGGATAACATTCAAGGACAGACAAAAGGACAGTCACTGTTGCGGCCTCATTCTTACTGGGAAATAACCATAGCAAATGATCTTCAGACCTCACTCGTAGTCATCTCAAACACACATAGTTGATTTTCTCCAAAAGGAGCATCTCAGAAGTAAAATAAACATAAGCATCTATGCTAGTGCTCTAGTTCAAACCAGGAGGACCCTTTGGAAGCACATATTGCAATGATCCCTTTGAATGTGCTGTGTTTCCCATTGCAGAGTAACTGTGGGTAGAAATGCCACGGTTATTCAGGAACTAGTAGTGAATCAGGGAACTAAGTTACTTGCTACTGTATGTACCAATACTTATATTGATAATTCATTGCAATAAAAATAATTAAATTCAATACAAAGAAATGGTGGAGAAAGATCTGAAGTAACTTATATATATACAAAAAAAACCCAAAAAACCCAAAAAAACCCAACAACAACAGAATCCCATTTTCCTGTAATCGAAACGGATGAGAGCAACACATTTGCACCCAGATGGGGCAATCTTTTTCATTTCATTGAGGAGCTGTCATTGCTTGCTTTTTTTAAAGTTCTTTTCCTTATCCTTATAGCACTCATTGAAAAAAAAGGAAAGAAAACAAAACTATACTAAGAGATTTTTTCTCGTGAAGATTCTGGGATTTACTCTGGCACACCCACCTAATTGCAGACATGGAAGTGCAACACAATATAGAAATAACTAGGGCTTTTGTGTGATGCTTAGCTGGTAAACACAGTTAGCTGAACCCAGCTGTGCCTACATAATTACTTCCCACTGCCTACACCATCTAAAGAGGGAAAGCAAAGCAAACTATATAGACCAGCTACATATATTGTTACATTTTAATCTCTCCCTTGAATTTACTTAATAGAATACACTTGTCAGGTAAAACCTTGGATTTCCTAATTTTTACAAGTACTTAATTTCATGGTAAATTTGACCAATTCTAAATTGATAACTAGAGCATCCAAAGTGATTGCTGTCAGAATCCTGAGGGCACGTCCCTAGACCTCCCATGTCTAGGGATCCAGCTGTCTGAGTTCAAGGACATCCCTGAAGTGGTGTAATTGTGTAGCCTTGAATGAGACAGCTGCGGGGAAAAAAATAAACCTGTGAGAAAGACATTTAATCAGAGCCTTGCTGAGGGCCCCCTGCTTTCACTAGGGTTTAGCTCAGCTTAAACTCTGGGTCCCACCTTATGCCTTGCTGAACTATGTTAAAGGTATGCCCATGCCTGGCGGCATATCTTGCTTTTATTGACCTGAACTCTGACACCCACAAGCTGGAACGCGCTACAGGTGTCATTGAGCGCACTTCACAAAGAACAAAGTCCAGAGGACGTTGTCTTTAAAAACATGTATAAACTGGATACTTGCAGAGGTCTTCTCTTCTGTTATCGAGAAATGTTATTCTCTTCAATTTGAACCCATTACATTTATGTTTTTCTTCGATATTTCATAGTGATAAGAACGAATAAAGATTATTAATTTGCTTCACCTTCATTGTGAAACCTAAGAAACTAAACTATTCTTTTTCTATTCTATTTTATTAGCAAATTGCAATGGCAACTACAATCTATTATGGTGGAAAGGATACAATAATACAGAAAATATTAACTTTTGATGAAACAAGTGTATGGATATTGTAATTGCTGACCTTTCAGTTATGGTTCAGGGTTATTGTTTCAGTTTTTTACAACATTGTTTCAAAAATTAAAATGTATTCTATATTTTTATTTCTCAAAAATAAAAATTTGTGGGTTTATATCTTGAAAACTGAAAACATTCTCATTTATATTTTACTTTTATCTAAAGACATAAGACAGGTCTGAACTGATTTCAAGATTTCAACACATATATATTTAAAAAATATTAATCTGACAACAATACAGAACTGCTTAATGGGAGAGCAGAATCAGTTTCAGTGGCTTCTTTTTATAATATTCATGTTAATCTCCTTAACATAATAGTTTGCATCAGTTTCAGAAAAACTCAGTGATCCAATAAAGATGCTAGGGCCACCATTACTAATTTTTTGTTGTTGTTGTTGTTAATGTTAATCATTCAAAACATGGTGCGTTACACAATGATCTGTCTAAACTACTGTTCATTTCAAGCTCCTTCATTTTTAGAACGCTTTCAGAGGATCTGCAAATTAAACTAATTCCTTACCAGGTAACATATCACCAATTCACCTTTGACATGACATTTATCTAATTTTTTTCTCATTTTCAGTGGTTCATAAGCACAGTCAAAACAGGAATGCTCATTAGATTTTTCTCATCTCTAAAGGGAATTGAACACATTCAGTACTGGAAATACATATTCATCTTCAGAAATACTGCATACCACAGTTCATCTTCTTTGAGCTATATTTCTGTAATCGATGGTTTCATGTTGAGATGGTGTTTTTCATCCTTCTGAACAATTAAAAAACAATTTTAAGAAAATGAAGAAAAATCAAGTACTGTCATATTTACTCATTGTGTGATCCATCATATGACCTGATCTAGTCTACATTCTATCATGTGAAATCTATTTTGTTTACAAGATATTTCTAAAAGTTGAATTGAAGGCTTTTTTCTCTCTTTTTCTTTTTCTTTTTTTTTTTTTTTTCCCTTTAATGATCAGTAGAATTACTGTTGTTTTACACAAGGGTGTATAGAAACAAAGCCATGGAATGCTATGAAAGATCAGATGCCATGTTCAAATAAATTTTGGACTCTACCTCTATTCTAACATAAGCATTGGGTGTTTAAGGTAACATCTCCCCTAGGCTTAACAAAGGAGCTAGATTTGGTCCAAAGGGCCACCGGTGAACATAGGTCCTGATTTGAGGTAAAACAGAACAGATTCAGTTTACATTTTAGCTAAGCCTCTTTTAACTAACAACTCTGTGAAATTAACAGTATATTGTGGAGACACTGTTCACTCTCAAAGTGATAAGACCCATTTATTTATAATTATGCCAAGGAATGGTACGTAGAGAAGCTTTTGCTTATACTTATTGCTATAACAACCAAGGTCAGCTAACTTTGTTATTTGCCCTGTTGGAGGGCTGGAAGTGGAAAAGCGTGGAGGATCACGCCTGCAGGGAGAGGCGGACAGGACAGGTGATCCAAAACTGACCAACGGGATATTCCATCCCATTTGCATCGTGCTCAGTATAAAAGCTGAGGGATCAAAGGCATCAGCCTCTTTCTTCAATGGCCGGTGTCCAAGGAGGACTCTGTCTGCTTGTTTGACTTTGATCCTGATCCGTGCATTCCTGAATCCAGATCCAGAATCCAGTTCCTTTCCATTGTTGAGCCTGGTCTGGGGCTTTCCCAGTGCCTGCCAGTGACATGATCGTCATCCTGGGAGCTAGATACAGTTTTGTATATATTGTATATATTTCATTTTTTTCTTTTTGTTATTTTATTAATATTTTCATTAAAGTAGTTTAGTTTTCGTCTAAACTCATAAATTTCTGTCTCTCTCTCCCTCCTATCCTTGGAGCATCCGTCATTTGCTTCAGTGGCCAGTCCGGCCAAAACCACGACAACATCCCAAAACAAGTTTTGATAAATAACATTATATGTGTATGTTTAGTTGCACACGAAAGTTTCTGAAATAATGCAAAAGAATTTATTTTTTAAGTACTCATTTGGCTCCAGTATTAATACTATTAAACGGAATGCACGGCCTTTCCACTTAGAAAACAAGAAAGTGAGAAAAAAAAGGCTAAATTATGAAGAACCCAGCACAGGACAAAGTGAGAGTATTTAATTTACTCTTTCACATCACTGAACACATACAAAACTTACATGTTTACAAAAGCCTTTGAGTTTTGTTTCACAAAGATACTGATCAATAAAATGCTAACGTGTACTTGTTTGCTTCAGATTGGAAATTGTTGTCGTAAGAGAGTACTCTCTTCACTGGTCCATGAATTCGATAATTGAGTTTACTTTTATGCTAAATGTATACAAGAAACATTTTTATTATTTTGAAACACGCTCGATCCTTCATAAAATATTTTACATTTTTCCCAGTGAAGCATGCAACTTGTCACTCATGAAAAATAGAGTTCATATTTGCATTAACAGAGCTATGTTAATCACACTACCTTGAAAGATCTGCTAGTATGTTTGCTAATAACTTGTCTGATCTTTCTGAAACCAGCTACTTCTGTGAATGTTAAAGAATACTGATTTTGCCCTTATGTGTTTTTTTTTTCTAATCACTAATATGAAGAAACATCAATTTATCAGTATAAAAATGCATTACTAATATTATTTTCAATGTATAATACACAAATATGAAATCCACATGGTCTGAGTTCATCATTTTACCATTTCTGCAGCATTATAACATAGTACCTAATATAATACAGTACTTAACACCAACAAAGGCAACCAAGAACTTACATTTTTTCTAATATTTTTCTTGGGCTTGAAAATGATGTGTTCACTAGTTTACTTTCATTTGCAATTTGAGATATAGTGAGCACACGGTTCATTTGATTATGCTACATCTGCATTTCATCTGTTCCATCTACATTTAAGGGTCACTCAAATAATCTTATCACAATTCTGGAAAACAACAGCTTCTGGGAAAAAATGCAAGAATTAAGTATTCAGAGTCAAAAGGCAAGAGGGCTGTTGAACTAAAGAGATAAAATAGGTAAACAAAATAGTTAAAATTAGAATTCAAATAAGAAATTAACTAAACAAATCAGAAAGAAATAAATTAACATGGCAGCACGACAACTATTCTCTATGTCTTAGCATCAAAGTTGTGCAAGTAGATCATACTTCTTTGAGCTTTATAATCCATACAACCTTCTTCCTTATTCATCTATCTTTAACTTTGATAAAATAAATGGAAAAAAGTAAGTCAGAGACAGAAACAGGTCAGCAGCAATTGTATTGGCAGTATCCTTCCACTCAGAAATGTGCAGCATGCTATGACAACTTCCTGTTGCCTCCCATGCATCACAGATGCTCCCACACCCTGCCAAAATCCTCCTTTCCTCCTGTTTTCCTATCTAGTTCTGACTGGAGTGTTTGATATCATTGTTCCAATGATGGATAATTTGATTCAACCATACATTGCCTCAGACACCAGCGTATATTCAGACAGTTACCAGACAGATGCTACCATGTCTAGATTGGAGGTGTTTCTTTTGCAAGTGTCTGAAGGTGATATAGGCAGATGCCCTGGCATCCAGACAACTATTTAATTCAAGATATCTCTGTTGAAATTATTTTTATAACCAAATAGAAATTAAGAGAATTAATATGAGTTTCATAGCTCATAGTTCAGTGCTCCACTTTTTTACGTATGACATTTTTTCCCCAGCCATTACTTGCTTTGTCTGTTATGGTTGTAAGCACCTCAGACAATGACCATTTCTTCTCTGTTTCAATACTCTGAGAATTCAGAGCCCTATTCTGAATGTAGCCACATTAATATTGAATACATGTAATAAATACCTTTAAATTAATCTAACACATTATCTTCAAAATAGAATTCTAGAAACACACTGATATTTTTAGGCAGATACCTCCATGGTTATGAAACAGATGAAACCCGGTTTCTTATAGATCTGCTTTATTAGTTTGGCATCTGGAATACCCAAGCCTTTAATCTTAATCATGACAGTCCAAATTGATCAATTCATCTACATGGCCTGTTTGGTTATTAACAACTCCCCATAACTTAAACCAGTTATTCGACCACAAATAATTCTCAAAAATGAGTCTAGAACTTGCAGTACAAACCCAAAAATAAGTTTGACTTCGGAAAGGGAGACATAAGACTATGTAAGAACGTAAGATATTGCTTATGGATTGGAGGGAATGAGAAACAAGAATAAAGCCCTATGTTTCTGTAATCGGAAGCTGAGATCAGAAGGTAGCCTTGTTCTAGATTTGAGGGAGTATTTGATCAGTCCCAAAACCACTGCGTGTGACATCTTTTGCCTAGGCACTTATGAGCATTTTTGTGTTCAGACTTAAACACACCATGCCTTCAAGATAAGTAAACAGAAAAAAAACAAACAATGTCAAAATCACATTAGGGTAGGTATTAAAACAGAATTCCCTTTAATAATGCTCAATTTTGCACAGTTGTTTCTTCAGAAGAGGAACATCTCCACAGTTCAATGGAGCTTGCTACAGTTGAGGCGACACCTAGAGCTGGCTTCACCTTTGTTATTATAGTCAATCTTGATAATTCTTCACACGGTTAAGTTATGTGATCCTCATACAAGCTTAATTTATTTTCCCACAGAAAGTCTATATTTTCTTTAATTTGATATACCTATTCATACTATTTGTAAATGTGATTTTTTTATACATAATTTGTTTTATCTTGTGAAGGATAGATTTTCTTAGTCAATCTAAGGTTATCTTTATCCATCCATCAGGGTGTATTTGTCTACAGATGCAGATTCTTTTAAAACATCATCTTCTACAGTTTTTTTTTTAACAGTGATTCAAAATAGTCTTAAAGAGTATTTGGTCATGCATACAGTAGGCTTCCAACATTTCTTGGGCTCTTTTGACATTCAATTTACCTTGCAGTGTTAAAAGAGATAGATACAAAGATACATACAGACATAAATAGATACATAAAAGAAGGAGGAACCAGGGAACTATAGGCCAGTCAGTCTCACCTCCGTGCCTGGTAAGATTATGGAGCAGATCCTCCTGGAGGCACTGCTGAGGCAGAAGAATAACGAAGAGGTGATCGGGTAAAATCAACATGGCTTCACCGAGGGCAAATCGTGCCTGACAAACCTGGTGGCCTTCTATGAGAAGGTCACAACGTCCATAGGCAAGGGTAGAGCAACTGACATCATTTACCTGGACCTGAGCAAAGCCTTTGACACTGTCCCGCATGACATGCTGGTCTCCAAGCTGATAAAATATGGGTTTGATGGACTGGCGATTCACTGGATAAAGAAATGGCTTGATGGCTGCACCCAAAGAGTGGCTGTTAATGGGTCCATGTCCAAGTGGAGACCAGTGACAAGTGGAGTCCCTCAAGGATCAGTACTGGGACTGGTCTTGTTTAACATCTTCGTCAGCGACATGGACAGTGGCATTGAGTGCACCCTCAGCAAGTTTGTCAACGACACCAAGCTGTGTGTGGTGGCTGACACGCTGGAGGGAAGGGATGCCATCCAGAGGGACCTTGACAGGCTGGAGAGGTGGGCCCATGCCAACCTCATGAAGTTCAACAAGACCAAATGCAAGGTCCTCCATCTGGGTCGGGGCAATTCCAAGCACCGATATAGGCTGGGCAATGACTGGCTTGAGAGCAGCCCTGAAGAAAAGAACTTGGGGGTGCTGGTGGACGAGAGGCTCAACATGAGCCATCAGTGTGCACTAGCAGCCCAGAAAGCCAATCGTATCCTGGGCCACATCAGGACAAGCGTGGCCAGCAGGTCAAGGGAGGTGATTCTCCCCCTCTACTCCACTCTCGTGAGACCCCACCTGGACTACTGCATCCATTTCTGGAGCCCCTACTACAAGAGAGATATGGACATGCTGGAATGTGTCCAGAGAAGGGCCATGAGGATGATCAGAGGGCTGGAGCACCTCTCCTATGAGGACAGACTGAGAGAGTTGGGCTTGTTCAGTCTCGAGAAAAGAAGGCTCTGAGGAGACTTTATTGTGGCCTACCAGTATCTTAAGGGGGCCTACAAAAAAGCTGGTGAGGGACTTTTTAGGATGTCGGGTAATGGTAGGACTAGAGGGAATGAATTAAAACTAGAGATGGGTCGATTCAGACTGGAGGGTAGGAAGAAGTTCTTCACCATGAGGGTGGTGAGACACTGGATCATGTCGCCCAGCGAGGTGGTGGAAGCCCCATGCCTGGAAGTGTTCAATGACAGGCTGGATGGGGCTCTGAGCAACCTGATCTAGTGGGAGGTGTCCCTGCCCATGGCAGGGGGTTGGAACTAGATGATCTTTAAGGTCCCTTCCAACCCTAACAATTCTATGATTCTATGATAATAGTAACATTCTATGATAATAGTAACATGTCTAATATATATATGTATATACACGCAAGCATTTCTAATATATTTCTAACTACTCATAAGTAACATCTTTATATCTAAGTACGGTAGCATAAGTGGCAGCTACTAGAATTTTAAACTTGAATTTATTTAATTCTATTCAGCCTGCAATATGATGAAATGCGTGCTCAGGGTCATTAGGTAAGCCATAAATTGCAAGCGACAAGCAAAATCAGGAACTGAACAACGTAGAGGAAACCAGGGAGGCTGTATTTGCTGCAGACTAGGCCTCTAAAGGCAGAGCAAGCAGAGGACAAACAAGTGTAGGAAAGCAAAGCCCGAGCAGGAACTTGAAATCAGGGATGAGCAAACATGTGTCAAGAGACGAATGAGATGAATGATTGCAACTGCATCCAAAACGCAGACTGAGCAGTCAAGGATGGAATTGTCTCAAAAAGGCAATAGTAACACCACCAACCAGCCTCTGAAAGCAGGCTGTGTCTGACTGGGAGACTGATAGCCTCAAAAGGTTGGGTGCAGACAGATCATCCAGCTGAGGAGGCAGGAAGGAGACCACAACTTCCATGTTCTCATTTTTTTTTCAATCTAAACCTTCCCCATATGTCTTAAACGCTTACCACAAAAGTCAAGGCTTCTCTCGTTTGGTGTGTTAGTGTAAGCACAGAGTAAATCTTTCTCACATCTGCAACATTTATACAGCTTTTCTCTTTTCTGAAATGAAACAGAACGGGTGAGGATTGAACTGAACAAAACATTGAAATGAACTGAACAGAAATGGTGAGGATTTTAATTATCTTTGAGTTCTTATCTCACATGAGGTTTGTTTGAAAACGGGCAACAAGGTTTAAAAAGAAAGAGAAATTAATTAGATAATGAAATGAAGAGAAACAAAAAGACTATGATTACAAATGCTTTTTTTTCCCTATAATCAAAAAGGCTGAAGTTAAGCATGAAGAAACTATCCTCTGTATCACAGCAATAGGAGTAACTATGTGAAACGCAGACAGATTAAGCATTCTTGCTTTAAAATGTTAAATTGCACTGTGCCCTCTTGACCAATATGTAGTCCATTAGAAGCTGAAAATAATTTTGATATGCAGCCTGAACACTGAACTCTAAGAGAAGTTATATTGCTTTGCAGCTTCACAGAATTTTTTTTCCCCAGTCAAAAAAGAATTTATTAGAATGTGATCCAGTGTTTAAACAACTAAGATTTGTGTTACTATTCGGTGGCAATTAAGTAATGAGGAAAAACATTGGAACTGAACAAATATATAAAATAAGGATAACTCTAAAATATATATATGTAGAAAAGAACAACTATGTGTGTGTGTGTGCACATGCACACAAATAAAATTTGAACATTGGTAGGAAAATACCTTCAAGACAATGAAGTGACTATTAATATTTACAAAATCCTTTATAACATTCTGTATGTATAGTTTAGTGTTTATTTAAAGCATGTTGATGAGATAATCTTAAAATATCTTCCAACATTGGTTGACCAATTCATCAAATAGATGCAAACTAAACAAAAAGAAGAAACATTTAAAACATTTTTAAATTAATCAAAATATTCAAGTAGGCTCCAATTTGTTTACCTTTGCTTATTTTTCTTACAAAAATACTGGCAGGATATTTGTTCGCTATATTGTAGTAGTCCTAGTTAGAAGACTACTGCACATTGAGGAGTTAGTACTCCACATAACAACTTGACCTGAGTGCAGGCACATAGCGTGCCATGTAATACTGCACATTTCATTTGGTCTTCAGGACTGTGCTGTACCCATTACTTTACACAGGACATGCTTAGCTGGATAATCATAACAAAAGATCTTGGAGCCAGCACCCAGTTGCCATCAGCAGTGATACCACTGGCATGTCCTTGGCTTTGTCTTGAACTGTAGTAATGTGATTTCCTCCTATGCAACAATACTTCTAAGAAATCCTAAAAAAGTCTCACCCTTTAAAGACCACAATAGTGCTGAACCACACCACAGACAGTATGTGTAGAGCATGCTGCAGCCTCACTGGGGCTGTATCTTGGCATTCCCAGCCTCAGAAAGGATGTAGCATTTTAAAACTAAAAGAAACTGTGAACCTCTTCACGTGCAACACGTATGAACTAAAGGTCCCTTATTTGAGAAGTCCTAGTAGCAAGAAATCTGGCCTGGGTGCCAAACATTTCCCAAAACAGAACTCTATCAGCCAGCTGACTTTTTCTTTCTCTTTTAACAAATTCATTTACCAAAAACATCTGTTCATTGTTTTGTGGAGGTTCTGGCTTGTTACGATTCTAGTAAAAAAGACATTCAGATTCTGTATCTCAGTACAAGACATGGACTTATTGGAGCAGTTCCAGAGGAGGGCCACAAAAATGACCAGAGAGCTAGAGCACCTCTCCTGTGAGAACAGACTGAAAGAGTCGGGGTTGTTCAGCCTAGAGAAGAGAAAGCTCCAGGGAGACCTGATTGTGGCCTTTCAACACTTAAAGAGGGCCTGCAGGAAAGATGTGGACAAACTTTTTAGTAGTTTAGTTTAATAACACGACAATGGGTAATGTTTTTAAACTAAAAGAGGATACATTTAGATTAGATATAAGGAATATTTTTTTTACAATGAGGGTGGTGAAATAGTGGCACAGGTTGCCCAGAGAGGTGGTAGATGCCTCATCCCTGGAAACATTCGAGGTCAGGCTGGACGGGGCTCTGAGCAACCTGATCTAGTTGAAGATGTCCCTGCTTATTGCAGGAGGCGTTGGACTAGATGACCTTTAAAGGTCTCTTCCAACCCAAACTATTTCATGATTCTAAGATTCTATAAAAGGTCTCTTATTGAAGTTAACATTAGAAAAAAAGAGGATAGTATTGATAATATTACATCCCTTCAGATGCTGGGAACCCCAGCTTGGGCAGTATTGAAGCGCTGTCAGTAGGGGTGCAGTGCACTTGTGGAAAGGTTACTTGACATTTTAGTCTTTTGAGCTCTTAAAACATTTCTTAAAACAGGACAACTCTATTCAGCATTTCAACTGTCAAATAGAAAGGATGTTCACCTGAGAACTTGTTGCTGCACTGTCAGGTAAAGGCAAGGACACACAGGTGGTGTAATCGCTGGTACCAAGCAGGACCTGCCTGCAGACTCCTCTGTTACAAGGAGATGGCCATGTTTGTTCTACAGCCAAGGGCCGTGAGCAACACAGCACAAGCCCGTGCATGCTCAGGTTACCAGTTATGTGGACCACTGTCTCCTCCCTGAACAACTGGCATCCTGTCAGTATCACTACATCCATGCACCTTGAAAAAAACTAAAAAAGCTTCTCACCATTCAACTGTCTTATTCCACTTGCATGCTCATGAAGCGGTCCATTCAAAATGGAAACATTCCAAAGCATAACATTGAAAAAGCAATAAGAGAGGGGGTGGCAGGGTGGGGGACAGGGAAGGAGATATCACGATGGTCTTCCTTCTGTGTTTTTTATGTTTCCCACATCCTCATTTGGGTCAAAGATTTTCCTATAAAACCAGAAGTCTGGTGGAAGGAAAATACTATTTTTGTATCAAATCTGCCGAGAATGTAGTTTGTACTGACTTCTGATGAAGATGTTATTCAGCAATCTTCACATTTTGTTTTTTAGAACCAGAACATGAATTTAGGAAAATAATTATTGATATGCAAGCTTGAAAATTTCAGCTACCAGCTTGAAGCACCAAATTTGCATAAAATGTTTCCTTTCAAGTGCTTGATTCTTAAAACAATTCTAAATAGCATGTAAACCATTACTGAAGCAAAATTACATTTCAAAGTGGTACAGAGTGATCTAGCTTCTCAACCGTCACTGGCATTAATAAGAGTCGCACAGCGTAAGTCCCTGTGCACCACTTTGAAAGTTTACTGCCGAGTGTCTCCATTAATCACATCACAGAGGGAACATCCCACATCAGCTGTTTTTTATTAAAACTGAATAACTCCATTTATATATTTTATCTTTATCTATGAATCTCTGTACAGAGACCCTCCCTCAAGCAATTATTTGCTATGAAATTTCATATTTATTCATATTAGCTATGCCCTTTCTCTTAGTGGAAAGCCCAAGGTAAAATTGTAATGTCATTTGGGACAGTAGAGGTAACCTTAGCTATTTAATGATTTACTAGTTTTATAGTAATAGCCATCTGCAGTCACTTATTTGCTTTTGCAATTCTTGTAGTCAAGCAAAGTTGTTTTTTTTTTTTCCTTTTTTTGGTGTATGATAACAATGTTTGCGAGGAGGATATTGAGCATCTCTCTTCTGTGGATAGTCAGGATACTCGAGATAGAAGTGTGTGTTGATTACAAAGTGAAGAAGAAGGTCTACAGGTACGCCGTTGGCACATGATGTTTTCTAATTCTCTCACCTCACTTACAGACAGCAGGAAAACAACGGATCTAAGTCTATTAAAGGAAATGTGAAAGCCAGTGAGATACCATTATTACTTCAAGTACTTAAAAAACTTGAGACAGGTGGGCAACAGTAAACATCTTCCATGAAAAATTTCACAAGAAACAAACACCACCAAAACTACCTTTCTTTCCTTTTTTCTTAATTTTTTTCTCACTGTTTCAGGTGAGAAGGCCCAACAACAACAAATTCTACAGTAAAGCAGCAGACAAACAGAAATACAACTTTTTTTTAGGGAAATACATGTTGATCAGTTGAATATTTTTGCACTTCTAGTAACCATCAGTGATTTAGTGTCTTGCAATGCATGTATTTTCTTGGAAAGGTGTTTTAAAATATTCAGTTCCTCGGTATTGGCTAAGCATATATGTTATTGTCAGTTTCTAGCACAATAAACTGTGTGTTTGCCCTTAATCACAAAGCTAAAATCATGTCTTGATATAAAGCAGTACAGATAAGTGTATATTTTATATAATTTCCTGGATTTTGACAATTACCCCCATATTTTCTTACTCTTATTTGACATCTGTAAGCAACATCTTCAAAACAAGTTTTGCCAAAACTGGCATTTTGAATGATTGGTTGATGTAGACAGGGTTACTCCTTCAGAGACTTAAAAATATATAGCTCTCTGCTTAGAAAAGGCTTCAAAATGCTTTCAAGATGGATATGGCTACTGAATGAAAAATGTTTCAACACCAGTTCAAACAGTACTTATTGAATAAAACATATTCCTCTAAACTAAATAAATACAGTGTTTACAGCAATTCAGAAGAGGAAAGACTGAAAGTTAGAAATAGCTGTATTGATTTGTTTTGGTGTTAGCTCAGATTCCAGCCATCGATACCGACTACAGGTGTATGCCCTTGTGGATAGGGTACTTCAATCAATATTTTATTGGCTGTGAGCACTTTTTCAACAAAAAATTGCAGTATCAGCCTACGTATCAAATTGCATTTAGTCATTTATAGGTATCTTCTGTTATTGATTGTCAAGACTTTGTCCAGGAAGGCCGTCAGTATATAGCAACCATATGCATACTTTGCTGGATTTGAATATTTTTGGTCAAATTTAGTTCTATTTCATCAAAATGTTTATATTCTGGGGGCCTTTGAATCACGTTTCCCCTACAGATCACTTGCACCTCTAGCTGACACCTAACAAATGATAATTTTTTCATTTGTCTAGGAGGGGTTTCCAGAAATATATGTAAATGAATTATTACCTACATGTATACACACGTGGGAAACAGATGGAACAGAGAGCTGAGACCAAGGGAGAACCTCTCAAACTTAATCACAGTAGAACCTTTTTTTCATATTTTTGTTTTTTTCATTCATATAACCCACATACCATGTCAGTAAAAGTACTACTCTTTGAAGTCAAATCCTCAGAAAATCTGCATCAGAAAGGATATAAGCAATAAATGTAATTGCTGGAGAAAGACCTCAGTGCAAATGGTAACATGTATTTTTCATATACATACAACAGACAGTCTTGTTACATCTTGAGACTTTTTTTTTTTTTACAAAGTAGAGATTACACATATATGAAAATATCTTCATTAAATTATAAGATAAACAAAAAGTAATTAGGCCATGCCTGCACTTCCTTTGTAATATGTTTAAATGAGCCCTATTGCTTCAGAGGTAGCACTATTCATTCCTAAATACACAGAATATTTCTCACTATGAAATACGTCTCAAACACTTTCACATTCTGAATACTGTAATAAAGAGGAAGTTGTCAAGAAATGTTGTAAAGATGAATCTTAAGACAAATGTTAAATACACGGTAGAAGCAAAGAAATGGAGTAAATTCCATCTTTAGTCTGTAAAGTCCTAAGAAATAAAAGTTTGAAAAGTCAATTTTATTTCTTTACCATCATTACCACTGACTCTGTAAATGAAAACGTTTGGAGACACAAGCACACAGCATTCATTAGATTTCCATCCAGAAATATTTTACTTAACACAGCATTATATTTACAGAGTATTTCACACTAATATTCACACTGCCATTGTGAGTTGTTCTTTTAATTGATTATGCTTAGAAAAAACTGGAAGTTACATAGCAAATCTATGATGGATTCAGGTCTGAGAGCAGACTCCTGGCTCTCAGACCTGCATTACAGGTACCTTTTAAGTAACCAGATGCTGTTTGTAAAATGTGTTAGTGATTGATAGCTCTGAAAATATTGCTGATTATAAGGAATATATATGGATTATATATCAAACAATATATTCATTTTCTTTGAACACTTTCTGTTTCATAGTTCTCTAGCCACATTGTTAAAGTATTCAATAAGAAAATTACAAGTCAGTTACTCCAACCTGTAGAAAGTAGAATGACATAAATAATGTATTTATCATCTCAAAGAATAACTCACCAGCTGCCAAGATCAGTTAAAGCTGAAAGGCAATATTAAGAAACTATGATCACCATAAAATATTAAAGGCGTTGCTTAGGTATCTACTGTTGGATTCCTTACGGTCCTGCTTAGCTACTATCCAAATACACAGAGAATAATAGGATAATGAGTTGACCTGCTTGGTTCCTTTAAAAATGTAGGTCAGGTGTTCCCTGCCTGAAGAAATTACCTGGTGACTCAGGTTGCATGGAGCATTAGCTCACCAGGAGGCTGGTCGTATATCACTGTCATGTAGTGGAATAAGGGGAAAAACCATGATAAAAATGAGGAAAGGAATTACAAAGGAGGACAAAAAGAAGACCTAAATTTTAATTAGGTTCCAAAGAAGTGTATTGATTGTATATATATTTGTCAGGGAACTGGGTTTGATAGTGATGTCATAACAAAAATATCTTTCAGTGCAAAACACCTATCAAAGTTGTTTTCAACATTAGCTTCTAAGCGAAATACTATTAAAAAAATAAGTGTGTCATGATGTGATACATTAAATTACAAGCACACGTTAACTACGCTAACTACGCTAATACTGTAATAATAAAACAATAAGAATTATCTTAATATTACAAGATTTTTACAGCTCTTTTGTAATAAAATTGTAACCAATTATAAAGATTATAGTCTAAAAAGCAGATGTATTTTGAGAAGACTTGAACAACACTTGACCAACTAATGGTATTACCAATAATCTTGTTAGTAACTGTGGTTATTATATTTTTCCAGTCCTTATCCGGCAATTAACTATGTGGATACAAATCATGTGTCCCACATGATGCTCCACGCAAGTCATAGCAGGGTAGACAATGTGGAGTCCTGAAAGTAGTGAATGAAGGTGTTGCAACTATTATAGACTCAAAGGGTTTTAAGCTTTACCATATTGCTTTATGATCTTATATACCTTTATTTGCTAAATTAAAGATTCTTCTTATGCCAAGCAACAATTTTAATTAAATAACTGTTGAACTTGAACAAGTCATCTTTGATTAGCTGCACTTAATTTTCTTACACCTCTCATCATTGAAAGGTTTTATTTTTCTTTTCCCTGAAAACCCTGGCTTTGTGTTTCAAGTAGTTTGATTGTTTTGTAATGATTTGTAAACAAAATTAAAATTCATACTTACGAAAAAGAAATGCAGGAATGAAGAATATGGAGAAGAAATGCAGAACAATACGGGAAAAAAAGATGTCTGAACTTACAGAGGCTTTAGAGAGTTTAGCCTTATTTGGGAGGGAAGAGGGACAGAAATTACATTCATCTTGGAACATGGTCAGTCAGAACAGAAAAACAAATCTGAAAAAGATTTGCTTTTTTAAAGAAGTTACACCTAAGAAACAAAGACCTGTAAAGAATAATTACAGATGAATTTATAACATGCAGAAGCAGAAGAAAAGCCTCCTGAATACTCATCTGTATATTTAAAAACAAAACAACTGTATACATTGCATTACAGTCAAACCTAAAGCATTCGATTTTATTTTGTTTTAGAGAGACTGTCTATGGCTGAAGATACTGATACTGTACCATGTCCACCACAAGCATCAATTGTTTTTCTAATCCTCCACAGTCTGGAAATGAATGCAGCCATGAAACTTACTTCTTCCAAGTCAGTGCACGTTTATAAATTTCATTGGCTGATCTGCATTGTGGGCAGCATTATATATTATACTTACTCAAGTAGCAGAGGTCTTCACAGTGAATCTTAGTTTCCAGCTCTGCCTGTTTCATATAGATGTTAGTGTAAGAAATAGTGGCGTATTTCGCTCATTTTTATATATAAAAAAAAACAATTGTAAAACAGGAATATTAAAGCTATAATTTGGAACACCCAGTAAAAGTTTGAGAATGCCTGTGTGACATCAGTCTGCCTTTCTTGCACATGTACATCATGCTACTTTTGTAGGATTCAGTATACCCTTATACTGACAGGTAAATTAGTCAGGTAGGACTGAGCAGGTACCTCTCACTGTTAACTGAAGAGAGAATGCAAGCACTGCTTTAAGCAGTGGAAAGAGCAAGACCAGCTCAAGTGAATGAAAATTAGCTACAGTAATTACGCTCTACTTTTGCTTTCTTTAATTAATTTCATAATAAATTGGTCCTAATTTTAATCTGCCTTAAACTATTTGGAATTGGGAATAACATCACAGAAATCTATTCTTAAAATTATATAAATTCAGAGCAACTGATAGTAAAACATGTTCAAAGCATATAGTCTTCTCTTGAAGAAACTAAAGGAATAATTTTACCTCCTATCATCTTCATGTCAACTTATCAGGAATCAGAAGCAGAGAATAAAGACATGATTTTTAGGAAGTGTACTGGATTCTATTTGTTCATTTCAGCCTCTACCTAGAAAGGAATCTTCGATATATAGTTCTGCAGTTTTCGTTCTCTGTTCTTAGCTAATTTTGTTCAAAATCTTCAGGCTCTCATTTGAGCTAGCACTCGTTTGAGTATCCTTTACATTGTATAATTTATCTGATTTTTTTTTACTTCCATAGCAAATAGGTTTATTTAGGCCACTCCCTTGCTTTAGAGCAAGAAACAAGTTTAAGCATCACATGAAGAAAACAGACTGGCTTTTATGTATTTAAGTTCTTCCCTTGAAGTGAAAACAGAAGGAAAAACATTTTTATTGTTTCTGCTTTTTTTCTCACAGATTACATGCTTTTTGCTTCAACCAGGAATTCATTTCATGGACAAAGCTACAATACAATTACTCAGTGCTTTCAGTAATTATTAATGATGTTGAACCAATTCCTTTTAGTTGGAGGAAGGGTGTTTCTTGCCCTCTCTCCTGCTTGTTATGGTGATAGAACCTCTGATGGCTTAATTAGAAGAGAAATGTTAAGAGAAGTTAATAGGATAAAAGATTGCTAAGTTTCATGATCACAATTTTTCTTTCCATACTGTGGCTAAAGTAATTAAACCCTATGGTTCTTTCCTGGCTTTCAGGTGAAGTGAAGGGTTCTTAGAGTGTTTATTAATACAAGATTTTCTAGCTAAAGATTTCAAACTTTCTTTAAAATACTGAGAAACAATATTGCTTTGTAAGAGACTCCACAGTTTAGAAACACAAAATCTGTATTATAAAGTAAAGCAATTTACACAGAAGAGAATCTGAACCATATTCAAGGCTATGACAATGCTAAACATGCTATATATAGCTGATTTACCCCTACTAACTGTGGTTCATACAATAGACCTTTTAGCAAACGGAAAAGTAAAGAACAATGAGGTTGACTGCTTAACAGGTAAGAGCAAGTTACAGATGTTTAAGCAAGCTGTTGTATTCAGTGCTTTCATAGCCTTCCTGTCATGGTTTAACCCCAGCCAGCAGACGCTCATTCCCCCCACCCCCTTCCAAGAAAAAGGAAAAATTTGTGGGTTGAGATAAAGGCAGTTTAACAGAACAGAGAAGGAAAGAGGAAAAAAACAACAATGATAAAGGAATAGACAAAACATGATTAATGTACTCACCAACTAGACACAAGAAATCCCCAACCTCCTTGGCTAGTTTGAGTCAGCTGACCCCCGGCTGTGGTCCCAGCTCCTTGTGAAACTTAACGCTATCCCTGCCAGAACCAGGACAACTCCACAAAAGGAGGAGCTGTAACCACAAATGCCATAAGGTTCATTTCAGGAAGAAAATAGAATTTCAAATCAAAATTATGAAGATAGGGTTATGGGATATACATTGTGTTGTATGCCAGGCTTTAAGGCTTGAAAAACAATATTTGGAAATATTATATGATCTATCTACTGTCATCTTTGATCATCGGTGATTATATTTTTCATAATTATAGGGGGTACAGGAGATCTTGTATGATTGGAAAAAGGGAAATATCATAGTTTCTATTAAAAAGGAAGAAAGAAGATTGCACAGAATTATAAAAGAGTCAGTGTAACTTCATTCTTTGCTTAGGCTCTGGGAAAACGTATTTAAAATTTATGTCTAAATGCCTAGAAGAGGTATAATCAGATCCTAGAATGGATTTTTTTTTTTTTTGGTAAATGTATCTTGTCAAACAAAAGCTATTACCTCTTTAAAGAGAATAAAAAGTATCTGTATAACATGAATATTAAGTACCACTGGGTACTGTCCTCATGCTAGACCTGTTTCTGCTTATTGTTTACATTATAGACTTAGGTAGTATAGTGGATAATAAGTTTATAGTACTTGTAAAGGATATTAAATTGCAAGGTGAAATTGTCAGAATTCAAAGAATCTGGAAAAAAATGTCAGAATCATAAAATATTACCGTGACAGTTTTAAATCAAGAAAACAAAATTTTGTGAGAATTGTCCATTTGACAGCACCAAGAATGATAGAAGTTTAGGGGAAGAAAAAACACCACCAAACCCCAAACCAAAAGATAAACATCAACAAAAACTGAGAGAAATACTATGAGGAATTGGGCAGTTATATAAAAATAAAAATTGACATGAGATCTAGCAACTTTCTTCAACTAGCATTGCATACTTGCCCTATTTTTATACCCTTGTTTTCTTTTCCTACACGATCCCATTTGGTTAACACAAAAAGTGAGCCAGGTGGTACTTAAGCCTAACTCAGTATGGCCATTCTTATACAGAAGAGGTAGTTATCTGGACATAATGATGAAATTGGACTCAATTCTAGGGCCAGTTCTGTTCAATATATTTACCAATGATCCGAATGGAGGAGTTGAATGCACCATTACTAAGCTTGCTGATGATATTGAATTGGGACGTGCTGTTGACTCTCGAGGGACAAGAAGCCTTGCAGAGTGATTTAGACAGATTGGAGCGTTGGGAATGGAATGAAATTTAACTAGTTGAAATTCCGAATTTCACACCTAGGATGGAGTAAATTGGGAGAGGAGTGTCTGGAGAGCAGCCCTATGGAAAGGGATCTGGGTGTGCTGGTCGACAGTAGGATCAACAGGAGTCAGCAGTGTGCCCTGGCAGCCAGAGGGCAAACCACATCCTGGGGTGCATCAAACACAGCATGACCAGCTGGTCCAAAGAGGTGATTATCCGGCTGTGTTCAGCAGCCTTACCTTGAGTACTGCGTGCTTTTCTGGGCCCCACAATTTAAAAAAGGTGTTAAACTACTGGAATGCATCCAGAGGAGGGCAAGAAAGATGGTGAAAGGACTGGAAGGCATGTCCTGTGAGGAGTGGCTAAGGACTTTGGGCTTGTCTAGCTTGGAGAAAAAGGAGGCTGAAAGGTGAACTCATTGCTCTCTACAGCTTCCTGAGGCGGGTAAGTGGAGAGACAGGTGTTAATCTCTTCTGCCTCGTATCCAGTGGTAGGACGTGTGGGAATGGTTCAAAACTGGACCAGGAGAAGTTTATTCTGGACATTTGGAAGCACTTCTTTACCGAGGGAGTGGTCAAACACTGGAACAGGCTTCCTAAGGAGGTGGTTGTTGCTCCATGCGTGTTAGTGTTTAAGAGGCCTTTGGGCAAGGCCCTTTATAACATGCTTTAACTTCTGAGAGACTTATGTCTTATGGTTTTGTATAGGACTTTGCAGTTCGACACACCACTAATCATGCTAATTTTCTCATATAGCTCCTGGATCAGACAATCCGATCAGATTTGTAGCAAATCAGCTTGATGAACAGGCAGAGACTTACATGCACTTCTAGTTCATGTGAACTGGTCTTTTAATAGGCCTGCACAGCTCTTAGTGTAAGTTCTCATTCAGTATGACATTAGTGCTTTCACTCAAATATATTAGTAGGTATTCATAAATATACATATATTAAATGAAAATATATTTACATATTAAATTTACATATAACTGTTATCCACTAATTTACTATTAGTAAAAATATACAGAAGGGGAGAGGATGACTGGATGAATTTTTGTGTTATCTAAAGCAAGTCACAACTTTGTCAATGTTTGTCAAATAGACTGGACAAATAGAAGTGCCTGTGTACAGGAAAGTAGTTGACAGTGAAGACCTGCTGTCAATACTCTATACATTTAAGGGTATTCTTTTTTTCACTTTAGACAAGGAACAATCTGGTGCACGCACTGAACACGCATTTGCAGCTGAAGTGCTTCTGAATTGCACCTTCCAGTTTACTGAAAGGAATTCAGTTCATGCCCTCTGGGACTGCTCCACAATCTGGACCAAAGCACAGTAACTAAAGACAAATGGGACATTCACTTAAAGGACATAGTCTTGATGCCAGCTAAAATTGTGTTTTATAGTCCTTTTAATCTGCATTCCTTGTCTATGTTCATTGTAAAGGAATCCTGGTCACAATTTGCATAATAAGACTCACCATATGTGTATAATGCAGCCAGATTGCTAGCTTTGCAGTGCTTCCATTGCAGTTACTCTTCTTTCTTCATTCTTTTTTAATCAGGTTTTGGATTTTATAGCTGAGTTTGTTGGCTGAGTTTTAGATGTGTTTTTGCCATTACCTCCATGACAGAAAGCTAAAAGGTCTTCTATCTATGCTATGATAAAAAGTGACCACAGCTAAACAGTGAAATGAATCAGTGATTGACTTGTGTATTATTAGTGTATATGAATTACTCCAGTAAACAGTTTATTAAACAAATGTCTATATCTGTTACAGATTGCCTTTATATGCATCAGTTTTTACCAAAATAAGTCAATATGGAGTTCTTTTTCACCTTGCAACATGCAGATGAGATTTAGTCATTTCTAGGTGAAAGCTCAGTATGCTATCAATCAGCAACAGTACATATTGAGGAAATTTAAAAGTGAGTAGTATAGACATGTATTAAAAGAAGGAACAAGTTTGCATGTTTAGTCATGCAAACATGCTACTGATAGCATGTTTGAGAGCTCAGAGATACAAACATAAAAATCTCAAAGAAACATAGTGCAAAACCAGCAAATATGAGGAAGAAGAAATTTCAGTTACTTATTTCAGTTACTTCTTCAGGAAGAAGAAATTTCAGTTACTTATTATCCCCACAGAGAGGGAATGAGCTCTAAAAGGCCAGGTATATCCCATAGCTGTGTGTGACCCACAGGAAGGAGAGGTATTTACCTAAGCGTTTTTTTAATTGTTCTTTTTCTCAATATTTGAATCAGTGGTCAGAAGTTTGTGGTAACTGGGAATAAATTAAATTAAATTAAATAAAAATTCTCCATCTCAAAGCTGTTTTGCCCACTGCAGTAAGAAATTAGAATAAGGTAGCATCCCATGCACAAAGTGATCCATAATACGTTGCCAGAAAACATTTCTCATGAAATGTGTAGATGAAACATTTCCCAAAGGAATGTTAAAATTAAAAGGTTTTTTTGTAAGTTAAATATAGTAGCTTCAAGATTTTTATTTGACCTTCATTCATTTTAATTATGAAATTAAAAGTCTTATCTGTTTTAAAACTAGTCTTCTCTTAGAGTAATCTACATATTAACAGTGATTTATAATAAATATGCAAAATATTAGGAAAAAGTATATAACATTTTTGTATTATGAGACTATAAACACCTATTGATAGAAATTGCGCCTTTGGGTATTAACCAGCATGTTGGCCCCAAAGCTGATTTCATTCTGTCTGGATTAGAATACAGATTTGTTCATCTTCCCTGGTCTTTTCCCTCTCTAGGAAGACTGGGAGAGTGATTCAAGAAACTGGAAGGTGTGTTTAGTGCATGGTAGATGTTCTTCAGCAGTATGGCCTCATTGGTAATACAGCAGCACACATGGTACTCACAGTCATATATATTAAGACCTTGTGGCCTCATCTGTATTGGGTGCAGGTGCTGGGCGCTGGCAGTGGTGGGACTGCAGGGTGGCCTCTGTGAGACGAGGCCAGAGGCTGCCCTGTGCTGGACACAGACAGTTCCAGCGAGCTCCATCAGACCCACCGCAGGGCACAGCTAAGCAGACAGTGCCTCTAGGAAAACACATTTGAGAAAAAGTAAAACATGGCATGACTGGGAGGAGTAAGGAAAAAACCAAATGTATAAGAAACAACCTGCAAACACGAACATCAGAGAAGAAGGAGGGGGAGAGGGTGCTCCAAGTGCTGGAGAGACAATGGTGGAACAGGCAGTATTTCTCACTACCCAAATCTATTTTATTTGTCAATAAATTAAATTAATTTTTCCCAAGTTGGGTCTGTTTTGCCCATAATGGTAACTGGTAAAGTGATTTCCCTGTCTTCACCTTGACCGACATATCATTTTGTCCATCTGCTCTGCTGATTAGGGAGAATGAGTGTCGCTGAATGGGCATCTCACAGCTGACCAAGGTCAACCCGCCACAAAAGCAGAGAATACAGAAGGGCCCAAATTAATAGCCAGTACGACTTCTGAAGAAGCTTTAAGCTGGAGCATCATGAACATCTGCAGTAAATCATGAGTTATTGATTCTTTGGGGGTATAGGAACAAATTCTTATTAATTTACTGTGTATTAAAAATACTGTAAGTGAAAACTTGAAGGATATTTCAGAATTCTGATGATGTCATAAGCATGTACTTTTTGTGTTGCAATTTATGGTATTTCAAAACTATTAATTATTTGAACTGAGCCATGCTAACTGACAACCATCTTCCTCCCTGATACAAATGCAAGCTTCACTGGCTTATGTCTTTTACTTCTGATAGACTTACAATCAATCCAGATTTTACATTTCTGTCTTGATCCTCTGCCTCTGAGTTCTGTGCTTGGAAAAAACAAGATATATTCTTCAACATTGAAAATGTACTTTACTTCAGAAAGATTGGAGCTCAAAATACACATGATTTGGAGGTATGCAAAACTATTGAGGTACTTCAGAAATTTTTGTAAGTATTTGAGTTTGAAAGTAAGTGGAATTCTGAGCTCACGCAGTACAAAGGGATTTAAAATTACTGGAGCACTTTTCCTAATTTGGGAGACTGGGAGATTGGGAGTTTCCCAGTTCAGAATTTTTGTGGTTATATTAATGCATAATGAACTATGAATGGTAGTTTAAATGTTTGATCACCCAAGACTGGGTGCATAGTAGATCTTGTCAGGAGTCTAAAGAAACTAACTGCACTAATGAGAGTATCGTAATGGACTATTAACCTGCTTTCTCTTCTGACTCTTGCTACTCTGATATATATGGCCAGGTCTTTCATATCACTTTGCTTTTCATTCTTCTGACCCTTTAATGACACAGAAGTGCTAAAGTTTTTAGTGGCTGGATTCTTACTATTTTTTTTTTCCTTCCCATCTTGCTTTCCCTTTTTCACAGTTATGAGAAACTCTTTTTGCATAAGCACTAATAACTTGTTATTTTGAAACTATCTGCTGTACATTGCAAAGAGTGAAAAAAAACCAGGAGGATGAGAAGTCAAAGTTTCATGTTCTCCTGACGTCCCCAGTGTTCCTGTCAAAGAACAGCAGAAATCCATTTCTCTTTCAATTCACCTGGCTTTCTCTTTCTATCTCCACCAGAAGTCAAAAAACAAAATTGCTGTTGTACAGATAGACATACACAGTCTACTTGAAATATTTCACAGATGATGTGAAGAAGATGGGCAAAATATAGGATCGTAGAATATTTTTTTACTAATTGTCTCTTGTGGTGTTTTCTTATTTATTTTTTTTCTGTTTTATTTTCTTTTTGGTTTGTTTGGTCTATTTTTCTCTAAAATTTGGATTCTATTTGTAGTTGCTTCTGGAAATTCATAGGGATTTATGCAGCCAATAGATTCTGCTAGCTGTTTCCTGAAAAGATATCCTGATTAAAAAGGGGCGTCAGCAGCAGTCTGTAACAGACAGCTGAACGAGGAATATTGTCTTCCTGCTCATCTGCTTTGTGGAGCACCTGTTTAGCTGATAGGCAGGAGTCATATCAGCTAACACAGACATCAGCTGTCACCAGGGCAGGGGATGTCAAGATGGCCTAGAAATTTTGTTGGACGGTTTGGGACTCGGTGACTGAGATGGTGGTGTGCTGTGGTCATTTCTTTATCTTTAACCAGCTGGAGAAAGTACTTGTGGCAAACCGGAGTCTTCAACACAGGTGGAGCTGCAGAGGGTGCCTGGTGCCCCTCCTGCTCTGGGATGACAGCAGGAGGTACAAGAAGAAGAAGCAAGCAGACTACTTTGCATCAAGATGCTGAACAGGAGCCCGACAGTGTTTTTACAGACACTTTGCAGAGGCAAAGGCTTTGAGTCACACAATGCAAGGAAGGAGTAACTGTTAAAAGCTATGCTTAATGGCAGACCAAGACTCCAAAGATGGGGGAAACTGGAAGCTTGTGGCAACAAGAAAAATACTTCACCACCACCCTCAGCATCAGTGCAATGGCTTAATCAACAAAGAAGGGGAACAAGTCCAATTAAGGTATGCTTCCAATCCAGCTTGCACGGACCGACCATGAGTACTGAAAGGAAGCAGTGGGTGACAATGGTTGGAGATTACCTTCTGCAAGGGTTAGAGGCACCAATGGTTCATCTAGGCAGACATTCCTGGGAGCTTTGTTGCTTGCAGAGGGGAAAACTCAGGATGTTGCTGCTGAAAACTCATCTGGCCTTTGGAGCCAACCCTTGCAGTTCATACACGTGAACAGTAACATTATCAAGGGAGACCTAGAAGTCGTCAAAAGTGACTACACAGTCTTGGGGGCAAAGGTGATGGACAGGAAAGTCCAGGAGGTCTTGATCTTACAGGTGAACAGGCAAGGCTTGTTTAGAAGAAGATGCATCCTAAAAGTTACCAACTGGCTGTTACTGGTGCTACAGGCAGGACTTTGGCTATTTGTACCATGCTCTCATCTTTGAGGAAAAAGAACTAACAATATAAAAGGCTCAGGTAACAAAGAATGGCAAGAGCACCTTTCACAGCAATTTTCTAACCTTGTGAGGAAAGTTTTAAACATGGTATGTCAGCGGAAGGCGATCACAGCTTGCAGATAAATCAGGGAACAGGTGGTAAGTCCTTGGGGCAGTGTGATGGGAGTAAGACTCGTAAAACATGAATGTGATCATAAAACCTAAAACACAAGGCTTGCACACAATGCCAGCAGCCCAGAAAACAAACAGAATACAGTTTCATATGCAGATGGGAAGATACAGGCCTTTACAGAAAGACAGGAGTAGAAGAAAAGGGTAAGTGTAATTTCCTTTTGCATCAAGAGCAGCACAGATGTTTGGATCTCCTTTGTGGAGTGGATGATAGACTGATAGTCTTGTGGGTCAAGATCAGAGGAGTACGGGCTCTTTTACAGGCCGTCCAACAAAAATATAACCAAACCAGAGGTCTGCAACACCTGTAGATTGCAAGCACACTGGGCAGCATATGATCCATATCAGTTTGCTTTGAACCCAGTATGGTACAGAGGGTTCATATTTTCAATTAACATGCATTGTAAGAGTAATTTAAATTCCTAAGATTGCGTTTGCTTCAAGCAAATGCTCTTTCTCATTCTCCATTTTGAAAAAATAAAAGACTAACATCAGAAATAGAGGTTTACGGAAGTGAGGTTATATAGAAAATTATTGCAAACAAGTAAAAGCTATAATGTACATTTTCTACATTGATATTTTTATGGGCCACATTGAACCTCCTGTTTGGTCACTGATAGACTGAGAGGTGTTTCCATAAAGTTATATCCCATCAGACGTCTTGTGAACTGACTTGGCCTCAAGTTTGAGGGTTCATACTAATCTTCATGTTAACATGAAGTCCTCCCATTGTCTGTTGCAATCATCATAGCGGAGTATGTACCCTGAAAGTAAAAAGATTTGAACATTTTGAGTTATCATTTAAAATTTTTAGAAAAGCTTTACAGTGTGTTATGTGCCATAGTTACACAAGACTGGACACCCTTTGTGAGCCATTAAATAAACATTCAGCAGTAACACATGCTAAGATAATTTTACCAAGAAGATTCATTGAGTTATGAGTAATGGAATGATGAAGAGAATGAAGGAAAAGAAATATTTACTGTTTATTAGTATTCACAGGAAAATAACAGACTTTTCTGTCAATACATTTTTGCTCAAGTGGGATTAGTCTGATTATTTTTTTCATTCCATTGTTCTCTTCAAGCTACTGTTTTTAATAGTAGTGCAAATTTCACCTCAAAAAGGACCAAGGACGTTGAAACTCTATTTTTCCAAAGTTCAAGGTTGTGTGTGCATGGAGATACTGCAGTAAAAGACTCCTATAGTTATTTAGGGAAAGCTAAATAATCCTAAATAATCATGTAAGGCATGTAAGGACGTGAAAGTTAAGTGAATTAATTCACAGATACAAATGTTCAAAAAAATTGGATTCTGCAATTTATCCATCTTAGAAAGATGCATACTTTGCCTATATAAGCATGTGTGAATTAACCCACTGGTTTCAATGCTAAATAATAAGGCTATAACATTTATCGTAAGATACAAGCCAGATTCTTTGGTTCTTAGCACAACAGTGACATTATGCTTTGATTTACCAATTTTAATGTACAAAATATAAAATAAAATAAAATAAAATGTGCTTCTATGTTTGTTTTTAATCATATTTGATTTTTAAAAACGTAAAGAAACAAGTTATTCCAGAGTATCATGGCTGAATTATTATTACAGGAAGTGACAGAAAATCAGAACTACCAGCCACTGAGAATTCTGTTTTATATCAGTGAAAAATAATTCTCTTGAGATACATACTGTACAATAAACTATGGTTAGAGCCACTGAAACTTTTTGTTTATATTTTTATATTAGCATAACATCAAATTGTTAATTATCTTCTGAGAACTGCAATCTGAGATTTCATTACTGCTTTGAAAGTTGCACCTTTATTTCTCTCTTTTCAGAGAGACAGAGAAATACCTTCTCTCCAATAGGTCCTAGAGCAACACTTGCCGTTTTTCCCTTCTTCACCCTGTTGGTAACAGAATGTAGCTAAGATTTTCTGTTACTCAGCTCTCTATCCTCCACCATATCAGTTTTACCCTCAGTTTAAAAGGGAACCTTTTCTTCCAAGACTATTTCTCTTGAGTCTGACTGCCAGGCTGAGGTTTGTCTTTCCCACTATTTCTGTGTCTCTAGATATATGTTTTTATATACATATAAACCATATATATATGTATATATGGGGTTTTTTTAACACAACTACATTTTCATGTAACATTTATTTCATATTTATGCCAAGAAGATTCCCCAAATTGAAAAGTTTTGCCTCCAACTTCAGTGGGACAACAGACTTTCATTCCCTTCAGTCTTTCTGACCCTGCTCCTACACCCAATATTGTCATCCACTTTTGAAGGCAGAGATTAAACTCACTTAGATTTGAGATTGTATATAGACTAATACCAATTTCATTCTAGTCTACTTTCTTGTTTTATTTTGTTTTGCTTACTCTTCCTTTACCTACGCAACAAAAAGGAACCTCTTTGATTTAATGTCTTTGACAGGTCTGGCTATGTATGACTTCTAATAACTTTCACCCAGGTCTCTATTTTGAACTCTAAAATAGCTTCCTTTATGATCTATGTCTATTTCCATTGCTTATAGACCGTCTACTTAATAATTCCTGAGATTCAAACTATTATTCTAACTATTATTGAAACTATCTATGAAAGCATCAGAGGGTTTTTGTCTCATAGTTTTTAGGAGGGAATACAAATTCCATACAATTTGTGAGTTTGTGATTTAAAGAAAACTAAGTTTCATCATTGTTCATCTCGTTGAGTATTTTATTCTAATTCACATAATCTTTTCTGAAAGCAGGATTTTGGTATGTTTTATTTAGTTGAAATTAAATAAACCTGCTATCATTTCCACTTCTGCTATGGTCTTACCAATCATCAAAATGAAAAAAAACCTGAAATTACATCTCCTTTTAATAGTTCTGTGAGTATCTGATTAATCTCTTAATTATCATATACAGAAAAAATATTAAACCTGCCATTATCAATAGTATTTGTTATCTAGAATGCATTGTAAAATTTAAAATCTCTTTAATGACTTGTTTATTTTTCATTCCTCTAGGTAAACAGCTATCCATTTCAAAATCCAGTCATTTGGGAATATAATATATTTCCAGCCCTACTTGCACAAGACATCTTTTAACATCTTTACCTTAATGTTTGGACCAAGCAAGTTCTATTTCATTTATATTACCTTAGTTATTTTGGATCTGTAACATGTAACTATTCCTCTCGCACTTGAAACCTTCCCCGTACAACACGTTAACACATGTTTCTACCATTCCCAAGCAGCACAACCCTTCAAGGTTTGTTTTCTGTGACTGATATTCTGTTTTATTTCTGTTTTTCTAATTATATCTAGATTACCATTCTGCACTATTTGCTCTACCTTCTTGATTTTGTTTTTCAGGTTTCTGCTATCACAGTTGTTTCCCTATGACCTTATTTAATTTCTTGGGCCATAATTCTTTCACTAGCAGTATCTTTTATCCAGCGATCTTATTGCTATTAAAAGCTGATTAATTCAATTTGGTCAAACCATTTTGGTTCAAATGATCCGATTCAAAAAGCTTCAGATCACAATTTAAAATATTTTCATTTTAAAAGGTTTTATACTGTTAAATTAAACAAAATTTGAATTTATTCTTGAAAATAAAAGAAAATTAGCAATTTATGCTGACCAGTAACTTTATTTTTAATAGTGAACAGCACTCTTCCTCTTTATTCTCTATGATTAAATGTTTTTTTTTAACTCCCCAAATCACTAAAATAAACAATTAAACAAAAAACCAACCAAACAAAAAATAAACAAACCCAACCCAAAACAGTATAAATAGCTGTTCTGATCATAAAACTATACTTGAAGCAAATAAACTAATTTTGAATACCCTATCAGAATATCAAATGAAATGTAATAGAAATATGATTCTTTCTGTGTTGATTTTAGTTTGTATGTACTGAGCTTTGCTGTCAGAAAACCATTTTACAAGGGAAGCGACTATGGATGAGCAATACTCTCTGGGTAGGAAAAGGAGTCACTGCCCTTACTCTCACACAGTCTCAACAGTTCTAGGTAGCAGCAAACTCCCAGTGATGAACAGAGCAGAGAAGGAAGTTTAAGAGCTTTCCTAGCTCCCCCTCTCCCCTTCTCTAGCAGTAAATGAAAGATTTATGCCTCCTTTAAGAATTGCACCATTTACCACAGAGGAAATAATAAACTCTGACATAGACTAGAGAAAACAATGTTATCAGAAGCAGCAACTATTCCTGAATTTAAAGGACTGCAGCATGCAGTACTGATTTGCTGTCCTTATTCAGAAGTGTGTACGAGGGTTCTGACTAGTGCTAAATTGTAACCATATGCAGATATTTTGGATTTAAACTGTTTCTTCAGAATACATTAATATTTCCGTAGGGTATATAATATGCAGGTAGTAAAACAGACAAAGAAGAAAACAAACTTCTTGAGGAAGAAAAGTGACTGATGAGACAGTGACCTGAAGAAAAAAAATTCAAACTGCAAACAATCTGTCTTGGTTTATATAGTACAGCCTAATTGGACTGTACAGGCATATCTGCTTCATTAATGAAGTCATTAAAAATATTTCTGATACCATTCATACATTGCTGTTGATAGAGCAGATGCTGAAAACTTAAGAGCAAAGCACATTATCCAAGGATTCAAATGCGTTTTGTTCACTGTGGAAGAGACAGATGGGAAGGCAAGAGAAGCGGCTGAGCATAGTATGAAATAGCCTGTAAAGAAAGTAATAGATATAATAAGAAATAGTTTTATGGTGACATATGCCCACAGTAAGATTATATATGCACAATACTTTCATACAGTACATCCTCATGTTTTGATTCCCCCCAAGTTTTCTTGGTTTCTGCTTATAGGGAAAATATTCATCTGCAATCTATCATGGCCTCTGGCAAGTAACTTTAATTCTGAATGCCTGAAGTAAAATATATTATTTAATTAAAAAAACAATTAAGAATAAGACAGAGGAAAAATGCACTGAGGTTAAAATAAATAAAAAAAGTCTCATAATCTATCCCAAAAGAGAATAAATAAAATGGTAAAGATCAGCTATAAAGTAAGGTTTGTATTAAACATATCAAGGGTAACCTACAGAAACTAAATTTGTCAATAGAAAAAAAAGTCACAGAAGTGTAGCATTAAAAATTTATCTTGATATATTTTCATATGGAGGTTTAAACAAATAACCTGGAATTCTGAATATTAATGAAATCCAGGTAAAAATGCATTAAATGTTATATGTTTCTTCTTACAGTATTATGGTTGTATATAAAAATAAAAGGTCTCCAAACAGCAAATTCCTTTTGGAAAACCTTGATGACCATTTTATGCCTTCTTATTTTAAATTAAAATGGAGTCAGGAATGTAAAGTATTCATATATTGGTTACCACCTTGGGAAAATCAAATGAACATTGTTTTGGATGTAATTACCATTTAGTGAACTGTTCATGCACACATGAAAAAATTTTATAGAGTCTCAGGCAAATTACTTGACTTGTCTTAATTGAAATTCTATTTGTTATTATTATAAGTTATAATAAATTATTCTGTTGTGACTGTATGTTCTGTCTGGAGGTGTGTATACATATATATGAGAAATATGACTTTAGAAAGTTCATTTCAATATTGGATCTCCATTTTCTGCAACAGATAAGGCTCACAGCCTGCTTTATGGTCATTGACACACCATGGTCCTCTGATCTTTCAAACCGAAGCTTCTTCTCTGTTATTGTTGCTTTCAAACATGTAATTTCTGTAACAAAAGTAATAGTGCATACTTAGATAAGGTCAGGAAGTGCCTGGTACATGTACATTGACATTCTTCTCAGGGAAACATCCTTCCGTCTCCCTTTTCCCACCTTCCCACCAGGTGTAATGGATCCCAACCTTCTGTGCCAGACTGGCAGAGCACCCCTCTTGCCCACATCTCCGAGACATGCTGCTGCCAGTGACTGCTACTAAGAGTTTATTTCCACAAATTTACAACTTCCCACTTAGTGGTGTTGGCCGAATTCCTCTTCAGCTCATATGCAAGTACCAAATAAATGGAATGATCTAGGTTTAGGGAAGGAGGGGTTTATGTATAAAAACCTTCATGCAATTGATTTAAGGCTGCTATCCATTTATCCAGTCTCGTGAAATCAGAAACATCTAAATTGTGAGGAATTCCTTTATTCTCAGCTCTTCTGATTTCTATAGTGATCGTAGTCTTGACAATGCCTTTTATGAGTTGCTTTTTACACTCTAACAATACAATTAGTTTAGCTAACTGTAAACTGTATGTAATGTAAAATGTAACATAAAATGTAATTTTTTTTCTTTAATTCAGTTGCTCTATGACTCCCCCCAAAATACCAAGTTCAATTTATTCAATTGACTCGTCATATGTCGTACCAGAAAAGACAATGAGTTTTATATGCGTGTGGTACCTCGCACAGTACAGTAATATTCAGAGTTGATCTTATTTAACAAAATCAGGATAGTACCTATTTATTCAGACCAAACAATTTAGCACAGGAGCTATTTAAAGTATTCATGAAGAATGATTTCATTAAGTCAACAGATTTTCTGAAAGTGTCCTTATTTGTAATGGATGAATTTAGATTACTTCTTCATCTTTGCTTCATGGGCGATGACTGGCTTACTGACTTAATGTCTTGTAGTACATACGATATCAGTTCATTCTTCTAATGATTTGAGCAGCCTTTTACAATCCTTCTTCTGTTCTTGCATATCACCTTGTTGCTCAAAGCAGTGAAATGCTTGTTTTGTTCCTGTTGAATGTCTAAATTGTTTTACATGACATTTACATTTAATGAAATGTTGTATTACTTGAATTACAAGCAAAGAGCATTAAGAAATACAAGTGCAAATCTTAACTCACAACAACGACAGACAACTGTTACCTAAACAGTACACCCAAAAAAGCATTTCTGTTTGAGCCTTCAACTGAAGTAGAATTGAGGTAACAAAGTTGAAGAGAAGTATAAAAAAACCCATCTTGCTTCACTGATTTTGGTACTTGAGAACCAAAAGAAAACATGATGATTAAAGGTATCTATCATGTATACTTAGAATCCCTACCACCTTGTCTCAGCATCTAAGTCACACCTAAACCCTTCTGTTAATTCTCTCTCTGGAGGCAGGACTCCTGCATTCTTAGGTTGTTTTTCTAAATTAAAGTAGCTTTTCCAAAACGTATTTGTGATGACTTTAAATAGAAATTTCCCACCTCTAGGCAAGTCCATTATAAATAAAATTCATTTTACGCGTGGTCATTTTCTGTTTCTACCTGATTTTTGATGGAAAGAAAACCAAGGTTATGCCAGTACTCAAACACATAACAATGTCCATGTCTACATTATCTTTCATATGTTCTGACCGTTTTTTAATTTTGCCAAATCCAGACCTGCCTTAATCCAAAACCTGGTGACTGTAGTAGCATATCACTGTTTTCAAATTAAAAGTCTAAGAAGCTCAAATGGGTTATAAAGTCAGGCACAGCACAGTTAATATGGATATATGTCTTTTGGATGAGGAAACATTTGACTTAGAGCCCAGCAGAGGTCTGTTTATAAAATGTTACGCAAATGAATCTTCAAATATTAAAACCTGTGGGAGGGGGTTCATACTCTTAACCTTTGAAACAGCAGCATTCCTTACACAAAACTCTATAACGACACATCTAAAAATTTGTTAATGAATAGAAGCAGCATATAAAATCTATTTTTTTTTCTTGTTTTAAACGCTAAATCCTGATCTCCCTTACCCTTGGATATGATGTCTAAATTATAATTTTTTCAAAAAAAAAAAAGAAAAACTGTATGTTTATCCACCAGTAGAGGCATCCTCACTGAACTATAATTTGGTTGCTCTTTTTCTATTTTCGTTATTTGAATTCTGTTCATCTGAGCCTCAATTATTTTGGTTTTAATTACCGTTCTTCATAAAGCACTGCTTGATACCAGTCGTTATGGATGGCTAACCAAGGATGACAAAAGAAGCTAGAGAAAAACCTACTTAGATTTCCATAGTAACATATATCTAGAATGGATAAACAACAACTAGGACACTCATCACTACAAAAATTAAAGAACAAAGGCAATTGTCATGCCACATGCTATGGAGATCTACATATTGCAAGGTAGATCAATGTTATTTTCCTTTTTACCTGCAATTGGTTGATAATCACTTAGCAGGTTTTTTTTTGTTTTCAGTTTTTCTTCCAGATTAAAAAAAAAATAAAACATTAAAATATGGGAAAAAAGTATCAGCTCTACAGATCATAGATGTGGGTTTTGAGAAATAACCAGAAATACCAGATGCATTTTTTTTTTTAAATAAAAAAAATCTTTGGATAATCTATAACAGAAATGATAACAGAAGATGAGCTTACCCTATTTTCTCTAGTGACTTTTAGCTCTTGCGCTCAGAGGAACACATGCCTGCAACAGTTCTGCCCTTACAGGGCTTCCCCTACTGAGTTCTGAGTGCATATCTGACAGATGTTCTTGCTCTCACAGAAAGGGGCTGCTTCTGTGCAGCTGCTTGTTCTTCAACCTGGTCTCAGCACTACGCCTCTGCTTTAATGGCAGGGATCAGCCCACTCCATCTCACATCTGCCTTTGTGGTAACTCTGCTGCTATGCTGCAGTCTCAAACCAGTGCCTCCATCACATTATGCAGAACTCCATGACACAACGTATAATTTCATTATGGCACACATTGCTACAGGATGTTATGGAAACTAATAATTTAAATTGGTTTTAAAAGCTGTTAGGCCAATTCATGGAAGAACAAGCCACTGAGGGCTATCAAGCATAAAGATGCAGACTCTAGAAGAGAACGTCTTGAAACACAGATGACTGAGACAGAGTGGGTAGTTTCACCATATACTTCTTGTGTTCTTAATTCTATTTGCCCCAGAATATATTCTTGGCCATGGTTTGAGACAAAATACTGAACTAGAGAAACATTCATTCTTATCAAAATGGCATTCTGATATTGTTTAGCTTACAGCATGAGGGTTGATCTTTTTCAAAGTAGAAACTTATTTTCCAGTGATGCTTGGATAGTAGTGTTTAAATTCCTGCGTTTTTTTTTTTTAATTTTGTTTCATTTACGTAATTCAAACCAAGCAAAGACCTTCAAAAACTATGATCCACATTCATTTCATAATACTACTAGTTCTGTAATCTAACACTAGATTACAGTTAGCACTTTTATGTTTAGTGAAAAAGTACGTTTATGAAAAAAAAAAGGAAAAGGAAAAATAGGTTGACCATATAATAAGGTGGACATATCTTTTTTGTTATGTGTCAAAATTATACACTGAATTATATAATCTTCTATACAATCATATAGTATAACATTGAATGACGGTCTAGCCAAATTTAAAAAAAAAAAAAAAGAAAAAAAAATATATATTTACCTGGTCATACAGCAAATATTGTTGTCCTCTGCAATTGAACAGGTCCTTTTTTCTTCACCTGCTAAGGTTCTAAAAAGGTGGCCCAAAGCAACTGCTGTCTCTTTTGTGCTGCTCTTAATAGTATGACAACACATCAAGCTATGCTGACAAGAGTGGAACAGGGTCCAAAGAAGAATTAATCCTCCTGTGGCAAAGACTGCATGCAGACTTATTGTCTAGGATGTGAAGATGGAGTACTCACTCTCTTATCACTGTCTACATGCTTAGCTTCTTCTCTGATAACTGAAAGTGTAGTGAAAAGCTGTCAACTGGCAATAGCTGTCTCCTGATGTTATACTGAAACTCAGTTGGGGTATGCATGGGATTGCAAGAGCCTGAAAGTGCTCTTGGGTTTCCTAATTACAGATATTATCCAGTGGAAAAGCTTATGTTCCACACATCCAGCTTGTAAGTCACATCTGTAGCAAGACAGTGATTTCTGTTCATTTCCATCAGGAAGCAGACAAATGATTTCCAGGTTTGTTTATATGGTACAAAAAGCTTCAGGACTCTTGTTGAGAATCACATACAAATAATTAAAAAACACCATGTATCAAGCAGTGTTGAGCCACTTCCCATTTTATCATTTACTTCTAGGATATACCCCAATTTATATGAAAATGTGGTGCTAAGTACAAAATTGTCTCTCATTCTGCCTCTAACATGTTTTGTTGGAACTTCGCATACAAACGTACAATATGATCCAAACAATTAAGTAATAGCAGTTGTTACATAAGCGGGGTGGTACCTTAGTTTTACTTAGTGATCTTATTATGAAGCAATTGTTTTGTGTCACAGCCAAATGACAAAAGTAATGATGATTACAGACTTGTATTAAAAAGGAGATGCCTCCAGATAAAATAATTTCAGCTGCGATGCTTTTGTAACCAGGTTTGTGTTACCAAACAGTATACTAACAATAGCACTTTGGCAGGACAAGCTGGCAATAACTAAAACTTCGTAGTCAGAATTTCATAGTGCCATTATACACATTTTGTGGAAATAAAATAAAAGAAAATGTCACTTATTTACAGACCTAAAAAAGATTTAGAGACTTAAGGGTCCCTGTTATTACATCAATTTGCTTTGTGAAATGGATGAAAACTTGCCTTGAAACACTTCCAGGTTACAATGGTGAGGGTAATCATTAAATAAATTTAGTTTCTGTCTTAATCTAGTTTAATGTTTCCAACATCTGTTTTAATTTAGCATTATGTTCCAAGGCTTTTGTTCTGGAATTGAGCTAGAAATATGGGGAAGGGTGTTCTGCACTGGGTAGGGGTGAGGTGAGAGTGAGCTAGTGCAGGGCTTTTTCTGGATCTCAACAAGAAAGGCCTGAAAACAAATAGCTGCTTTAAGAAGACAGAATAAGAAAGGGAACACAGGTAGTGAGTAAATCTTACTTCCCGTCAGATGCTGGGCCCCCGTGTTCGCGCACTGTTGGACAGAGCCTGGTAGGATTTTCCCTCTGGCACACTGTGCAAATCCTGACTGTGGAGAGAAGTCCTTCCTTTTGGTCCCTTGAGCTACTCTCTAACTTCCTCACAAGATAACTCTGTTCTTAAAGGATATTCTCATGAGAACTTGTTGCTGCATCATTAGACAAAGGCAAGGGCATGCAGGTTGTGTAATCACTGGTTCCAAATGGGAGTTGCCTGCAGACTTATGTGTTATGGTGAGCTGGCTGAACTCATCCTGCAGCCAAAGCAACGCGAGCAGCACAGCACAGGCCTAAAGACCACCCTGGATGCACAGCACAAGCTTGTGCCTGCTCAGGTTATCTGTCATGTGGGTCACTAGCTCCTAAATGTGCAATGGGCTCCCACTCAGGATCAAACGTTCCACCCCTAGCTACAGTTTACCTTTCCAAAAGATATTTTAAGTTGCAGATTGTATTAATTGCATACAGGTTTCTCATGACCTAAGTAGGAGCCTCAGTAGAGCAGACATGGCCTGTCCAAGATCAACAACTTCTTGAATATGATGTCTTCCCTAAGTCTCCCGGTACAGGTTGGGAGCTGGGGTGTTGCATTACAGTGAAATTCACAGCACTCACTTTCTAAGGAAAAAGAAATGCTAGTGGGAAAAGGATACGACATTTTATAAAACAGAATAAACTGTACTTCCACTCAAGTAGTCTGTTCAGACTTGTAGAAGAGAGAGTCAAAAGAGATGCTAAAGTCATACTTAATTTAATCATTCACTGTTTAATAAATGAATAGAACTCAATACATTATGAATATTGATATTGGACTGTTTATTGTAATTATAATACCAAACTGAAGAATATAAAGTCATTGTGCAAAATGTCAATCTTGAACTTCCTTTATTGAATGTTCATCACATTGCTAATATGTAGAAGCAGCTTCATTGTACTGGGTCATTATATGAAAGTGAGCTTTTAAAAGTCATATATAAACCTCTGTGGAAAAAGCTACAATTATTTACTTTGTTACTACAAATTTTGAATTTTTGAAGCATGAAACTCCTAAACTTAAGATAAAACATATTCCCTACCTCCCAGTTTGTAGAAAGCTGTATTGAAACTCTTTGAAACTAATGGAAAGACTCATATTTTATCCAACAGTGTCTGGTTTAGCCCATTAGAAAATTACCTGACTTAATTAAAATAGTTTTAGACACCAAATATCATAAACTATATAAAACAAGGTGCAATTATTCCAGCCACTTGTGGAAGGACAAAGAAGCAACGGATGAACTGTGTTTGCACTAGATCTTGTAACATAACCTCTTTTCTCCAAAGAATCATATTTCCAGTTCTAGCTGCCACTTCATTTAAACCAAGACGTCCAGTGACAGAACAAAAGGCAATGGTTTTAAACTGAAAGAGGGCAGATTTAGATTGGATATAAGCTAGGTATTTTTTTAAGATGAGGGTGGTGAGTCACTGGAACAGGTTGCCTAACGAAGCTGTGGATGCCCCTGGAAGTGTTCAAGGTCAGGTTGGATGGGGCTTTGAGCAACTTGATCTAGTGAAAGATGTCTCTACCCATGGCAGGGGGGTTGGACTAGACAATCTTTGAAGGTCATTTTCAACCAAAACCGTTCTATGATTTTTTTCTCTGGGTAAGTATTAGCAACTATAACATTTAATCTAAGTATCTTGGGTGCTTTTCCTCATTTCGTGATAGAATAAGTATGGTAGAATCAGTTGAAATAAAATCTACCCCATTCTTATCCTGCCATCCCTTTTGTCCTTCCTACGATTTCTAGTGAATGAGCACTTCAATTACTTTTTACCAGGTACTCCACTTCGATCCATGACTCAGGGTTTAAACATCAGCTATCTGGAAGTTGTGATTTGCTTTAAGGTTGACTAAGGTAAGTGTTGGTCAGTTCTGCTGTCAATGTGAAAAATGATTAAAAATAACGATATCGTGGTATCCGCAACTTGATTACGCATCCTTATAAAAAGAAAATATACGAACCATCCAGCAATAAAAGAGGTAAACATCTTGGCAAGTGTAATATATAATAGACAAATTGACAAAATTGACAAATAGACAAATTGTACAGATCTTCGCAAGCAGAATAAGTTTTTCCTCTCATTCAGAGTAATTTCTTTTTTTTATTACTTTTTTGGTTTTTGCTTTCTCTCCATTTGTTATATGTTGACTAGGATAATCCAGATAGACAAGCAATTAATAAAGAACTAAGATAACTGTGAAATCCCCTAATTAAATCAGTTCCACTATATTTTCTCCTAATTTGTTCCTAATAGCCTTGCAGAAATTCTTACAAAATTCAGGGTACATAATACATAAAGAAGTATTATAAAACATATAAAGAAGCAGCTGTATCTCCCAAATTTCTGAATCCTATTTGGAAATATAGCTCCACAGAGCAGTGCTCCAGTATAGAGGTGGCACAGACCCAGAATCAAGTGAGTGAATAAAGGAAGCAGAAGTCAGGATGTAGAGAGAATGGCAGGACAGAGGAAGCCAGGAAGCAGGCAGATGTTCCTTCTTCCTATTAATTTATATTTATGAAAAATAATTACAGTTCAAATATTTAATTACTTTTTAATCATTTATTAATCTCATTGTTCTATATTAATCTCATTGTCTCATTGTCAAATCTGACAATTAACTTGCATCAATAGGACCAAATCAGAGGCCTAACACGGTCAGAATTAATTTGGATCTAATACTGTTTGGCCTGATATGACAAAGGCAGACTCAGCTTAAGCACAAACCTTTCTCGAGACTATAACATTAACCTGATTCATGCAGTTGACAAAGCCTATAGCACTATCAAAAGTTAACAAAATAAATTAAGTGGACCCCCCAGTGGCCTCCCTTTGTGGGCCAACCTGGAAATAAATGTGACCACCACAATCCAGAAGGAATACTTGTATGGTGTCAGGCAGACAGGATGTGAGGCTGCAGTGACATCTTGAGACAGGCTGCTTTGTTTTCATATTCTGAACAAACTTGCACCTGAAGAGGGGTCTGTGGGTTGGCAATAAATCTCAGTCCTTTGACACATGTCCCCCATGATAGGGACAGAACACTTATTTCCTTAGAGAAGACAATTTTTCAGGGCATTTTTTGCAAAATGGGCTGAAAATGTCAGCTCATGTTTCCTCCAGCATTATAGCTGTGCTTGATACCTGAGAGTATGGAGTTCTACATCCAGAGAAAAATGGAGGAGACACTCAACAAGAGCTATCGCTGTCACTACATTTTCAGAGTCTCTGGCTACCGTTCCTCTCCCAAGCTGGTATCCATGTCCTTCAAATAATGATGCCAGGTTACTGTGCATCTTCCAGGAGCCTTTCTCTCCTTTCTCTCTTTTTTCACAAGTCTCCCCATAAATCTCCACAAGAGAATGGACAGTTCTCTAGAATCTATTCCCTCAAAGTGCCATATCCTCCCCAAGAGTTGGAGCAGACCACAAAGAATGACACCATGCCTGGACATTCACTATTTATTTCCTGCAGATATATGAGGAGGAGGTGGTGTTATTTCTTCATCATTGGAGGCTATCTGGATGACAGGAGAGAAGACTTGAGGATCTGAGCAGTCACAATGCATGACACCAATCCCAAACACCATTCTCTTCACAGTCCTGATTCTGCATCAGCCTTGTTTCTGTCTTGGATGTGCTTTCTGAAGACTGGGTGGAGCTATAGATAGGATGGGACATCAGGTGTTGACAAAGTACCTTTGTGCTAGCCACAATACTGTGGTGTAAAAGAGCAATTTTTTTCCCTGTAATGAATTAATCCCTGCAGTGTGGGAAGGCCAAGCTGCCAGAGAGGATACAGGCTTTGAGAATTAAATGCAGGAGGTGTGAAAGAGATTAACAGTGAGAGAAAAAAAATAATCAGAGGGCTGCTTTACTGTTCCTAGTAGAGTAGGAGAAAATTTAGGCTAGAGATTCTGCTTTAGTTTCTCTGAAAGAAAATCATGGCACTCTCCCATTTCTCTGAGATCAAAGTTTATCTTTGGCTATAAAGTACTTAGTTGCAGAGCATAGCCATGTACAATCCAAATCCAAAAAAACTAATTAGTTACTTTAAAGCTTGTTTGTCAAAGAAAGTAAGTCCTAACCTAACCTAGCCGAAGAAATTCAAAGGCTAATTAAAACTCTTCACTACGTTTAAACTAAACCCTGAATGGGATTTTATGATTTCAGAAAGCAACGTAAACAAGAAATCAAGAATTCTAAAGAAAAACTCTTTGAGGAAAATCTGTATGTGTTACTTAGCTTTGTAGTCAGAGATGAAGGAAAAGATTGGGGGACAGCAAGGAATAGATTACCTCATCCCTCACCTCCTTATTAAAAATCCCTATCTGTATAAATCAAGACAAAATGGCACTGAGCAGAAAGATCATTTGTACAAAATGGATGAAGGTGGTATTTGTTTTATCCTGAAATAGCTAAAACCTCCCATATTGAAAAGAATGTAGGGCAGATAAAATTCAGTCTGGTGCATACAATTAGCTACCACTCTGTGATAGTCATATAAAAGCTGAGAGTCAGGTGTTCTTTCTCCAACTATATTTTGAGACAAGAAATTACTCCTGCCATTCCTTTCTTGCTTGCTTTCTTAAATGTCTAAATAGCTTTTGAAGTCCATAAATGATTCATAAGAATAGGAAGATAGTGCATTACAATGCTAAGGGCCTAAAAACTTCTGTTTGAAAAGGCATTGCAATGTTTTTATGATTCCGGACAGTAACCCCTGGAAAGGTTTCGTCTGGACACCTAGCATGAAGTATGACAACATTCATTTACCTCCATTTGCATCTCCTCTAACCATAAATTATATGGAGTCTATAATAGATGATAGACAGATGACATACTAAATTTCAGGACGCATTAATAGAACAATAATGAGTCTCATTTTTAGTAGTTCTATTCTCCACATGGAGATCAGGGATGCTATTTGTGTAATTAGAGAAGACCCTGGACAGGAGCATGTGTCTCCAGTGTTGTTTTGCTGAAGAAATGTGTGGTTATTCTGACCTTGTTTGTGGCTCTTCTAGCAAAAAGAATCAAAAGCATTAAAAAACCAAAAAGCTACAAAGCTTTGCACACTAAAATAGAGATTTTCTACACCTCTAGAAATGATTGGAGAGCAATTTGCCTGACTTATTAAAGACTTGAAACCAAACTGAGCCAAGGACTTTGGTTGTATTCTGCAGTGTTTTCCTGAAATTCTAATTAGCCATTTTAATTTCCTTTTTAGTGTTATCTGAGTCTCATTTTAGTTTCTGCAGGAAGTGTAAGCATGAAAAGGATAAAACGTTAGTTCAGACTACAATCAAATGTATGTAAGTAGCTAGAGCTGTCAGACTTCTCAGACAGCTTTCTCAAACACATTAGGGGGCGTTCTCTCTGGAACAAAAAACAGAGATGACCATTCTTTTCTCCCTGTGCTGTTTTTCTTACATCTGTCTTCCTTTGCTCCCAAGAGTCACTTTGCAAATGTAACCTAATCATGTAATTTAAAGGCATTCAGGTTAAACTAATGAAATGTATGCATTTTATAAAGTAGATTATTTTTGCCTAATCCAGGTGATGTGTGAATTAGGAAGATCACAGAAAGATCAAATACACACACACACACAAAATACTCCCAAATCAACTCCCCCTAAAGCCTCTCTAAATTCATAAAATTTTATTATTTGTTCAATCTTATCAACTTATAGTTCATATTATAAAGGCTTTTATTATTATTGGGTTTGCAACTTCCTTACTTTTGGAGTATATTTTGGGAATAAAGGAAAACTCTGGAAAATGGAACACAGAAGGGAACTGGAGAAAAACATTTCTTCTTATCAAGTGCATCATTATTTCATTAAATACAACCAGTATTCTTATGTCATTGACACTAAAAATAGATACATGTACTCCCCCATGAACTTGAAATGTACATCAGATAAAGAAAGGAGCATGTACTGAATATTCTACAACACTGAGAATAAGATCCGGGTAGGCTCTCTGAGTAAATATTAAACAATATGCCAAGACATTTTCACCTTCCATCTGCTCTAAGAAAACCACTATACACATATATAGTCCCAGTGGGGATGCATTATCAAAAGCCCTGTCTAAGGAAAGAATGAACTCCATGTGATTTCTCATCCACAGAAAGAAGAGGAAGAATACACAGAAGGGCAAGAGTGCTTTGTTTATGTATTTTTGTTTGAAGACTCTGCCTACACATCTTTTTTAACAAAGCCTTCTGCAAAAGACTTTACTTGACAGCTCCAAAGGGATGAAAGTGACAGCATAAATATAAAAACACATTGTTATTTTAATCACCATAGTATAAAGTACCGCACAACTAGTCATGCTCGAAGTCAAGTTCAGTTCTCACGTTGCTTTAACTAAGTTACAGTTTAAAACACTGAGTGTTGCTCTGAAGTATGGATCACAGGGGTCATCAGTTACATGCTTTTGCCAGTTTGTTTCTGGAACATGCAGATCTATTTTCTCTATAAAACATTATTTCTGTTTCATATCTGTTGGGCAGGTCAGGATTCCACAAATAGTTCTCTCTGCCTGCTTCCTATGTTGCAATTAGTTTCTCCAGACCTCCAGGCAGAAATCTCCTATGAGACTACACAGATTGATACATTATTTTCTTCATTAATAAAACAAAATGTATTGTTCCTTGTTTTTCCTTAAATTGGCCTTTTTTTCTTTTGCTTAAAATTTTAGTTTTTAAGTGTTACATTCTAATATTTCACAAAAAGCTGTTCCTTGATTCATTTTTTAAGGCTAAATTTTACATAACATATTTTATTGAATTTGAGAGAACAGTGTAGCCTAACCTGCAGAGAGTTTTCCATTACACTTCAATTCAATGTCGAAGACAATCTTCTGCTCATTTCCACTTTGCCTTCAGATTGATTGACCATAGGTGTAAGTTAAATTGCTTGTTCATGAAGGTTTCCCATGGTCCAAATACTAAAAGTGCAGAACATCAGTCTAAGACTAACATTGCTTACCAAGAAGGAGCTATTTTATTACTGTTTTGTCGCTCAAAGAGAACTAATTCTATCATAATACTCATTGGATTAATCAGACCACCCCAAATTTCTGAGTTTTGAAATCAAATACCTCCACTGCTTTTTTGTTCCCAAGATTTAGGAAAAGAAAACATCTCTCAAAAGCAAAACTGTACATTTTCTCTTCCTATTTTTTTTTTCCCTTTTCTATTTTACATATTCCATTTACCAGTGGCAATAACTGTTCCTTCTGTCAATGCAGTATCAAACTCCAGCATGGTTAGAATACTCAATAACCGCTTTTCTTTTTTTCCATTATTCTGGGACTGTTTGTGCAATATTTTTTAAGATTGCATACACTAAATCACTTACACTGCATGGCTGTTTTACACATATGAAGCAGAAAGAGAAGTTACTGAAGAAATATATGCAATATATCCCTAAATATAAAACTTTGTGAAAATAGGAAAGTCATTAAGATGAAATGAATACCTTATTTGTGTCAGAGTCCCCAACAGTTCCCAAAGGCCTTGATGCGAGGTGTGAATTACCCTGCTCAACCGCACTTTTAAGTACTGTAGCTGCTGCTTGTCTTCATCTTCTCTTCTGTAGCATCTGCTTTTAGTTAAGGAGAGATGAGGTGAAAAAAGCCCTACTTTACACTGGTGATCTACATTGTACACCACTAGAGGTTTCTGCCCCTGACTGCATGTTATATACAGTAATGCATACATGAAAACGAGAAGACCTATCTGAGGTTTTTCAGCGTCATACAATGTAATGTCAGGTGAATCTGCCAACAAAGGCCTGGCTGAGAAACAATCAGAAGGGAAAAAAAGAAATAAAGGTAAAAAATAATTAAACCCCCCACTTTTATTCTTAGATTCTAGTTACTAAAGCTCAGGACATACTTAGTGAACCGAGAAGAAAGGAAGACTTTGGGCTTTAATAAAAGCGGTAGCTTTCAGTATAACAGTTTTGCTATCATAGCAAATGTATTCGATAAATCTACAATACATATCAAAATGTTATCACATCCAGAGCTGCTTGCAGGCAAAGCCACTCTGGCTTCACCGAAGTATTATGAAGGTAAGACATGTTTCTTAAAGAGTTAAACAACATGGTGTCACTGTTTGCCTTGCATAAAGTAGAGGAGGTCAGTGCCCACGCAGTAGATTCTCACACAGATAAAACTGGCAGACACTAAATTCTTTTTGAAAAATTATGTCAGTCAGGTTTGAAAGGACACATCAGTTATGTACAATAATCACATTTAAGTCTGCAGTCTTTTCTTTTTTATTTAAAACAGAAAATAAATAATAACAGAAATAACAGAATTTGTTTAATATATTTTAGGGTTTCAGTTTTCATTTCTATACTTATATGGAAATGGCAACATTTATTTTTAATCTTCAGCAGCTCTGCAATGTTTCATTTCCATCCACTAGAGGTAAAAGGGAAAAAAAAACAAACACAAACAAAAAAGCTAAGTCCTGACATTGCTATTACCATATAGGGCAACTTGTTATTTCTTCAAGGGGGCTTACAGCAGACACCCATTCTTCCTCCTGAAAATTCTACTAAAATAAATACATATATTTAATCAAAAATTTGAGCAGCTTATCCACAACTGTAAATTAAAATTAATTTCAATGGCATGGAACTGTTTTTCTTATAAAACTTTTATAATTTTAAAATTGGTATTATGCCATTGATATACCACAATTATTTGGCTGATATGATAAACTCCTACAGATGTTTATTGATACGTTGAAATTACAGAACACATTGTAAAACACAGAGAAATACCAGATCCAATCCCTAACTCCAATCTCTGATTGTCTAATGTATTTGTGCTGCAAATAATAGCACTTACAATAAAATGTCTTGATTCTGACTAAACCAACAACATTATTAAAATGAAGCTTGACTGTGTATGGCCAACGTACACACAGAAAAGATTGAAAACGTCAAGGAAAAAACAACCTTGCATGATGGGATCAACCTCAGTTGAAAGAGTTCTTAACTTTGTTCGGCTGAGCATTTCAAATGCTGTCTTCATAGACAAATCCAGTTTTCTCAACTACGGCTATTTAAATTTTAAGGTCACTGTAAATTTTATCTGTCCTTTATGCAAGTGTTAAAGCTCATAGTTCAATAGATTTAAAGGCTCTTGCCATGACTTTTAAAATGTTGACATGAAATTATATGAATGAAAAACGCCTCATCAGTTTTGGTTCACTTAATAGTACCTACTGGTAGGATACCACTGAAGAAAACTGCTAAATGCTAATCTTTGAATTTTTCATCTCTATGTGAACCTCTCAGACTATTAAACTTTCAGATTACGTTATACAGAATGATTTAAATAAAATGCCAATTACTTTTGATTAGGCAAGCATTCATGTTTTGCAAAGACAAATAAATTTGCTCAGGGATCCCTCACATATAGGCCTGTGAGTCCCTCCAACCAAGCAGGTCATTGAACTGTTAATACAAGGAATGAGTGCCTGCTTACTTCACAAAATTCATACAGCCACCAGGGAATATCTTACCCCCTAACAGAATACAGTGCTAAATAGCATCCAACCAGCAAACAGAGAAGACTAGTGGCTTTATTAATTTGATGAAGACAAAATGATGATGTGCTAATAAGACTGATCTTCCATCATATTCCTTCTAATGGGATACATAAACAAAATCTTAAGCAGATGATGAATATCCACTCTGTTTCTCTCTCTATTTATATAAATATATGTATAATAATTTAGACATATTATTTTGGTAGGGTCTGAAATTATTTTCAAAGTGACAGAAGTTCAAATGGGAAGAGTGGGAAAGAGGTGCCCAAGGACGGTGATATGTGACACAGCAACAACATGAATACAAGGACCATCAAGAATGGGAGGACCAGCAATACAGAGGGTCCTGTTAACAATGAAATAGAAGCACAGGAGTCTGGAGCCAAAGTGCTACTACCCAAAGAACTCAAGGGGCAGGCCACACAACCATGTTAATACCGTGCTGGTTGGCACGATGTCTCCTCACAATAAGGAAGACGCATATTTAGTACTGATTTTTCACTCGGTTATTCAAGTCCATATAACTGAAGAGTTCAACTAAGCAACTGTATGTGATAAATAGCCTAAGAAAGTGTCAGCAATGTTATAATCATCAAGACTGAGTACTTCATGCCAAAGATGTAGTGGCAATTTAGGGAGGACAATGAGCTACTGAGCTTGAAATCAGCAGAAGTATCCCACAGCATGACTGACCAGCTCTCTTCCTGGAGGAATATTCCCAGCAGACCTAATTATTGTACTACTTCAGATATTTGTCAGACCTTTGGGGAAATTGCTAATTCTCAGAAATGGAGCACTACTTCTGTTTTTTTCTTCACTTTTTGTAGACTCATAGAATCACAGGGTTGGAAGGGACCTCTGGAGATCATCTAGTCCAACCCCCCTGCCACAGGAGGGTCACCTACAGCAGGTTACACAGGAACGCATCCAGGCGGGTTTTTGAATGTCTCCAGAGAAGGAGACTCCACCACCTCTCTGGGCAGCCTGTTCCAGTGCTCTGCCACCCTCAAAGCAAAGAAGTTCCGCCTCATGTTTAGGTGGAACTTCCTATGCTCAAGTTTGTGCCCATTACCTCTTGTCCTGTCGCTGGGTACCACTGAAAAGAGCCTGGCCCCATCCTCCTGACACCCACCCTTTAAGTATTTATAAGTGTTGATAAGATTCCCCCTCAGCCGTCTTTTTTCCAGACTGAAGAGACCCAAATCCCTCAGCCTTTCTTCATAAGAGAGGTGTTCTGGTCCCCTCATCATCTTGGTAGCCCTTTGCTGCACCCTCTCCAGCAGTTCCCTGTCCCCCCTTTCTTTTGATAATTTTCCTTAGCCATGGTATGATGGTCACAATTCATTCAGTATTTAATCTGAATGGGTGCTGAAATTGCAGACAATTCTAGTTAGCAAGTGAACTTTCTCTGATCAATAGACATTGTCTCTTATTCTTCAAGCGGTCTCCTTTGGCAGCCAGGATGGGGAAGGGGCATTGATTTTTTTCCTTTCTTTTAATATCAACTGTGTTTAAGGGCTCACACTTTCACAGAAATTTCTCGACATGAAAACAGTAGAATTGACTTGTTCTTCCAGATAGTTTTCCATTTGAAAATATGGTATTCTTGCATATGGATACACAAGTTAGGTCTGGTTTTCAGAATACATTGAACACCTTAAACAGCCTTTGAAGTCTAGGGAAATTGGGATTCTTAAAGCTTCCAAAAATCATACAATTTATCACAGAATAGCAACTTTAACTGAAGCAAAATAAATAGTATTCTTCCAGTAATAGTTTCCTAAGAAAGCAGATTCTTTCTTTCAAAAATTGCCTATGCAGAAAAGGATGTTTAAAAAATTATCCTGCATATCCTCTATAACCATATTTTGTCACTTTGATTTAAATTTGGTAGAGAGAATGAGGAAAGAAAGGAGAAGATGTGTTTAACACACATCTGTCTGAACACATGCAGAATTAATCAGTGGAGATGGGGAGTACATTACATGGGGCTTGACTGGATGGGTAATGAATAGAAATCAATGAGGAACATTTGGGTCTGAAAAGTCAGCACTGACTATAGCATGGTTTTAAAGAAAGATATATGTTTATGCAGTATCGTGCAGCTGCATGAATCGTGCAAATGTACACATAATATGCTAGGAGGTAGAATCTAACAGAAAAGTTTGAGAAATGCTGGTTTAAGCGGCTTCTGTTCCTGTTACAAACTTAATTTATTGCCAAACCATTTTGACAAGCGGAATATAACCCACGTGTAAAAATCCTCGGAGCAACAGAAGATACGGTATGGAATCCTTTATGGCTTTTCTGATTTCTGATTCCTTTACTGCTTATTGTAACATTCTTTTCAATGTCAGTCATCTTCTTAAATTAGAAAAACTATGTAGGTGTAAAAAGTTATGTTAGTAAAAGGAACCTTTTAGATCTATGCAGCTTGTCTTCATTGAGGTCTGCAGTGGCAAAGCAGATTTAAACAGTGAACTGCTGGTATAAGTCATAGTTTAGCTGCACAAACACATGTGGATTATTACTCTCATTATTTTAAGTTTTTTGAGTGATTTGAGAGGGAAATACTCGGTGATATCTGAACAATGTCAATGAAGGACAAAATGAACAGCTTAAAGGCAAATCTAAACAAAGTGTAATACTTTGTGCTTCATATTGATATTTCACTCGGACTGACTTTTTACTGTAAGGGAATGTGGGGTTTGCAGCTTCTTTATACTGTATTTAATCTAATTTCTTTTGATAAAGTTTCTCAGTAGTTTTTTTTATTTTTCAGTTATAGCACTTAAAATCATTTCACACCATCCGCGTATCAACTCTGATTTCTGTTTCTTCTGGCTCTGCTTTTACTCTGGCTTTCATTTTATGAAGGAAAATAGAGATTCCAGGTCTCAGCAGAACGTCAGTTTTTGACACTGCATAAATGTAAATGCACATATTCATTTTAGTACATAATCGCATGAAACTCTACATTCAGTGTTTTTCTTTAACAATTATAATTTTAATGACTGTTCCATCAAATTGCACCCATTCTGAACAGATACTAACACCTTATTATATGTTTATAATATGGCACTCTAAAAGTAGCTAACAAGGAGGCTACTGAAGTACAAGTAATATATAAAAACAGTAGCCCTTAAATATATTACTGAGTATAAATAAATTAATAAATAAATGCCTTCGTAAAGTAAATAGTTTCCCTTTGAGATAGCAAGCTGTCACCTTGGGAATGCATCAGTTTAGACTACAGATGCAACAACCACTCAATTCACAAAGAAAATAAGGAAATGAAGCAAGAGATCAAGAGAGAAAGAAAGAGAACTTCTGTTGAACCTCTTCGCAAATTAATACAAAAATAATGTACTGTGGTCCTAGTGAGCAAACAACTATGCAGAAACATTTGCCTTTAAATCACCATCAGTTTTCTCTTTTCCCCTGAAAATTGTATCTAATCATAGGGTTTGAATCTTTACAGAGTAAACAAGAAAGGGAAGCTTGTAACTGTGGATCGCGAAAACTGTCACGTCACCTGAGAGCCTGCCACATTTCAGAAACAGACACTGAGTAGAATATACTCACAATTCATGAACTACTTCTGCTATTTTAATATATTTCTTTTTAAATATTCCAACATCACAAAGGCTGTTTAAGCAAGTTTGTTATGCATTTCTCCCACCCTTCTACTTTCTTTGTGGGTGGTTAAGGCTGAAGACACAAAGTTGTCATCTTATTTTCTCTGAATTCTCACCGTAATCTATTCTTTCCATACACAGCCCTCAGGAAGAACAAATTGTAATTGCATTGATTTTTCTCTTCAAAGTCCTGCCCAAGTGTTAATTCACAGGAACTATTCAAAGGAAGTGATCTATAAATAGATGCTTCCCCTCACTTCAATGCAAGCTTTCAATTGCATGGAACGTGGCTTTTTTCTATAACCTGATATTTACAGGGCTTTATTGTCTTGTGATTAGTAATTAAACCCAGCAAATCTCTCTAAATTATTGGTGTATCTGATAAGATATGTTAAAATGTTACCTTGTATCAGGTACAACAAAATAATATGCAAACAGAAAATTTTCCATATACACATTCTCATTTATTTCTTTTTTCTCTTAGAAAAGAAACCAGCATGTACCAGTTTACTGAGATGAGTTACCCTACTAAGCTTTCAATCAAAGTTAATCATATTTCTACATTCTCTTTCTTCAGATTTTTCAATCAGCATAAAAATCCAGATCATAAATACAGAAAAAATAAAGATATAGATGAAGAATTATTAAGATAGCAAAATTAAGCCGCTTTTTGGAGAAGGCATGAATCTAATTAAACAAGTGAAAAAGATCTAGGACCAGAACATCAAACAAGAATACTTCATTCTTTGTTACTGGAAAAATCCGAGTCTTTATGTGAACATCAATCCCCATAAGATAATTTATTTCCAGCGGAGAAAACTTACACTTGCATGTATGTAATATATGAATTTTACATCATTGCTTTTCCTGCTTTAAAATTCTGGAGAGAAAGCTGGGGGTGGGTAGGGGGTAACCTAAAAAAGGGATTGATCCTTTTGGTTGAATCCATTTAGGGCATCTTTATCACCCATGTTTTAAAATATTCAGAATATGGGCTGATCTTGTAAGATAAGCAGAGAAAAGGACCTATCTTGAAGCATTTCAGTGACTATGTGATGAACTAGATGTTTTTTGTTGCAAGCATTTTACAAATATCTAAAGAGATGTTCTTACTCCATATCTCAAATGGCACATACATACTACGAAGATATCAGCTTTGCATTGCTTTTTTTACTGCATTGAAACAGGAAGAAAGTACATGCCTGATTTGCACCGGGGGCTGCAAAACTGATGTGCAAGGAAGTTTTGTGATATCTGAAAAATACTTAGTTTTCCTCAGTATATTTTCAGAAGATATTTAAATCTTCAATTAAATTAAGTCAAATCTACAATCTTACTTTTCAAACTGCATGTTTTCTGGTCATATGCGAAAGTTTGAGTTTCAGAAGAACTCTCAGGCCATCCAAGAAGGTATTTTTATCTTCAGAAGTTTAAATGCAGATGAATGAAAGACAGTCTGAATTCTTATCACAGAGTTTGGTGACAAAAATCATGTCTTATAATAATTTAGATGCCATTCAAGTAAATCTGATCTGGCCTTAGTTACTGGGTTGTTGATTTTTACCTGCAGAGGATATGCTTAAGACACTGTGCAGAATTACAAAGTGTTACCCTTCATACTAAGGAAAGAAAAAGCCATCTTGGGGTCAGAATATTAAAATGTGAATCTAGAACGAATCTAGAATGTAATCTTCTACAAATGCACCTGGGCACAAAGTACAGCAACCACTTTATTTAGGAAAGGTAAGTATCTATTAGTAGTGCAACAGTCAGTTTGACATGCAGGTGTTCACCCTTAGAAATCAAGACATTTTCATTTAGTTCTCTTCATTTTAATTTATTCATGAATCTTTAAATGTGGGAGTTTGAAAATGTTGGCCAGGGCTCAAGTCAACCCATTCCCATCTCCAGTATTTCATTGGAAATTAATCACTAGTTGACCTGATGTTACTTTTGTATATTCTTTCTCTCCCTGCCACCATAAATCCAATTGTCTATTCAAAGTTACAGTTTCAAGAGAAGGAAAGGAAGATGTCAGTTCTCCTCCCTCTTCTCTTCCCCCACCCGCCCATCATATATCAGTTTATTGTTCGGTGGCTTAGTACCATTTTGACAGAAGACATGTACAATAGTTTAACACTGTTGTTGTGTAATAGATTTTTTAAGAGCATCCTTACTGTATAAAAGTCTTCAGGAAAGGCTATCATCAGTTTCTGGAATCTGAAAAGCTAGTTTGGTTTCATTTGTAAGGTAACAGACTAATTTCTCGCCTCTGTAGTTATATGGGAAACCCAGTGAGAGCATCAGTATCTGCAGTTTAAAGCTTGGGTCCTGAGAGTTGTGCTCTTGAAATTGTACGGCAGTATCTGCTAAAGAATCACTTTAAAGTGTTTCAATACACAGGTTGTTCTTGGCCTGAAATTTTCAGTCTGCCAGGGAATGGCAGGCTCTGAGGAGAGCACTGGTAGAAATGAGTCTCTCTGAGTGTCACTGAGACATAGATACAGCTTCAGACTGCTACAGCCTATGTTGTTAGTGCCTGCTTTTAATTATACAATAGCCTGATTTTGTGGTAACGTCCTCTTGTGCAATGAATTCATGTCCTTTCACTGGACTCATTCCGGTAAATCCACATCTCCCTTGTATGGGGAAGTCCAGCACTGTACCCAACACTCCAGATGTGCCTCTCCAGGGCTGAGCAGAAGGGGAGGATACCCACCTCTGAGCTGTTGGCCACACTCTGCCTAATGCAGCCCCGGAGGCCGTTGGCTGCTTTTGCTGCAAGGGCCCACTGCTGACTCATGGGCAGGTTGGCGTCCACCAGGACCCCCAGATCCCTTCTCTGCAGAACTCTCCAGTCACCCCTGCCCCACCTCCAGCATGTATTAGTGCCTAGGGTTAAGCTACTTAAAGTAGCAGAAAGTAACAGAAAGTAGCAATACAAGAAAAAACTATTTTTACATAGCACATATATCATGTACCAGGCATTATGTGGAGCACAATGTAATGTTTTTGTTTGTGTATGAAAGTTACAGCAGCATCTCTACTGGCAGATAAAGGATATCACTAAATTTATGCTTACAAAGGTGGAAGAAGATAATAAAATGGGGGACAATATACCCCAAAAGGCTGAGTTGAACATTATTAGAGAGAAACTGTGTTTGAGAATCATAGAATCATAGAATGTGTTGGGTTGGAAGGGACCTTTAAAGGTCATTTAGTCCAACCCCCTATATATATGAGAATACATACAGAATATTCCTAAAAGATCCTAAACAAATTGAACATCCTAATACCACAATACCTCCTCATACTAAACAAAGGAGTCTTCCATTTCTCTGGGAAGAGCAGGTTCTGCCTTGAAAACACTGAAATAAATGAGGTGACAAACAACAGCATGCATATTAATGCATTCAACACAGAGCTCAACTGTAGCCTAAAGCACTATCAATGACAGAGCTGAAGGAAAGATTAATAGCTCTGACATCACTAGAAGAAATAAGTAATCATCCCACCATTCTCAATAAAAAATATATTCAAATATAATCAGAAGAGGATCCTGAATTTGACATTTTTACATATGAACCTACAAATCTAAAGATAAATTAAAAGTAAAAAGAAATTTGAAAATTAAATATGTAAATCATAGGTAAAGAAAAAATAAACTCATAACTAGGCATTCTGTTTTTCCGTGATTCTGCAATCTGGCAATGATGAAAAGATTAAAATATTTAGGAACAGAATTCAGGAGAAAATCCTTCATGAGCTATAATCTCCTGTTTTTAATCTACTAAAAGCAAATGGACACAAATCTAGTGAAACACATGAAATATTTTCCATGATGCTATTTAAAGTGTCAACTAATAGAAATTCTTAGATTAGATTTAAGAATTTGTATCATAATGTGTGAACATTATGCTTCTATTGCCTTGCACTCTAAGCCTGTCCTAGTAGGGGGCACTGATGTTATACATTATAATGCATTCAAACAGAACAGTGAAAGAGGTCAGATTTGATGCCAGCTGTCTAATCTATCACAATTATCTAATTTTAAACCCTCTTGGCACAAAGTGAGGGAAAATAATTTTTCTATTTACCATTAATTTTCCCACTGAGCATAGCCTGTTGATAATGAAAGCAAACAAAAAACAGTGTAAACGGATAATAACCTGGCACCATTGATCTAGTTCTGAAGGTTAATTAATCATACACTTGTCTTCAAGAAAGTGTTATATTACCAAAAACCTTATTTCTTGCTGACTATGTCAGGTACTTTCCCCCCTCAGCACCTAAAACCAAGGCATAGATTTGACTTTCAGAAGGTCCTTAGAAGCTCAGGTTAAGAGTATGCAAAATACCTATGGTTCGGTTCAAATATTTATCATTGCATATCCTGTATTATTTATAGCACTGACCAGAATAGCAATAGTAGGCTGGTACATATGCGTAAATTCCTTCCACAGTATACTGCGCCGGGAGGGAGTTGGAAGTTTGCTATATGAGAAGAATGACTCTCATTTCAGCAGCAATAAATCAGTGAAATGAGAATTAATAATTTCTATCCATAATGCTACTCCAGAATTTTCTTCTGAAATCACGAACTGGAAAAAGCTCATAGTGTATTGACTCAAGTTACTTGTAGTCATGCACTGGATTTTGTTCTCTCTAAAAAGTGCATTTATTAGTTAAATCTGAATGCCATGTATATTATTTCCTCACACAAGTGTTGATGAAGGGTGACATATATCTTTGCAGTTAAGTATACAAATAGTGTTGCACCTCTATGCCACAGTCAAATAAAGAAGATATGAGAATATTTTTGACACTAAATTTAATCAACAGACATACAAAACAATCAAATATCAGTTAAAAGACACCCAAGAACCTGGACGTAATTCAGAAATGTGATAGTGTCACAAATCCTACAACCATTGCAAACATACTGCAGGTTAGACTTCCCAGACCTTATTCAGATCAATTAAAAGCACACCACTTTTCAATAATTCCTTCTCAATCTGGATTATAAAATATATATTATTTAATATCCATTTGCAAACATGTTTCATCATGCTTCCTTCATTCTAGATTTTATTTTTCCACCATGCATATAGCATAGGGACATGGCTTTAAAAATTCTTCATGATACAAAATCATTTGATGCTTTTTTTTTAATCTTACTGAACTGAAATGACTTGGTAGGATTACATAAACTAGTATTCTACAGTCACATGCCTACAGATGCACCCAGTGACTTGCTTTGAGTATATTTACCACATATTGCCGTATTTGCCCTCTCTGGGAGAGTGTAGTCTGCCATTTTTATTTACAAGTCAAGAGTTAATCATCCTTTTTAACTGTATTTTTGTTGAAAATAACTGTCAAAAATTGCTGTTTCTGTTAGTGCTGTTTCACCTCAGCACCTTCTAATCCCTTCAGTATGATTTAGACGTATGATGCATCACCAATCTACCTAGAACATTCCTGCTCCTTCTATTGCATGGTGATAAGGAGCCCTGACCCTACTAGATGTTGTTTATTCAGCTTGCAACCTCTTTCAGATTTAATAGGTAATCCTTCATCCAAAAGCGAACAGCCCTTAAATGGCCTCAGATAGATCTGCAAAGTGTTTGTTGTCAGCATTGCTGCATTCCATTTCATTTATGACCTTTTACAGTGAAAAACTGACTTCATATTCTTCTAAATGCTTGGGCAATAATGGGAGGAGAAACCAGCCCCGAGATCCTGTGCCACTACAAAGTGCATTTACTAGTAAGAAATTAAAGGAGGTTTAACACTTATTTTTCCTGCAAAAATACATTTAAGATAAACAGAGAAAAGTCAAGCAACATTATTATGTATTAAGCCCATTTATTCATCATCAAATCTGGTTTAGGTTCAAACAGACTTCTTTCTCACATTAGAAATGCGGAACGATGTTTACCCAGTAATAATCTAGGTGATGTAACATCTAAAATGGTACACGGGGGAAAAAAATAGTTGTGTATGTATTGGTACATATGTATACGAATATTTATTAGGCTGAGAGAGTTGGTGTTGTTTAGCCTGGACAAGGCTCTGGGGAGACCTTATAGCAGCCTTCCAGTACCTAAAGGGGGCCTACAGGAAAGATGGGGAGGGACTCTTTATCAGGGAGTGGAGTGATAGGACAAGGGGTAATGGTTTCAAACTGAAAGAGGGTAGATTTAGATTAGATATTAGGAAGACATTCCTTACTGTGGGGGTGGTAAGATATTGGAACAGGTTGCTCAGAGAAGTTGTGGATGCCCCATCCCTGGAAGTGTTCAAGGTCAGGTTAGATGGGGCTTTGAGCAACCTGGTCTAGTGGGAGGTGTCCCTGCCCGTGGCAGGGGGGTTGGAACTAGATGGTCCGTTCTAACACGAACCATTCTATGATTCTATGATTTGCTACTTAAAGAGTGCATAAACTAATTTTCTCATCATCACTGGAGATCAGATATAGCTGTGATATCTCTAATCTTGCCAATTGGCTGAAATTAGGGTGAGATTTTTTTCTCACCACTGTCTTATCTCTAGTGCTTTCAGATTTGAAGCTGGTTTTAATGAAGGGGAATATTTCAAACATTCTTCTGTTGTATTTTGATTAATTTTTTTCAATATTAGTTATAATTTTCTTGTCCTATAACAGAAAAATACACCATTTTTTTAAAAAAAAGAAAGTCGAGAAAATCATAGCAAAGCAGGAACTGTAATATGTGGTGCAGTATTTCATTAAAGTGAATATTAATGCATTAAATTTTGCATTAAGTTTCAGCAGTACACATGGAAGGCACTTGGATAACCATCCACTGATTCCCTTATATTTATCTATCTAATCTCTTATACATATTACAAAGAGAGAGAAAGCAAATATTTTCTCATTATGTATGCCTTCACCTTATTAAAATACAACACAGAACATATGTCTGTATGCTTATATTCAAATATAAGACAGGAGAAAAGTGCCGAACAATGCTTGAATCTGATGTTCATAATTCTAAGCAATGCACAGTGTAGTAGTTCCAGAGGAACTCATCATCATGAGTAATTCACTCATTTTCTAGCCTAAATTTTAATTTTTAAAATAAACTTAATTTTTTTTAATGAAATTTTATGGAATGTACCGAAGAGTGAGGTGCTTCCATTTTGCTGTCTGCATTGCAGGTTATGGTGAAGATTGTCTCCTGTATGTTGCAGTGCAACACTGCTGCCCAAAATCATAACTACCCAACTTGGCTTTACAGGCAGTAGGGCTTAACTGAGGGGATGGAGCCTTACGGAGGGAAAATGTGCACAATTTGTAGGGAAAAATGCGCACTCAGACACAGACATATGCACACTTGCAGCATCATGCACAGCCTGGGACAACCGTCAGACAGGTCTCAGGTCCCTCAAGGGGACTCTGGGAGCAGAAGAGAGGCGGTGGGGAGGGAGAGCTGGACCCCAGAGCTGGCAGATAGCCCAAAGGAAATGCCCAGCTTCCATTGTCCTGCAGTGCTTCTGCAACCACAGCTCTGCGGCAACAATTTCACATCCCTCTTCCCTCCATTGCAGGTCTCCTTTGGCAAGGTGTTTCTAGGGAGCCCCTGGCCCCTGGCAAACCTGGGCTGCCTGCAGCTCGTTGCCAGGCTGTTGTTTTCCTAGGCCATGGCAGGTGCCTTATGCTGCTGCTCAAGTATTTTTACTCACTTGGCTACTATTTCTTTTCTTTGTAGTACTTGAAGCAGTCTTTTCTCATCTCTCAAGGCTGGTATCTTCTTCAGTGACCAGCAACTGACAATTAGTGAGGTTTTTTCCCAACTTGTGCCCATATTTTCAAGACCTGTATTATTATCTCACACTTAAACTGTGCATCATAACAAGAGATACCTGGTACCAAACTCTGGTTAACACAGACAGTTTTCTAGCAAGTTGACTGACCGAGGCTAGAGCATCACACATTTAGCATACAGCAAAGTTAGCAAAATTTTTACCTGTGGCCTGTTACTAGCAATGGCAATACTGTTCTTTCTGGGTCACCATGATGCAATGGTAAATGACAGGTGACCTTCTTTCCACTGGAAGAACCATGCAGAAATGCTAAACAAACACCAGTAGGGTCATTTCTGCATTAGCAAAGGACTGTTGGGTTATTAGGTAGCTCAGGTGGTTGAGCCCAGAAATCCCTGCACTGCATTTCATTGTGCAGTAAAGATATATCCTATAGTAATGTGAAAAGAATATCAGATACCCACTTACACATGCTGAGATAACTGCCTGCATGGATTAAAATAGCTATAACTTGCAATTTTGTAACAAAATCATAATTTTCCTTCAGTGAAAAAATAAAAAATAAAAAGCACAGTTTCTGCAGGTAGCTCTGGAATGTGATTACATCACTCTGTGCTGTGACTGAGTTCATTTTTGGAAGCCAGGAAAGCAATGAGTGTACATAATATAATCCTCTACTTAGACATACATCCACTGTGAATAAGCATACATTATGCTTCTTAAATTTCATGAACCCAGTTATAACCATGTGTATATGTTATTCCACAATATAGTATTAAATTTCTTTAGTAATTAAAGGAGACAAGAAACAGGGAAACTGGAGAAAATTATTGTCTATCTTCTCCACTATGGAAGATCCCAGAAACCAATCTAAATGTCTTCCTGCACACATGTTTCCATTGCTTGATATTTACAGACAGTAAAAGCCAACAGAAAAATAAACATGCAGCCCTTCTTGTAAGTTCAGGTACTATTCGTACTTACACTGACAGTTGACCAGTAGCCTGTTTCCAGTCTTAGCAAAGACTGTCTATATAAACCACAAAAGAATACAGTACATTGAAGTTATACCTAACTTGAGAGATATCAGAGTTTACACACTAGAATTATGACTATGCATAAACTGTATCTAAAAGCTTTATTCAAAACTGTATTCAAAGCTTTAATATAGCAGAATTTGTAAATGAATGTGACAATAATTATTGGTTTGGAGCACTTGTTTTCTTATCCCTGCCTAATATGGTATAAATTATACACTGTGAAATACCTGTTAAATCACCTTCAAGGTATAATGATAAAATGAGATTTATCAACTTGACAGTAAACTAATTTTAAATTGATTTATGGGAGCTCAGTACATTATGAAATGTTTATACTATATAACCAGTTTATCAAAGCAGGCAATGAAGCTTCCTTTCTAGCATTTACACCAAGACACAGGAACTATTCATGTGATCAAAGATTAATATTTACCTTCTATAACTCATACTTTATTCACAGAATAGCATACTGGCCTGTTTACTGGAGAAGATGCAGCTATACTGAGAGATTTAGGTCAGCCTTCAGTTTAACCTTTCTTTAACATTGGCCACGCTATAGACAAAAAGCCAAATCGCAATTCAGAACTTAGATAAATGCATCTATTTAGGAAACAACAACAAAAAAAAAAAAAGAGAAAAAAGAAAAAGAAAAAAGAAAAAAAAGAATAAAGTAATTTTGCAGTAGGATATTCCTGACAGTGACCATATCCTCCACTGAATTCTTCACTTCCTCTGCCTCCTTAGCACAGCAGAACATAGCTGCCTCCAGCGGACCGACTCAACTACTGATGGAAAAATGATGTTCACTGTTCAAGATTTCCACCTGCTTTTCTGTACCTAACTCCAGTTATGGACATCTCTCTCCTTCTATAACTTGGTCAGAAGATATGAGCAGCATTAACACCAAGGCTTTTGAAATTTTAGGCTGTATACCACCAAATCGTTGTAGATTGGCCTCTAGAGATCTGAGGAGCAGTCTGCAGACTCAGATGTGATGTAGTGAAATGTAGTGAAAGTGTAGATCCTTAATATGCTTTCACTCTTGATACTGATACTGAATTAATTGAACATTCACTTACTGTAAGAAATTCTATGTATAATATAATATTTTACATATAGTATGCGTCTGTTAAATGTGCTGTCTGTGCTCATTATGGGGCTAGAATAGTGACAAAATAAAACAACAAGTCCCTTTTGAATTTTGGGTACTGCAAAGAAAACATTATTTACTGGCATGATGCTCTTTTTCTTTCTTTCTTTTCTTCTTTCTTTTTCTTTCCTTTTTTTTTTCTTTTTTTTTTTTTTTTAAATTTTGTGCTCCTTTACTCTGTAGGTAAAATTGCAACATTCAACAGAATGGTTAATTAATTAGTACCAAGCTCACTGCTGACTAACAACACCTCATTTACCTAAAGTACTAATTAAACTGAAAACAAATTATTGATTTATCTTGTTGAAATAGTTGTTTGTGACACAGTTCAAGCCTTGTCCATAGAAAATTGGCACTTTATAAGAAAAGAGAAAGCTGTAATTTTCAACAAGTTTCAGTGATAATTTTCATTAAGGGCTAACGTTTGTCCCAACTAATTATGCTGTCATTAACTACATATTGCATTAATGACATGCTTCTCTTCTTTCCCTGCTGAATTGCAATATTGTTTTCTTTTATGTCTGTCTACTGAGAAGTAAAAATTCATATATGATACCATTTCTGTATGCTTATACAAATAAATATATAGTACATTTTGCCTAGAAAAGTACCTTTAGTCTTCTGTGAATACTCAGATTTTGGGCTTTTATTTATAAGGAATCTTTGATTCATCTTAGGGCTTTATCATTTATTACAAGAAAGGAATGAATGTCAGTGCCTCTGTCATACTTTGGTCTGTGTACTGTACTAAGCTTTTTTTTTTGCAAAGGGCTTCTGTCATAGTTGCTAGCAAGAGTTTCATGTCACTTCATATCTAAGTGTGTTTTGTAACAATATTTTAACTCAATGTAGAGCTGAGTAAGTATTGTGAATTTTTTCAGATTTTACTGTGTTAATGTGTTAGAAACTGAAGTCTTATAACATCATATCAAAGAAGAAAAGCATACTCGATAAATAACAGTAAAAAATATGTTCATAAATATGGCCAACACAATATGAAAACATATATATACCTTCCAGGCTTGATTTTCAACCTTTCTAAACACTAAAAATCAATTATAGCATTTCCCAACTCTTCAACAGACCATATCCCATTCAATAGTGTTACGAACAGAGAACTACGAAAAGGAAAATCATCTCTGAGTCATCAGCAGAATATAAGGGATTCAAGTATACAAAAGTATCCAAATTATAGAGAAACTACCTTCCAGAATTCAAAATCTGTAAAGAAATAGTTCATGAAATTACTGTCCAGTCATAAGGAATTGTGGTGTGACTGGAGAAATAAACTAAGTGCTGTATTAACAAATAAGAGGAAAGAAAGCTACGTGCAGATTCATTGGTTTAAAGCTTTTCATGGCTCTTGTCCAGCCTGTGCATTAGTGTTGGTTTTCTGTACCAATCTGGTTATGGTGGGCACAACACATAAAAAAAAGGAGACAGATTAATTTTCACCTGTGATTGAAGCAGAGCATGAGTGGTTAATTGACCTGAACCAAAGATATTGTCATTGTTTTCCTGAGTCTGTTATGGAGGCATAAATGAGAAATCAGCTGATCTCGTTATTTTATGTTTAAGAAAAACTGAACAAGATGAGTAGAAATTGTGACAACTGGAAATTAAAGTAAGATTTTGCCATATTGAACACGCCTTTTTCGTTGGAAACAAAAATTGGGAAAAGAGTAGACCTGATTTATCTGATCTTCAATAAACTGTTTAGTGTTGTGCTATCATTAGTTGGGGAAGTTCTGAAGGAAAACAGAAATTAGCATATGAATTCTAAAGTGGACTTTGTTTTAAGTTAGACTGTTAGAACTTGTGAAAGGACAGTAGTAGATAAAAGTTTTAATAAAAAATAAGAATTTTTAAATCCTACCTTACTATTAAGCAAGACATAATAATAATACAGTATAATACAATATAATAACAATAAGCAATACAGTAGCAGGTAAGACAACATAGTAACATTAATAAAAATGAATGCAATATACATTATGAATATATATATAAAATGGGAAGGGAAGGAATGTGTGGTGATGGGCTCATGAATTCTTTTGCTGCTCTCCAGACAGCAAGCAGTACCAGGTAACTAGCAGTAATAGTGCAATTTGAATTCACAAAGTACATGGACTGTATAATAAGTCAGAGGAGAGGTCTGAGCAAGTAAGTACTGTAATCTTTGATGAAACACAATTCTCACCCTTGTTAAGGAACCTATTTTTCATAGAATCATAGAATTGTTAGGGTTGGAAGGGACCTTAAAGATCATCTAGTTCCAACCCCCCTCACATGGGCAGGGACACCTCCCACTAAATCAGGTTGCTCAGAGCCCCGTCCAGCCTGGCCTTAAAAACTTCCAGGCATGGGGCCTCCACTACTTCTCCAGTGTCTCACCACCCTCATGGTGAAGAACTTCTTCCTAACATCCAGTCTGAATCGACCCATCTCCAGTTTTAATCCATTCCCTCTAGTCCTACCATTACCCAACATCCTAAAAAGTCCCTCACCAACTTTCTTGTAGGCCCCCTTAAGATACTGGTAGGCCACAATAAAGTCTCCTCGGAGCCTTCTTTTCTCCAGACTGAACAAGCCCAACTCTCTCAGTCTGTCCTCATAGGAGAGGAACTCCAGCCCTCTGATCATCCTCGTTGCCCTTCTCTGGACACGTTCCAGCATGTCCATATCTCTCTTGTAGTAGGGGCTCCAGAACTGGACGCAGTACTCCAGGTGGGGTCTGAGAAGTATGCTAGGAACCATTAAAAGTTAGAAGCAAAACCTCTTGTTTTATATTGTCTCTTGAAGATACAAGGAATGTGTTGTTTGCCTGTTTGTTTGTTTTTAAATGTTATTAACAAGCTATGTCACATATAAATTTTGAAAATTGTCTAATACTGATCACGATAGCAAGTATTATACTTTGGGGACATATTCTCTCTCTATAGCTACAGCAATTGAAAGATGACAGGCATGATTAATTGTTAACATTGTATAGTCCCCTTATGGTGAATCATATCCAGCTCTTCTTTGATACTCATGCTTTCACTTAATCAAATCAGAAAATAGTAGGAAAGATTTTGTGACAGGTTGCAGGTTTGAGGGAACTTCAAAGGCAAGATTGTTGAGGAAAGGTTTTTGATGTGATAGCTTTGAGGGGTTAAAAGGCAATACCTTATACAAGGAGGATAAAAGATATATTTATATACAAGTAGCTGTATGAATAACAGTGAAAGGAGAGATTAACTTTCAGTCAAATAGTCTTTGTTAAAAAGTCACTAGGAGAAGAATGAGTACAGTAAAGTATGATCTATTGGGTTTTGCATTTGTATCAGTTTTCTGGTCCCAGGACAAAGTATTGTCTTGTGGGACAGTTAAAAAACTGAGAGAAATTAATATAATTCAACATCTTCCTGGGTGGTTTGGAAGAGATAGGAATCAGACCTGCCAAATGGTTATGCAAATTTAGTGGGTATTTTTAAAAAGCACACGATTTACCAATCCGTATACAATTGCATCCTTTTTTTTTAAAGAAAACTACTCATTTTTACCAACATACGGCAAATAGTTTGGCCACTACTTATTCAGCTCAATAGTATATGTGAAAAAATAGAATTGATCATAATAGTGGTAGAAGGCACAAGATCTTGGAACCAGAGAGGGACTGAGATCTGAAAGACAGCATATGTAGTGTGAGACATCTGAAGTGCCCTGAAAAAGCTCTGTCTATCTACTTATCACCTAGCAGTTTACAGGCACTTAAACTTTTTGCCAGCAAAATTAATTAATGTTAAGATTTTTCTGGAAATTCAGAAATCTAATTTTAAGAGTCCTTAACATAGATAACTACATGTGGAACAGATCTCTTATCTCCCTTAACACCCAGTGAAAATTTTGTCAGTACGACTACAAGGGTCCACAGACATTCAGATGACAAAATAGAGGTCCATACTTGGAATAAGATGACTAGCTCTCTAATCCCACTGACTGTCTTGACAAAAGCCTGTTGCTGTAGTCTAGATGTCAAGTTCACTGGTGGATAACTGAATTTAGGTGTCCAGCTATAGACCTGAAGCCTACCTTTGCTGATAAACCTATGTTTTAGCAAAGTAATGAATGTTTTGAAGAGTTCAGTGTCTGTTTCCTACTTTAAAACCATTGAGAATCCTCATATTAAATGTCTTATTTCATTCATTTTTTAAAGGCTGTATGACTGTCATGTTCCTGAGGGCACCAACACCAATGCCATAGCAGGGCCTACCTCCAGATCCCCACAGCCCTGCCCTTCTGCGTATAGACTTCAGCTGTATATAAATTTCACCCCTTAACACATGTGTGGTAATACTCAGTATTCTCATGTCTAACCACTTATGGACCCCTACCAGAACCTCTCCCTCAACTGCCCAACATCCAGCAGCTCTCAGGAGACAAATGCTACTTTCTTAATATGGAGAAGGAATCTCCTTTCTGTGAGCTTTACATGGCTTGAGCGAAAAGACATGTAAAAATCCAATTGCTCAGTGGTAACAGGTTATATCAGATTTGTTAATAAGCAGAACTTCAGAACTATATAGAACTCATTTTTATTATTTTTATCTGAAAGAAAAAGAAAAAAAAAAGGGTCCTGGTAATCTTTACTTATAAAGTTGTTTACTAAAAGAATATCTTGTTCTAAAGTAAAATTTGGATGAAGTGAAAATTGCAGACTTGGACGTTATCATAAAGCCTGCTACTGCATGAGCATAAAATGTATCATTTATTGTGTTATGCCAAATTCATTAAAGCATTTATGATGAAAACACCCAGAAAATAGTGCTTACTCAACATACTATATTTTAACTATATAATAATGATGAAAATATAAAATTAAGATATTTTTATATATTCACAACTTATTTATATTCTTAACTGCAAGAATAGCAAAATCATTTTCCCATATTGCAGTTTAAATTAATTTAATGATAAATTTTAGAACTAAGGTTTTAGATAAAATTAATGTATAATATTGCAGCAGAAATTAGCATAAGAATGCATTTATGACAAAACATTGCAAAAATACTGATATAAATTCAGTATTTATTATAAATACGTGTTATCATTCTCCTTCTGTATTTGCACACGTCCAGGATAGGAAAAGTGTCATGATATGTTGTTTGAAAGGTAGTTATTAAATGATATTAGAATTATTCCTCCATTTATAAACCTTATTGTAAAGGAGATATGCAACATGAAGTCTGCATAAAATATTAATGCTTTATATATGTATGTATATATAGTATACATAATTTAAATTTAAATATCTGCTTATGTTTTCTTTAGATAGCACAGTCAAATCACAATTATTTTACTATTCGGAACTGATTTCAGACCACGGTCTGTAATGAAGATGATATAAATGGAGATAGAATTCATAGACATGAATATGTTACAATATGACATAATAGTACTGAAACCAATGAACAACCCACATTGAGGAAGGACTAGCCCTTGAGAAAGCAATAAAAGTACTTCTGTAAGTATGACTGAAAATAAAGAAATAGTCAGTATTTTGAAAGAACATACTAACAGATATACAAATAAGGTAGAGGCAGAAGTTTGAAAAATCATATATAGGAGAGGTAAGACATTCCTGTTTCCATAAACACACTGGTTACAAATATCTTACCATATATTCATGTATTTATAGTCAATAAAATAATACTCAGCAAAGTCTACTTTGTGTACGAAATACAAGTGAAGGTGAAAAAAGCCCAGGAAACACATTTTATATATTTCTGTTCTCTTTTTAAAAAAAAAAAAATCCTTCTAAATTAATGAGCTTTTAAAGGTTTAGTATTATCTTTCTTTATTATTTTCATTAGTAATTAACAAAGATATTTCTGTTGCTGTACTGTATTATGATACAAAACACCCGCACAAAATTGGTTATTTTGGAAATGCAGTTTTGGATGGAAAACCTGTTTGTGTTTTCATAACTATGTATTTACAGTATCAATATGTTGTACAAAGATAAAGCACAGGTAAAGCCTAACACAAAATGAAAGTTACATGCTACTCAGCTTTTTTTTTTTTTTCTCTAAGTAGTATACTGAAGTAGTTAAAAAGAAAAGAGTATATAAATATATAAAATATATTACTAGGTAAACTATGTTCCTTCAGGTGACCAAAAAACCCACAGAAAATAACCTGAGAAATGTACATCAGGAAATACACCATTAGCAGTAAAACTAGACAGCAACTTGAAGTCAGAAAAAAGTACTGAAAAGGCAGTTTATCCCATCAGAGTATTCCTTGCTGAAGGGTAACTTGACAATAAAGGGGCAGAGAAGTTGGTCTGAAATAACAATAATCTGTCTAAAATACACTTTTTCCTGAATATGCATAGGTATACATGATTTTTCCATTGCTTGCATATTCTTTGGAATATGGAAAGGGTTATTAGATTAGATCAGATTTTCACTTTGGATTGACAGTCAGTATTCTTGCATTTAAAAGAAGATGTCATTTCCTTAAGGTATTGCATGTGGTTTTGGTTTTAGTACTGTTCCTACCTGTGTGATTTAAAATTATTTATACTCATATGATGTTGGTGGAATCACACTACAGTAGTATCTTCTTGTCCCGAGAACTTGCAATTATAGCCAGTCTCACGAATGAGCAAATTATCCATGACCGGCCCTATGAATTCCTCTATTATATGTCACAGTAAACATTTTGAATGATTTATTTGCTCTTTAATAATATGCCACATGTATCAAACTATCTTGCATACACTCTGGAAATACACTTAGTCCTAAAAAAAACAACAATGGTACAAGTTGTATGCAGCATTAACAGTTTTTATCATCTCCAAATTACACACTTGAGAAGTAGAATGAAGAGGGAAAACTGGCAAGAGTAGTAAAAGAATAATTTGTTTCTACCTTTGCTTGTGAGTATCCCTGTTGATTATTTGATTAATGGGGACATGTAAAAAGAGGAACACAGAGAACTGAATGTGCAGATAAGTGTGCTCTCTGAGATATAACTGAAATCTATCGCACAGCAGCTTTTTTTAGTTAAGCCCGTGACTGTGGAGTGGTCTGTTTTCCTGAGCTCACCTGACAATCTCCAAAGTTTCTTGCTTTCTGTGTATTGATTTTTCAGTGGAATTGTCATTTCGATTGATGAATTCATGAGACATGAAGTAAAGATGTTCTCCCTGTTTACCTAAGCTGACTTCTGCCAAAGCAACAATGTCCTCTGCAAAGAATCAAGAGCTGTGACAGTAAATAAAGAATGACATTACAGAGAAAAACAGGGAAAGTAAGCCTCCTAAATAAAGCATCTTGAAGCAATATAAAAAAAAAAAAAAATTCTTTCTTTTCATTTAGTTTTTGGCTTTTATTGCACCTTGATCATTTTACGTGTATATTCCTAAGTCATCTTCTTGTCAATGATACTAGATTTCTAACAGAAATCTAGAATTATAATATAGACCATTGATGTAGTCCCATACAGATGGCACCATTTCTCTCCCGTATTTGCATATGTTCAATTCCTATTTTGATAAAAAGAGGACAGACAGAGCTATGAAAGATGAAAAGTTTTACAGAAAAAGAGAAAAAAAATATGGCTTTGCTTTTTGACATTGTACTTGCATAAGGATTAGGATAATATAGTCACAAGGTACATAATAAATTTTATTTTTTCACTGCAGATCATGGGCACAATTTGACTGTTTCATGCTGGTTTCCATTCTGTGTGATTGCTGTCTCCCTTTCCCCTGTAACAGAGACAGCCTATGGTATATGACCTTGCCAAAACCAGAGCCTAGGTTATGGACCACTCAGAGCAACGTAAAGGATTGGAAAGTGTTTGGTTTTCAGAGACTAATGCACAGCTTTGGGTGAACAGTCTGGTTGGTTAGGTAACCCACCCTGAATTGGCACCAGTCATCCCTGCTGAAAACACTAATAGAAAAATTAATTACCTATGGAGAGTGCTACTGTGTTTTGTTTAATGCCCACATCAGCAACTAGTAAGCGGTAGACGGTGATGACTTGAAGAGTTGTGTTTTGCTTCTGTCTATGTTGTACAAGGCCTAGCCTTGTACATATTGGAATGTTGAAACTGAGACAGTTCAATTGAAGTCAAGAGGTTATTAACAAGTATAATAAATTAAATGGTTCTGGTTTTCAAGACAGTATTTCCTGTAGAATGCACTGCATTACTGCCCTGTCATATAATGCAAGGGTTTAGGGTTTTCCAATCTTATCCCTTTAGGTACTAAATGTTTGCCTTGGTGATACCTGAGGTCACATGTCTTTTCTTTTTCACAGCCGTCTATATTTAGTGAACTGTAATTGTTATTGTATATGATTTCATTAATTCCCAAGTCTGTATACTTCATTGCATATTCATGGATTCCTGTATGACCATTTAATGCAGAATATGGAAACAACTTTCAGAACAGAGATCAAGATACATATCACTCCCCCATTAGTCCTTGTAGAAGGTGCCTTTATTGGTGAGATACTGTTGTATGTGACCTCACATTCACTGTTTTATCCCAGGCATTTTCTTATGTATTTTTTAATTTAGTGACTCATGATCAATAGCAGTGTTTAAAAAGTCTGGATCTAGTCAAGATCTTTCATAGACTTCACTAGAGTATGAATAAAAACCTTTTTAGCTAAAAGAAAATACACATTCTATTTTTTAAGCAATACTGTATTTCACAGAATGTGATCATCTTTTCCTCCACAAGCTCTAACTGAAATGAACCCGACCCTTTTTATCATATTGCATTCAGTGATGTCTACGCATGCTGGATGTAGTCCAATTCAAACACATTTAAAGGATCAAAATAGAAATTAGTTTGAGGATTTAAACATCTGTGAATTATGACAAAGCTTAAACAGATCTTCTGATCATACTGGAAGCCAATACATAAGTGCTGAGCATACTTTAAGGTTCAAAATGAGCCTCAGTTGGCTGACTGATTTTAAGGATTAGGTAAAACTTGTTGTACCCAAGCACTCTATAAAATACTCTGAAGGAGCAAGATTAAGATTTGTGCTGTCTAATGTTAGACACTAGAATATGTCCAAATCTCTAAGTTAGTAATTTTCAGCCTTTTTGTTATAACCAAAGTTAACAAATAGGCGCTGTCAGGGCCTTTTAGAAGTACTTGGCTGATCTGAGGTTTGCACTTTAAGACAAGACCAGCTGAATGCTAGAAATGTCTGCTTCTTTCCACTAGCATTACAGATATCAGAAGATTATCATGTTTAAAATCTGCTAAATACGGTATTTAAATGGCCTGTCACCCTTTATACTTATAATTTCCACCAGTTTCCTACAATTTTCAGTAACAAGAACAAATATTAACTGTTAGCATGCAAATTTTGAATATGTAGATAAGGAAATTACTGAAATAAACTTTGGCTGTGTTGAGATCAGGTTTCCCAGTTAGGCTGTGGACTCTCTGGCTCTAGAGATTTTTAGAACTCAGCCACACACAACCTTCAGCAGCTTGAGCTGAGCTTTGAAATTAACCCTGGTTTGAGCAGGAGGTTCGATTAGCTGACCTTCAAAGACCCCTCCAACTAAAGTCTTTCTGTGGTTCTAAGAATAGTAATGTCAGTTCTAGCAAAAAGATCCCATGGGTGTATGATTAATAAAGAGCAAAAAGGCTGAAATAGAAGATATGACTTTTGCTGGATAATTATTTTTCATTAAGCAGAATATTTATGTAGCTTTTCTTCAGTCTCCTTAATGTCCGAAACATTCTACTGCCAGCAAAACAAGAAACGGATAAAATTATGATTCTAAGTATAAAATGTGGCATAGAATGAGATTAGATATATGCTAATTAAGTCAGTAATGTTTAAAGGCTTTCTACAGTGTGTTGAATGTAATTTGAAAAGAAACTTCTGGTCTTTGTTCTTTTCTGTGAGCCCTCATCAAAAGAATAAAGGATTTTCATATAGGATTTTATTCTTTTCATGGGGCAGAAGAGGAAAGATTGGGTTACAGATTGTAGGATTGGTGAAATTTCACAGTGTAGTTGGAAGTCAGTGATGAGTGGTGCTCCCCAGGGGTCAGTAGTGGGCCCAGTCCTCTGCAATATATTCATCAATGACCTGGATGAGGGTCATTTCACACAACAGAGGGGATAGAGTGCACCCTCAGCAAGTTTGCTGATGACATAAAGCTCCGGGGGGGGGGGGGGGGTGGGGGGGTGGCTGACACACCAGAAGGCTGTGCTGCCATACTGAGAGACCTGGGCAGGCTGGAGATTTGGGCAGAGAGGAACCTTATGAAATTCAATAAGGGCAAGTGTAGGGTGCTGCACCTGGGGAGGAATAACCCCATGCACCAGGACAGGTTGGGGGCTGACCTGCTGGAGAGCAGCTCAGTGGAAAGAGACCTGGGAGTCCTGGTGGACAACAGGATGACCATGAGCCAGCAATGTGCCCTTGTGGCCAAGAAGGCCAGTGGCATCCTGGCATGCATCATGAAGAGTGTGGCCAGCAGGTCGAGGGAGGTCATCCTCCCCCTCTACTCTGCCCTGGTGAGGCGGCACCTGGAGTGCTGTGTCCAGTTCTGGGCTCCCCATTTCAAGGACAGGGTACTGCTGGAGAGGGTGCAGCAAAGGGCTACCAAGATGATGAGGGGACCAGAACACCTCTCTTATGAAGAAAGGCTGAGGGATTTGCGTCTTTTCAGTGTGGAAAAAAGATGGCTGAGGGGGGATCTTATCAATGCTTATAAATACTTCAAGGGTGGGTGTCAGGAGGGTGGGGCCAGACTCTTTTCAGTGGTGCCCAGCGACCGGACAAGAGGTAATGGGCAGAAACTTGAACATAGGAAGTTCCACCTAAACATGAGGAGGAACCTCTTTTCTTTGAGGTTGGCAGAGCACTAGAACAGGCTGCCCAGAGAGGTGGTGGAGTCTCTGTCTCTGGAGACATTCAAAACCCACCTGGACACGTTCCTGTGCAACCTGCTGTAGGTGACCCTGCTGTGGCAGGGGGGTTGGACTAGATGATCTCCAGAGGTCCCTTCCAACCCCGATCATTTTGTGATTCTGTGATTCTGTGATTTAATATTTTAACCTAGTTTAAGACAGTAGCAAATTGTATTGCAATGACGAGAAGATGCATCCTGCTGAAATACTTTAGTCTCTTTAGAAAATAGATATTCCTATCACTTAAATCACTACTTGTTATGAAATAATAAAAAGTGTAAAACTAGGAATTGATTCAGTTTATCTAAATATAGGTATTTAGTATCATTCAGGGAAAGAGTCTGAAAGAAGCTGGGAAATGTGGAATTTCAATTGGTAAATTTGTCATTGGTAATCCTCTACTGGAGGGCTTCAGTGAAGCAAAAAACAACAGAAATGGCAGAAATACTATTTGATTACTGACTGCAGATGAGCTTGACTGAAAAAATTAATTTTTATTTGCATCTGTATAATTTTTTTTTCATCCCATCTCTGAAAGAGAATGAGGGAGTGGGATAGCGGGTGGTGGGGATGAGGATCCAGATACATAAATATTCCCCCTTTGATGACCAAATCTATGTCTGAATCCAAGAACTATGACTTGGACCTTTTTTATGGGTAACATATTGCAGGTAAATTCAAAACAACAGAATTTCTAAGCAGGCAATCACATTCAATAAGGTTATGCAGCTCTGGGTCCTAATGAGCATACACTGGTGATTACCAAATAAACAGTTAGGAATTCTTGCCATATGGAAAGTTATCTTCAGTGCTTACAATGACTTCACTCAGCTGTCACTACAAAGTGTCCAGCAGTAGAATTACTCTCTTTTCAATCTGTCAGGAAACTTCAAAGGCAAGTTACCATCAACATAGATTATTGTCTTTCAATATTACACCCCATGCAGATAAGAAGCTGTTGCAGAAAGTCACATTTCAAGTCTTATAAACTCTTAGAAGTCTCATATATATATATATATGTTAATTTCTATAGCTAATCATTAATTTCAAAAGACAACAACATAGAGAAATACAGAAGACATAATACAGATTGTATGTTATGCAGACGTTATGTCTTTATGTAACACCTTTGATGCATAGATCTAAGAAGAAAGCTCTCATGTCATGAAAGACTTGAAATCCGTTGAATCAGATTTATTTTGTTGCCACAACCAATAGCATAGAGTTCCAGTATTAAAAAATACCCTCTAGGGCAATACAGTGGACCAACATATTTTTAATCCCTGTCTTTAGAGAGAGTTCAAGGTTGCTTGTCTACATTGGCAAAATTTAGTTTTGCAGCAAAATCAGCGTGGGTTCACATTAGAGTAAAAGAGGTCACAGTGAAAGAATTAATGAACAGTGGTAGGGCTGCAATACAGTTAGAAGGTAGTCAGTGGCGGTTTTGTGGGTGTTGTGGTCTTAGCAATAATTAATGCAGCTTAAGTAGTGTCAGGTGACTGAAGCAACTAGGATGAGCTGATGTGGCTTCATGACCTATGTAACCCTTAGGTAACAGAGGGAACTGTCTCTCTCAGTCTTGGTCACCTCTTTTGTATCTTGGCTTCTATTAAGATCTTTCTATTTGACAGTCTGCCTACATTGCAGCTTGCTACTATAGCCTGTTGCTGACTTTGCCTGCTGCTGTGAGCTGCTTTGAGCCTTGCTCTGTAAGGCTTATTTATAATAAAAGACAAAGATATTGTTGTAATGGTAAAATCATCAGAAGTCAGAAGAGAGGTTGTCTGGAAAAAGAGAAGAAGCTGCAAGAAAAACTTCAGGTAATCTGGAAAATAAGGGGACTATAGAACTGCTAAACCAATCGGCACTTGCCAATTTAAATTTTTTTATGTTCCATGATTAGTCCAGAATATAAGAGATGGGGGCAGTCTGGTAGCATATCTTTCAAGAGCTGTCTATTACTGGGAACTGATTGCTTGCTGTGAAGGTCTGCAGGTGGACAACTGGTCCCTGGCCTGAGGTTTGGCTACCTCTGCAGCCATGAGTGTCTGGGCAGACCATGCTAAATTGCTGGGCATGACAAATAACAGAGTGAGTAGATAACAAAATTATAGATAGCGCTACGAGGAATGGATGGATTTCACAGATGGTTAAGGGAAATTATGTGAAACACAGCCAAACTTCACAGATATTTAGAGAGGAGGATTAAGGATCTTTTGGAGAATAGTGTCTTGCAGAGCCAGCAGTGCCTAAGTAACCATATCAGTAATATGATGCATGGCTGAGATGATCTAGGTAACAGCATAAGTAGTGCCAAATTTGTATACAGACTTAGCAAAACTGGGACTATTGGGGAAAGAAGTAAAAAGGCAGGGGGGGTGTTTAGTGGGAAGACACAAGGGTGCAGAAGGAGGGGAGATCAATGGGGGAAGAAGCAGCCTAGGAAAATGAAGGGGACAAAAGGGACAGGCTGGTCATGTGTGAGATGCTGGTCTGCATGTTTTTCCTGACAGAGCCCCACACCTGCACCAGTCACCGCAAACTGTCCTGTCTTCATAATACACTGTATTCTTAATGATTTTCTATGTGAAGAGGATTTCTATTCTGCGTGTGGATGTGCACATGCATGGCCTGATAGTGAATTTCAGCATGTGTTATCCAGTGAGTGGGATAAGAGATCTGGGTGCCTACAACTGCAGAGCCCAAAGTCTGTGTACCAGTTGCTGGATGGATCAAGCATCTATGGAAAGCTAGTGAAGAAATCCATGTGTCAGTGCATCTGTGCATGTAGTTGTAGCAAACACTATTTGATCACAGGTAGGGGGAAGAACTGTCTTGTCCGAGATGGTATTTGGGCTATCATTTACATGTTATAACTTCTGTTCATTCTTTCACTGCAGATGGGTAGAAAAATAGAGGTTTTAAGACTGTTAGAGTGAAACACATGAAATTATGTATCTGGAAGTTCTCTGGACTGTTATCTTCTTCACCAGGCAGCTATGTTTCAAAACTACAGTTCTTTCTTTCCCTCCCTCCCTCCCTCCCTCCCTCCCTTCCTTCCTTCCCTTCCTCCCTTCTTCCTTCCTTCCCTCCCTCCCTCCTTCCTTCCTTCCTCCCTTCCCTCCTCCCTTCCCTCCTCCCCTCCTCCCTCCTTCCTTCCCTCCTCCCCTCCTCCCTCCCTCCCTCTTTCCCCTTCCTTCCTTCCTTCCTTCCTTCCTTCCTTCCTTCCTTCCTTCCTTCCTTCCTTCCTTCCTTCCTTCCTTCCTTCTTTCCTTCCCTCCTTCCCTCCTTCCTTCCTTCCCTCCTTCCCTCCTTCCCTCCTTCCTTCCTTCCTTCCTTCCTTCCTCCCTTCCTCCCTTCCTCCCTTCCTTCCTTCCTTCCTTCCTTCCTTCCTCCCTTCCTCCCTTCCTTCCTTCCTTCCTTCCTTCCTTCCTTCCTTCCTTCCTTCCTTCCTTCCTTCCTTCCTTCCTTCCTTCCTTCCTTCCTTCCTTCCTTCCTTCCTTCCTTTTTCCCCTTTTGTGCCATTTTCCTTTTTTTGAAGTTAAAGGAAAGGGTTGAACCTCCCTTTCTTTCCAGGATGTGTAGATTTTTCTTTAAAAGTATAAATAACACTTCAGTAGCTATTTCACAGACCTGAAAATGTTTCAGATCTTTTTGGTACAACGCTAACAACATAAACTAGAATGCCTTTAACATAACATGAATTAAACATAACAGTAAAATAACAAATTTACAACATTCCTAAAACTAGTAAGGATTCTAATGTGGTTGTAAACCTCACAACTTTATTTCTACAGAAGACTGGAAGAGGAAAAAAATTGTGTTATTATAAACTTTGTCTTGTTTTCAGCAAAAAATAATCAAAACCCAAGGATTTTTTATTGAAAACTTGTAGTTAGACTTTTAGAGAGGGAAAGGAGAAAATTCAAATCCATCACTGAAAGATATTAGAAGTGCAATACATTTTTCTCTTCTTTTCTATATTATCTTTTCTCTCTTCCCTCCAAAAGAAACAAATGAGAAAATGAAAGTGAAAAGGAAGAGGGAAAAAAAAAAGTACTGTCCTTACTATTATTGCATGAAAATAATGGAGAATGTATTCAGCTGAAAAACATTGGGAACCTCAGTGATGTATTTCTTATTTTATAGAACTTCTTTCCTGCTAATGAACTTCAATCTGATGAAATTTTCACTACCACTAGTAATACATCTAGAAACCAGTGGGTAAAATATACTTTCTCATTCTTTTGCAATATCTTTTTCTTGAACAATGTTTTCCTGTAAAGTAACATTATTCTCTATGATCATCATTTTGGATACATAAGAAATTAATTTCCGTTGCAGATTATGTAATGTCTATTTACTTTTTCAGGCTGATCTTCAAAATGGAGTTATTAGCTGAAAAGAGATCAATAATTTCAAGTCACTGTCCTTTACAAACTTTTCTCAGTTGACTAATAATCAATAGGTCAGAGAAGAACTGTTCTATCATAAGATGTAAAAGGTTAACATTATCCTCAAGACCCCAATTCAGTTAATTTAAGAAAAATATAATTTTCAAAAGGTTAGGCCAAAATGTATCTTGTAAACAAGAACTTCTTTTTTTTTCACAGAAAACGATGTGCCTAAACAATATAGCTTCAACAGATTAAAAATATTTTCAGTTTACAACACAGAACACAATATGTATAAAACTGCTAGTCAAGTTTAATTTCAAAGTTTTCTGTGCATGTTGTGCTTTTCTTCACATAAACAAACCCCTCTGAAGGATTTTGATAATTGAAAAATAATTTGGGTTCCCTAAGCCCTATCCCAATAAAATGACAGATATCCCCCACTGTAAGCATTTCCAGTTCCTCTTGCTACCATCACATTTTGTTTTGCCTACTTTTAACAAGTAGAGACATTATCAAAGGTCCCACTCCCTTTATTGCTCTTCTGCAATGAAATTATGAGAGTTTAGAATGCTATGAAGAGTCTAGTCCTGACCTAGTTCCCTGTAGTCAGGTTTTTATGCTTCCTCTGGTTTTAGTATAACCTTGAAGAAATTGGGATCAAGTTTAAGTTTGTGGTCTTTTCCAAAGTCAACTAATCTTAACCCTCCTCTTCTTCTGCTTTTAATAGAATAAATTGTTTAGCTGTGAATAAAGACTGAATATGAGAATGAAAAACTGGACTTTGTCATCATGATACCTGATATCTATAGCTCATTGTGTGTTTTCAGGTTTGTGGTTTCATTACTAAAGGATTTCAATGATGGTATTACTGCACCCTGCATTGCACAGAGCTGTTGCCTTGTTCTTGTACCACCTCAGGCATCACATGAGTAGGTTCAAACCTATTATAGTCCCCCTATAGTAGAAGAGAAGCAACTAAAATAAAATTACATTGTTAGATTGCTTCCAAAGAGACTTGGGAATATTTTATATTAATGTATTTCTACAGAAGAAGAATATTTTTAAGAATTCTCCTTGGAAGAAGAACCTTTTAAAATTTGACTACATTCATTATTACACAAGAGAGGATTTGCTTGCCTCTGCAGAATAAACTGTGGTTCTATATCCATGGTTAACTGTATCATCATAAGGAGATAACCCTGGTTCCTAGTGTTACAAGTGCTACAGAGTCCATCCCCATTTAGCGGTAGTTTAGTGCTAGCCTCCTCAGGAGCAGGGTGGCATATGCAAGCTTCATATCACTTGGCCCAGGTTGCCTCTAGGTCCCATAGGATACTCCTGTGAATAATCTGCTCATTGTAAAATGAATCATCAATTTAAAGGTTAAGAATTCATTAACACTGAATATATGTAAAATGTCATTTTAAGGGAATCTTTCAGCTTATATATATATACACCCATATGTGTTTGTTTAAATAAAGAACTGTACAGACAACATAAAATATTTTTGAAGAGGAGGCTTACCAATTTTCTGTAAAGCCCAGTCAATCTTGTTCCTTTGTCAAAATTTGAATTCAGTTGTGTAGTAATAAAAAACATACTACCTCATCGTTGTGAAAAGCACCTATTCACACTCATCAGCTTCAGCTACCTTTCACATATTGTAAAGTTGACACACTAAGTCCTTTCCTTTAGTTTCACTGTTCCTCTTGTGGCTGACTTGTCACAGAGGTCCAAAGTTTAAGCCAAATGTCCTTTCTCAAGGATATCTGGTGCTTACTTTGTTCACAAAGTGGGTTTAGCGATGTAAAATAGCAACTGCCCATGGAGGAAGGTCAAAAGAAATATACTGTAAGCTTGAAAAGGAATATGTTTAGAGAGAAGGTTAAAAGTAGTGTAAGCCTGATTCCATGAAGTAAAAAGTCAAGTTGTATTTCTACTTTGTTTTACGTATTCACATTGGTCTGTGGCAGAAAATACACCCATAACTCCTCTGAAGTGACTCTTGCTACAGAGTGCAGTCTGTTCCAAGGCAGTCTGTACACAAAATCAAATATGTTTTTAACAAGAATATATATATGCACAAACATAGACATTTGCACATAGGTAGCCCTAGAAACTAATATAATGTTTTAAACAGAAACAAAGGAAAATTGCATTATAAAATTGTTCACAGTCTACAGATGAAGGTATTCAGCAAGATCCTGAAGCCTGAAGTCTAGGTGAGCCCATGCCAACCTCATAAAGTTCAACAACACTAAGTGCAAGGTCCTCCATCTGGGTCAGGGCAATCCCAAGCACCGATATAGGCCGGGCAGCGACTGGCTTGAGAGCAGCCCTGAAGAAAAGAACTTGGGGGTGCTGGGACGAGAGGCTCAACATGAGCCGTCAGTGTGCACTAGCGGCCCAGAAAGCCAATCGTATCCTGGGCCGCATCAGGACAAGCGTGGCCAGCAGGTCAAGGGAGGTGATTCTCCCCCTCTGCTCCATTCTCATGAGACCCCACCTGCAGTACTGTGTCCAGTTCTGGAGCCCCTACTACAAGAGAGATTTGGACATGCTGGAACGTGTCCAGAGAAGGGCAACGAGGATGATCAGAGGGCTGGAGTACCTCTCCTATGAGGACAGACTGAGAGAGTTGGGCTTGTTCAGTCTGGAGAAAAGAAGGCTCCGAGGAGACTTTATTGTGGCCTACCAGTATCTTAAGGGGGCCTACAAGAAAGTTGGTGAGGGACTTTTTAGGATGTTGGGTAATGGTAGGACTAGAGGGAATGGATTAAAACTGGAGATGGGTCGATTCAGACTGGATGTTAGGAAGAAGTTCTTCACCATGAGGGTGGTGAGACACTGGAGAGGTAGTGGAGGCCCCATGCCTGGAAGTTTTTAAGGCCAGGCTGGACGGGGCTCTGAGCAACCTGATCTAGTGGGAGGTGTCCCTGCCCATGTGAGGGGGGTTGGAACTAGATGATCTTTAAGGTCCCTTCCAACCCTAACAATTCTATGATTCTATGATTCTATGAAAAATAGGTGAGTTCTCAATTTACTTATATAAAATGTCAAATAAGATTGTTGTATGTGGAGCAGGTGGCAATGATCAGCAAAACTGAGTTTGAACGGGAGCAGCTATGGCATTTTAGCCAATACTGTATTGCCATTGCTAGTAACAGGCTAGTAACAAAATTTTCAAGGCCTCAGGAAAATGAAGCTTGTCAGGCTTGGGTTGCCTGAACTTTCCTTGACGTTCTGGAGCTTTGATCTTATTTGGTTTATCTGCAACGGATTTTTTTTTAAATGACTGGGTAGCTATGGCTACCATTTGTGTTATTTTTCCTTATATTTGTATGAGACAACCATGGGTTTTATACAGATAATAACAAAAAGTTGCTATGTTGTCAGAATACCTTTAAAAATTGTTTATGCATCAGGCAGTGTCTCAGAGAATACTTCTGTTAAGGAAAGAGTTGTATTAATTATTCCATTCACTGAACGTTCCTCAAAACATTGTTGAGGCAAACAAAAAGATTCCCCTTAACGCAAACGAGTTTAAAATGGATTCTAAAATTAAGATTCATTCTAAACGTAAACACATAATGCCCCTTTAGATTTTGTGGGGTACCCCAGCAGCCCAGTAACTGCCCCCTCCAGAATGGCAGAGGCTGCCTAAAGGTCCTCTGCTGCACCTGTCAGCCCCATGCAGACGTCTCCATACTTTCAATAGCAAAAAGATACCAGTGTTTAGGTGGCTGCATCATTCCTAAATGTCTGACTTCCAAGGTGCCATAGAAGAGACAAAAAGGGTTCCCTTTCAATTTCCCAAAGTTGCTTACACTTTATAATATTTTAAATTAAATGTTATAGTGACATTTGGATGAAAACCTGTGATGGTATGGATATAAGTCACAAAATAATCACACAATTATTTAAAGTGGTACTCCTTCCTATTAAAATAATTGAATCTTTTTGTTGATCAAACTCTTAGCACTGGATCAACGTATTGGATCAAACTGCTAATACTCAGCAACTTAAGTTCTTGTACTTCAGGACAGTCAATTCAATTAAAACACTCCCATTATGTATGATTAAAAGTCCTCTGCAGTTACTGGCTGGGGCTGACATTATGTCCACGTTATCAAATATCCTATGGATATTCTTTTGCTTTCCTGTTCCATTTATTGCTGTGCTATGTATTTTAACTGTCGAGTGTTTTAAAACATATATACTGTTTGAAAGAGCCAATCTTGTGTTCTCCACTGGGGGCATCTCTCTACGGACAGAATCTATGCAGACTCTTGTGTGAAAATCCGCCTGGAATCCGTCCAATGTTGCATTAAAGTGTGTTGTCCAGCATCTGAGGGGATGTAAAATTTACTCGCTATCTATATTCTTTTTTTGTTCTATCTTATTTAAACAGCTACTTTATTATGTCATTTGTTGTCAGGCCTTTTCTTACTGAGATCCAAAAAGAACCCCACACCATCTCTCTCGCCCTTCACCCTGGTGAAGAACATCTTGTTTATTGGATTTTAAGATATTTGTGTTTACTTGCCAAAATGGAAGATATCAGAAAAGTGACATTATCACATACTGAGGCATTGCTGTTTAATTTTTAAATTTTCTGTTATGTGTGTGCATGTATAGGAGAGAGCTGGACAACATCCATAATAATGTCATTGAATGCCTTCTTAAGAATAAAAAGTAACACAACATTGTAATAAACAACATTTCATATTCTTTTAGATCAGAAACCTAGCCATCCAGTTTTGAACTTTAATCGGATACTTTTCTGGTAGAGTACAAGATAGATAACTGCATATGCATCAAATGAGTGGATTATGACTCTTGAGAAGTTAAAGTTCATCTCTGCAATTAAATCAACTCTGGTAAAAACAGCAGCTTTGCAGAAAGGTCATACATGAGTGCTGAGAGGCTGCAATCCAAAGCATCTAAAATAAACAGCAGATGAACTGCCTAAAAGCTTGTAAATCTAGTCTTTCCTGTACATCTGCTGACAAAGCCAAGATGTTATGTCACAGATTTTTTTTAAATAAACTTGAAAAAGAAGCTCATTTACTTTGGCAGATTATTTGCATTGGAGACACTTAGTGGAAATCTTGTTTGCCAATAACAAAAGTTTTGGGTTTTTTTTGTTTTTTTTTTTTTTTTAAACTGTTTCCAAGTGTTAATGAAGCTGGAAACAGATCTTAATGTATTCAGGAAAAGAAACATGAGGTTTTGTGGAACACAGCACCTGAACTGAGAAAAAATTAAATTGAAGATTACAGTTTAAAAAAATGTACCAGCTAAAAATGGGGACACAACTAGGGTGTTTAAAAAACTGGTATATTAAAGGAAGGTACTATAAAACATTTTTGCACAATACAGTATCCAAAATCAAAAGATTTTTTTTTTTTTTTAAATGGAATTAATTTTCATTGAAAAATAATAGTTTTCATTACTCATTGAAAGACTTGCACCATTCTTTCAGAGAAAAACAAAGGAACATATTTCTCCACTTTCAAACATGAAGAATCCTTCAAAAGATTTATGCCGTCTGGAAAAACGGTAACAACTTGTACAAGAATTAATAGGAAGGGATTCTGGGGAACCTAGCATGCAAAACTGCTGAAGAACATATGGCCTTATTTTCATCCAGTGTTTTGCAGGAAATAAACCATTATGCAGGGGTATATCTAGAACATAAATAATGCAAAAGTAATTTTGTGCACCAAGGATATAATGTGCAGACATGTTAAATAAAAAAAAAAAATAAAAAAAAATTAAAAAGGAATCTAATGTCCTGTAAAAGTAGAATCTGAAACTCCATGTTTAATTTTAGAACAAATCTGCATAGAGATGTAGTTAAAAGGGAAGTAGTAGAACCTGAGGTAATTATTTCTGGGTCTTTTCCTTGTCCCCTTTATACCACCTAAATCTTTTCTGAAAAGTTGGATACGTTGTTCATGTGGAGTGGTATGAATTTTCACCACTGTGACCAACAGAGAAAAGATGGTCTGTGATATAAGTGAGTGTACCACTGTGCTGGAACATATTGGTGGACTGACAACATTTTATTACCTGTTAGCTGACTCAGCATTTCAGGTTTTGGAGCATTTTTTTTATTATAGTTTATTTAGTCCTTAAATCATTTGAAACATGCTCAAATAAACTATCAATATTTTATAGAGATTTATTTTGCCCTTGAAGTACAATGGTCTGTGATTAACTTGGTCTTCTCATACTTCCTCCAGTTTTTAATTAAAAATATACTAAGGCTTAAAATCACTATTAGGTTTTGTTAGTGTTGACTGATTTTACTCCATCTTCTCTCAGCTAAACTGTTATGTGGTTGAAGAGATGATGGGTGAATCAGCTGATTCACCTGGTGATTCATTCAGATGAAGTAGCTGAATCAGCTTCAGATCAGAATCTTCTTTAAAATAATTTCAGAAAAAAAATATTTCACTGTGATAAAAATAAGAGAAATAGACAAAGGGGAGAAATACGTATCCTTCTTCCCCCCGCCCCCCACAGTAATTGTGAATGGGCTTCATTAAGTATAAATGGGGACTATAAATGTGTTGTGAAACCTGTCCTAATCTCACTCCTCTCTTTTTGTAATTTTTCTTGATTTCTTATTAAGGGATAATTAACCTAAGATGGAGCTTTAACCTGTTATTATTTTCCTGTTACTGGAACATGTGAATGACTAATATTAATCATACCAAATAAACAAATTTGTGGCAGCCCTTGGGAAATGAATGTGGAAGTAATTCTCTATTCTTTTCCATGCTTGCTTGATTCAGTATTTTCAGTTCTTATTTTCTCTAATTAAAAAATACATGGATCGGTTTGAGGGAGATAAAATCAATCAATTTTTCAACAGAAAATCAATAAAACTAGAAAAAGGGTAATTGTCTAATGAATATAAAAATATCTGATTATGTAGTTTTAAAATATAATTTTAAAATTATATCCTGATAAAAAGGTATATTTTTTCACAACTTCTGAAGCTTTCCAGCATGAGATATTTTCATTTAAAGTATAAGCTTGCAAGCAACAACTACTGGTGTCATGTACCTTGAAATTAGAAACAGATTACTTCTAGATGATTCATAACTGTAATAATCCACCCTTAATTTTTACAGCCACTGCAACAGAATCAAGGTCTTCCTGTGAAACAAGCAAGGTACTACATATGTGTGGGGATGTTTGGTGTTCAACCTGCCCAGCATGGAACAGAAGATCCTTCCACGACACAGAAATGAAGTGTAGGGTAGGCTAAGTACAGACCTTTAGGGTTGAGAAAAGGTAAGAATTTGACAATGTATTTATGTGTGTTTAACCTACTCTGTGAGCTATGAGTTACAGTATGTTTACAGGAATTGTCATGATGTGCAATATGAAGTGTCATTGCAATCTTTTCTTGAAGTAAGTGCATCTACAATTTAAAAAGTGTTAATGCATGAATAGTTTGGAAATGATCCACTGCCTATTTTTAGAAATACTGTGCTAAACTCTTTCCTTTTCCAGCTTATTAGAGACTAAAATGTCCAGATTCCCATATGAATTCCTCCTGAAAAAAAACTTAATACCATTCATTACTCCAGTCCTCTTCAATATATTCATCAATGACCTGGATGAGGGGATAGAGTGCACCCTCAGCAAGTTTGCTGATGACACAAAGCTGGGAGGGGTGGCTGACACACCAGAAGGCTGTGCTGCCATACAGAGAGACCTGGACAGGCTGGAGAGTTGGGCAGAGAGGAACCTTAAGAAATTCAATAAGGGCAAGTGTAGGGTGCTGCACCTGGGGAGGAATAACCCCATGCACCAGGACAGGTTGGGGGCTGACCTGCTGGAGAGCAGCTCACTGGAAAGAGACCTGGGAGTCCTGGTGGACAACAGGATGACCATGAGCCAGCAATGTGCCCTTGTGGCCAAGAAGGCCAATGGCATCCTGGCATGCATCATGAAGAGTGTGGCCAGCAGGTCGAGGGAGGTCATCCTCCCCCTCTACTCTGCCCTGGTGAGGCGGCACCTGGAGTGCTGTGCCCAGTTCTGGGCTCCCCATTTCAAGAAGGACAGGGAACTGCTGGAGAGGGTGCAGCAAAGGGCTACCAAGATGATGAGGGGACCAGAACACCTCTCTTATGAAGAAAGGCTGAGGGATTTGCGTCTTTTCAGTGTGGAAAAAAGAAGACTGAGGGGGGATCTTATCAATGCTTATAAATACTTCAAAGATGGGTGTCAGGAGGATGGGGCCAGACTCTTTTCAGTGGTGCCCAGCGACAGGACAAGAGGTAATGGGCAGAAACTTGAACATAGGAAGTTCCACCTAAATATGAGAAGGAACTTCTTTTCTTTGAGGGTGGCAGAGCACTGGAACAGGCTGCCCAGAGAGGTGGTGGAGTCTCTGTCTCTGGAGACATTCAAAACCCGCCTGGACGCGTTCCTGTGCAACCTGCTGTAGGTGACCCTCCTGTGGCAGGGGGGTTGGACTAGATGATCTCCAGAGGTCCCTTCCAACCCTATGATTTTATGATTCTACGATTTTGAGGTTCTGAGCTCTGCGTGTTACTTCCAATTTACCTATATTGAATTCCATTTGCAATGTGCCAGTGTAACATCAAATCAAGTCAAAATACATATTACTTTTTTCCCTCAGAAATGTATTGCTTTTATGTCATCAATGATTCGGAAAGAAAAATCCCTAAAATAGCCCTCAGCAGGTATCTTATTTTTGTTTTGTTACCTGGAAGATAACTGATAAATACAATCTTAAGGGTGACTAACAAAATATTTTCTTTTAGAAAATACTGAAAAAAAACCCTCTTTTTTTAAATTTTAAAATATGAAGTGATAGAGAAAAGAATGGATTAATTATGAATAAATTGGAAAATTATTTTTAATGTTATTATTTTTTGAAGGTAAAACCAGTTTCATTACAAATCTTGCTCATTTTATGTATAACCTTTTAAAATGAACCATCTCTTGGTATTTAATATTGGCTAGTGCACCAAAAAAAGAATTTTTCCAAAATTTGCAATGTGTACAAATATTCACTGAATGTTTAAAAGATATTTTTAATCACTACTTTATTAAAGTCAGAAGTCAACCATTCTAAATATAAGACTTCTCAGAACTTAAGTTGTTTGTAAAGACCTAATTTGTTCTCCTATATATCATATGCTTTCTAATATAGCTCTTTAGTTAAATGATCAGATATTTGTTTTAGCTTTTGTTAACAGTACTAATAGTGCCAGAAGATGAAGTAGCAAACATAGGCAGATGTAATTAGTCTTGATTTAATATTTCTGTGCAACCTGAGTCATCATTTCAGAACAATGCAGAAAGAATATAAACCATCTAAATTTTCAGTTAATCAGAATTTTGACCAGTCAGAAAGAAAATTTTAACTTGAATGCATAGAGGATAGTAGTGGATAGATTAAATATCCTTTACCTGATGGAACTACATCACTGACTCGTAGTTTTTACACAAGGAGCGGATTTCTTCAGTATTCCAGTCCACCAACTGGGGCAGCTTTTCAGACTGAAAAGGGCAAAATGAAGGTTCTGAAACAAAACATTGACATCTGTTTACAGTTTAGCTTTGCTAATAAATAAAGGGACAAGTGCTTTGTTATGAATTTAGAAGGTGTAATTATATGAGCCTTCTCTTACAGCTGTGTTGGAAGCTGTGCTCTGTCAGGCATGACACATGTGTTGCCAAGTCATTTGGAAGAGAAAATCATAGGGCAGGCAGCTATAACTGGTAACCATTTTCTGCACTTTGTTCATTTGACAAACTCATATGCCTTAACCTTATGCATCCACTGAGACACCTTGCTTTAGGAAGACTTGCCTGATTTTCGAGAGACTAAGACAAGAGACTAAGAAGCTGCTTCTGATCCTTGTGAGCATAAATGCCTGTTGTGGTTTGGGCTGGGTTGGCCACTAAAATGAATGACAGATGCTCTCTAACTTCCCTCCCAAGTGAGAGAAGAATGAGAGAGAGAGACTTATGAGTTGAAAAGAAACTAAGATACTTTAATGAAATATTAATAATAAAATAATAATAAGAGAAAGATAATAATATTAATAAGAAAATAATGAAATAGATTCTATAGATGCGATATATACAAAACTGTATTGAGCTCCCAGGATGACGAATGCATCACTAGTGGGCACAGGTCTCCTGGTTTGAGGTGGGGGAGAGCATCTGTCATGTTTCAGTGGCCAGTCGAGCCCAAACCATGATGACTGTGAGAGCCCCAGACTGGACTCAGCAACGGACATGAACTGGATTCCGGATCTGGATGCAGGAATGCACCGTCCAGAATCAAAGGCAGACAAACAGTCAGAGTCTTCCTTGGACACTGGCCATTGAAAAAGGAGGCTGACCCCTTTGATCCCTCAGCTTTTATACTAAGCATGATGCGATGGAATGGAATACCCTGTTGGTCAGTTTTGGGTCACCTGTCCTGTCCACTCCTCCCCACAGGTGAGACCCCTCTACGCTTTTCTGTTTTCGACCCTTCAAGTTGGTGCATAACAAAGTTAGTTGACCTGGATCATCATAGCAATAAGTATAAGCAACAGCCTTTCAGCATACCTTTCCTTGGTATTCACTATAAACATCAGACCTTATTTGCTAGAAGCAGATACTCTCTGCAAAATATGCCATTATTTTCAGGGAGTTAGAAGAGGCTTAACTGAAAAGTAAAATTACTGAAAAAAAACCCAGTTTCTGTTTTACCTCAAATTAGGGCAATGTCTCATTAGCTGCTGTAAACAACTTCTTCGGAGATAAAAATATTTACTTTTACTAAACATTTCATACCTGACTGTAAATATGGATTACTTGTAGTTGGAATGATAAAAAAAGACCTTAAATGTCTTTTTAATACTCTTACCCATGCACTGTTCATTACGGATATTTTAACCTGTATTAACATACTTCAGATAGTACATACATGACACCTAATTTTAAGTTAGCATATCCCGTCATAAAAAATTTAATGAACGCATACATAAAACTGAATATTAACTAATGCTTTAGTTATAACAGTTACTGTTGTTATAATTAATATTAATAATGAATATAAAATTTATAAATATATTTTTTTATATGAGGAGGAAACCATCTCAGGAACTTTGCTGTAGAAATTAGTAAATTAACAGAGTAATTACAATCTGTAGAAATAAAGATGCAAGATGAATGGAATACTATTTAAAACTGCAATACCATTCTAATTTAAGGAAAAAGATTTAACTTAGGAATCGTTCAAAATAATTTTGACTTGTGCTTTGAAATAGCTGATTTTTATTGTCTCATTGACTGTAAGCCAAGTCATAGAATTCTGCCTAGGCATTTTACCCAAGTAATCATTTCTCTAAACTAGTAATAGTTTAGAGCAAAAAAAGCAGCAAGGTAGTTAGATCACTACCCAGAATGCAAAAAGTTAATGGCATGATAATGTCTACAATACAGCCAATAAGACCGTTAACTGACTATTCAAATATATACTGGTTTATTTATTTTAAAAACAACTATATGGATGTATGAAATACTTATTAAATGCAAAATTATATGAGACACAGAACTGTGAGACCACGAATAAGTTCTGCTGAAATCCTTGTATGATAAGTCACGTTTCGTTTCCATGTTTAGCTAGTCTTTTTGCAAGCAGAACATTAATTGCAAACACTGAGTTTTTGCTTGAGTAAGAATGTCAGGATTTGGTCTTTTATTACAAATACAAAAGCTTTATGCTAGCATTGATAATTAAATAGAATGAAAAGACATTTTGCAATAATGTGATGACTTTCATCATTACACAAAATATTAGCAATTGTAAATTAATTTAATAATTCCTTTCAGAATCCATTTTGCAATGTTTATTCAATACTTTCTGGACAAAATTAATTTCCACAAGAGTGGTTCAGTACATCTGCTGAAGGTAAGGTTCACTTTTTAAATATTTATACCTATATATACCCTGCTAATACATTTCAGAATTGACTTATATCCACTACTAATATCACTATTTCTTATAAAAATTCCCCCTCTCTGTCCAGAGAAGATAAACCAAGACGATGCCAAGATGATAAAAAAAAAATGAAGAAAACCTAGAGATTTATAGACAAATCCCATAAAAATTAGATGGGCAAATAATCATATATATTATTTATAGACTAGAAGATAAAAAGTAGATTAAAAACAGTCAGCATGGATTTACTTTGTCAAATTAGTCTAACTGTTCCCTAAAATTATTTTGCGTCTGTAGAGAAAGCAAAAATCTTTACCTTAGCAAGGCTTTGAAATTATTCCAACACACTTTTTAATAAACTATCTGAAAAACATGGGATAACTAAAACTACTAGCAGGTGGCTGCATAACTGGTTATCTGCTATCAACGGTTTACTGCCAAAAAGGAAGACTGTAACAAGAAATATTCTGCAGGGATCCATCTTGAGTCTGATTTTATTCATGTATTTTCATTATACGCCATCCAGAGGAACCTTGACAGGCTTTAGAGGGGGATCAACAAGGCCAAGTGAAGGTCCTGCATGTGGGTCAGGGCAAGCCCAATACAAGCTGGGTGGAGAATGGATTGAGAACAGCCCTGAGGAGAAGGACTTGAGCGTGTTGGTTGATGAGAAGCTCAACATAAGCCAGGTATGCAAGTGTGCTCATAGCCCAGAAAACCGCATCCTGGGATGCATCAAAAGAAGCGTGGCCAACAGGTTGAGGGAGGTGATTCTGCTTGTCTACTCTGCTCTGGTGAAACTCCACCTGGAATACTGAATCCAGCTCTGAAGTCCCAACATAAGAAGGACACAGACCTGTTGGAGCAAGTCCAGAGGAAGGCTATGAAGATGATGAGAGGGCTGGAGCACCTCTCCTGTGAAGAAAGGCTGAGAGAGTTGGGGTTGTTCAGAAAAGGCTCCAGGGAGAACTTAGAGCAGCCTTCCAATACTTGAAGGGGGCCTACAGAAAAGGTGCAGAGGGACTTTTTGTCAGGGAGTGTAGCAATAGGACAAGAGGTAACGGGTTTAAACTTCAAGAGGTTAGATTTAGACTAGATATAAGGAAGAAATTCTTAACTGTGAGTGTGGTTGGTGCAACACTGGAACAGGTTGCCCATAGAAGTTATGGATGCCCCACCCCTGTAAGGGTTCAAGGGCAGGTTGGATTGGGCTTTGAGTAACCTGGTCTAGTGGAAGGTGTCCCTGGCCATGGCAGGGGGGTTAGAACTAGATGATTTTTCATGTCCCTTCCAACCAAAACCATTCTATGATTCTATGATTAATGTTTGGATTGATGGTATATTTAGCTAATTTGCATATGACATGAAGCTGTAAGAGACTAAAAATCTGCTCATTTACAAGATTAAAAGAAACCCAAACAAATAAAACAAACACTTTCATTAAAAAAAGAAACAATGAAATGCAACAGCAAGGACAAGGTATTGTGTTTATGGAAAAATAATTACTTGCTCAAGCACAGCTCAGAACAATTCATTTGGCACCAGTTCTATTAAAAAAGGATCCCGGGTTATTGTAGATACTGTGCTGGACATAAATGAAGTATGTAGTTTTATCATAGAAGAGACATAAGCACCTGTACGTGACAAAAACACATGTAAAACCTCTATGACAGCCTCACTTTTCTCAGCAGTGCTAGAGCTCAGCTGGAGTGGTGTCCAGTTTGGGGTATTACCCTTCAGAAAAAAGAAGTGAACAAACTGGAGAGCAACCTGAGAAGAGAAATATTTGTCTGAAGTTTAGAAAAGATGCCCTACAGGAAAGAATGAAGAAATGTGCTGCTGTTGGTTTTGCCCAAAGGGATAAATTTGAGGGACACAACCTTGGAACAAATAGAGAACGATGCAAAAAATCATCATGGTGTCTACACAATTACATTATGGCAAGGAATGTTCAAGTTAAATATTAGGGAGCATTTTTTAGAAAATTGTGCAATTGAATAAATCACTTAATGAGGCTGTAGAACATCTGTCTTTAGTCATACTTAAAGATATGCAGGACAAGTCACTATCAGGAATAACAGAGGTCCATGTCCTTGTAAATGATCCTGCATTTGAACAGTGAGTATGATGTTGTTCTGGTTTGAGTGACACAGGACAAGTTTTTCTTGAAGTAATTTTAATTTTCAGTAAAGTCTCTTCTAATGCTTGGGAATGCTGTACTTTTAGAAGACTCTAGTGTCTGAATTTTTTAAAATATTTACTTTATCACCAGCTATCATATGTGAGTTTCAAGATTTCAGTGTTTTCAAGTTAGACAGGTGCAGGGATGAGAAGGAGAGAGACCCGGGCACTTGACCCAAGCTGGCCAACAGGATTATTTCATACGATGAACAGCAAACTCAATATAAATTAGAAAGTTTGCTGAGGAGATCTCTCTCTTCCTTGATGGCTGAAATCCTGAGAACTTCTTGCCTTGGTACCAGACCCCTGGGGCCTTCCCTTCCTCCCAAAGCCTTTGCGTTTACAGTGTCTTACATTTTCTGTCCACTGTTGGGAGTGCACAGCTTCCTAATGACATAACTGGCTATATTTTATATTGGTATCGGGATCAATGTTGGTTCTTTAGTGTTAATAATGTTAATTATTTAGTCTTATTCTACTAAATCTATTTATATTTCAACCCTTGGGTTTCCTTGTTTTTTCCTGGTTCCCCTTCCTGAGTGCGGAGGGGTCATCGGGTGATAGGATAATTGTCTAAATGACAATAAATTGTTGTGGATTCTTCAAGCCATCACAGATGTTCATGAGCTTTCAGCCATATTTGTTTTACGGCTATTGCACATATTTTTATTTTAAAGGAATTCTGCTTATAAAGCTTGGCTATATTCTTTTTATTTATAGATAGCTTTCTGAAATACTCTTTCTGAAATACTCTGAAATACTTTCTTGTCCTTTTCAACATTTAGACAATTGGTTTTATTTACATTGACTAGAGAAGTTATCAGGTGTTCTTGAATTACAGGAAAACTGAACAAGCAAAAAAAATCTACCTCTTCTATGACAAAGGAATAAAAGTGTACAAAATCTCTTCCTTTCTTCAGACTTTTTTTCCTAGGTTTAATAAAAGTGATTAGGAAGAATATTGGAACATCCATTTAAAGCAGCTTTCACTGAACATGTTAGTTGCATTTCTTAGCTTGAGAGTTGAGTATATTATATTCAGTCCATATTTGAAACATATTTCTACACTCTCTTGATCTAGCTACTCAGATGATACACAAACGTTGCAGTGATTTTTTGGTAATATTTAGGTATGAACAGTTAGGTTGAACTGACTGCACATACGCTATAAAATCATAAGTGTAGAAACACTTTCCACTGAATTGAACTGACAATATGTAGGTAAATTGATGCTTCTAATTGGAAAATTCTTTCAAAATCCACACTGATTTTAATCTTTGTATATATTTTGTCATGTAATAGGTTGGGGGAACCAAACAATCCTCATATAGAAGTGTATTCAATGCAACAAGGTTATAATAACATAATTTTCTGAAATTATCTGGAAAGATGGATGATTATTGCCATTTGCATTAGAATCAGGACTGAGTCTTCAACAAAGATTTTATCATTGTTGAAGGGCCTTTGAAATAAGTTTCTTTAAGAGCAAATAGTGCAAATGATGATCTGCTTAGAGGAGAGAGAGGAAAAAGGATTTTTGCAAAGTATTTGCAAGGAAAGTTTTCTAGCATAGAGAGTTGAAAAGTATTATATGTGTAGAAAAGGGAAGGAAAACCTGCCATATAATGCATTAAGATTAGGGTGTCTTGGTGATGTAGTTCTAAACTTGCCTACAGATCCACAATATTTTTCACTGTAATGTCTTTTCTGTATTATCCCTATTTCATATTTGCTCCCTAATTATTTATTTTGACACATGTAAGAGTTGAAACAAGAGGAAGCAATGGTCTGTAAAGTTACAGAATGTAGTTTTATTAATTTTAAATTATAATGAACATAATTTATCAGAAATACTTGAGTGAAATCCTCAAATTAAGGTTCCGTCTGCGAGACGTTACCTGAGCCTCATATTAAATAGCTAGTATTCACGGATGTCCACCATATTATGGGCCTCCTGAGTACTATTGCCTCTCAATGAGTCCTGGTGACAAGCTACAGCAATGTAATTTCCTCCACTTATTAAATCTAGTCTGTCTACTGTTATTCCTTAACCTAAATTTCAGCCTACAGAATGCTATAAAGTTAACACGTAAGTGAAGTAGTTGTCTTGTAACCAGTACTGAAAAGCCAAAAATAATTTTCCTGTGAACAAAATAACCTAGAATGAAGTATTCAAATCCTATATAAAGCCCTTCAGATTTCTGGCACCAAACCTCGTCTTTGCTAAATAAAAAAAACCCAAAAACAACAAAAAAACATTGTCTTTGCAGTGACATATTAAGCAACTTCACTATGTAAGAGGGAAGTAGGGCAGCATTATTAACTATCACTTTCATAAGAATAGAGCCCAGAAAGGCATTTTGTAAAAAAACCCACATAGGTCATTTATAGCATCCCTCTTCTTTTTAGCAGAGAAAATACGTGTCAAACCAGTAGACATAATGATTTTCGGTATTATTGGTAGATAACATGGGGAAATGTCTTGTGAATATAAAATTGTCTGGTCCAGGTAGAATAAAAATGCGATCATATTTCTGTAAATTGGATTATCAAGTCATATAACTAAACAACCACTCTGGAGAATTTGATTGATAGTTCCTGTTATTCTGAAGACTCTTCTAAAAATCATCTATTACTGTTTACTATTAGATACTGCAAAAGACATGGCTAATGAGGCTGAAATAATCTGAAGATGCTCAAGTGAATTTTATGCATCTGGGTATATTAGTGTCTACACTGAATCCAATAACTAAAATCAGACCCTCGCATCTTTAGATACCGAAGCTATGTTTTAGCTACAACTGGCTACTATTAAATAATGTTTTGCTAATTACACTTCTGTTAATTAAAAAAAAAAAAAATCCTGCCATATTAAGTTAAAAGAAATAAAAATGTTATCCTTTACTTTTATCAGTAAATAAATGGTAGCCATTCAGTCACGTGAGTAGTTGGCAAAGATTCTGTGTTGTATAACTAGAAATAGCAAATGTTTTTCCTCTTTTCATTCAGATCATTACATAGTCAGATTAGTGGTTAAATAGCACTAGTTTTCCTTTCCCTAAGTGGCCTTGGAAAGCAGAGCCTGTAATTTAGTAACAGCTGCAAGGAATTAGCTGAAAACAATCTACTACAGATGTAGACAATTCAAATTATAAAACAAACAAAAACAAGCCATTCACACAATCAAAAGCCTCATCCCCCAAGTTTATTCAAGCTGCTTATTCAAGTTGTTTTGATGTTCTTCCCCTGGGTGACGAAGAGTGTGGAGGATGTGACTATAAAAAGTAATTTATAAGTGTTCATAATGCATATAACCATATTATAACCTCTTTTTTTTTTTTTTTCTTTGAGAGGTGGGGGTGTTATCTTAAGGCATGGTTCTTACAATAGCATGTAAAAATCACATTCTTCTTCGATGTCAGCTCTGTATCCAATTATTTCAGGTCATAGGTGCCTACTTTAGTAACAAAAAAAGAGTTTCTATTCCTTTCTATTCTTGTTAATTCCTCAGGTTCCTTGCTTCTGGAGAGTTTGCTGAGGTATAATCTTGCTGACGTATGCTCTTCATTGTTCCATTATTATGAAAATTTGAAATTCATAGAACTAAATCAAAATTATTTGCACACTTAAACTATAAAAAAAACTGTGTTTTGACCAGAAGGAGAAGATCTGCAGAAATATTTTTATTTGGTTCAAAATTTTTCTTAAGTATACATTTAAATAGAATGGTAATTTTTAAAAGAAAATAATAATCCTGAAAATTTTATATAAAAAAAAATAAATTCTTCTAGTTTCAGGGTAATTGTATTTTCGTTTTGGTTTTTTTTTTTCCCAAGAATAATCTTTTTCCTTTTAACAATAAACCAGAAGTACAGTCTTAATGAAATAAGTCCAGTCTCTGATAACAATGCCAGTGGAAAGATAAGAGACTTCAGTCCAATATGAAGAAAGAACACCTTAAAGATATTTTGCTAAGTTTCTGATTTCTATGCTTCATATGAGCTTCCCCCTACAGTTCATATGGATTTCAGAAAAACTAGTTTCTATCTTAGAAAAATTATGAACCAAAGGAAGATAGCATAACAGCAAACATGGAAAAAAAATTGAAACCAAGGAGCTATGTACCTAAAAATAATTCAAATTATTTTTATTTTCAAAAGTATCATCAGTGCACTAAATCACATCTAAAATTATTTTAGTATAATTGTTCATGAGGTTTTATTTGTACTGAGTAGGATTATCTAAGTGCTGAAGCACTCGTCTACCCTCCTACACATAAAAGAAAATCTATTTTTGCCAGTGCTTCCTTACACCATTGTAAGCACATAATGCTTACTGTGGCAGGTTTGAGGGAGTGGGATATAGTCAATTTGCCAAGCCTCCCCATACTTATATTTTAACTATCGTCCCCCATACCACAAAGGTTTTAACCTTTTAGCTTGCTTGATTTCAGAGCATGTTCCACAATCGTGTATAACCTGTACAATAGCATCCATGGTTAAATCCACCCCTCGGTCACGGGCCCACTTATATGTTGCATCTCTTCCTTGATGACCTGAAGAGTCATGGGCCCACCGAGCTAAAAATAGTTCACCTTCATGTTCATAGTCCAAATCCGTCTGGAAAATCTTAGCAGCCTGATCTACTTTCCTATTGTCTCAGTGTTCCTCAGTGGCCTGACTCATGGGTACATGGACGTCTACATGGTGTACCTTCATGACTAGTTTCCCTAGTCAGTCAGCAATATCTTGCCTTAATTCATCAGCCCAGATGGGTTTTCCTTTGCACTGCCAGTTGCTCTGCTTCCACTACTTTAACCATCCCCACAGAGTATTTGCCACCATCATGAATCAGTATAGAGTATTGGCCACTTTTCTCGTTCAGCAATGCCTAGGGCCAGCAGGATGGCTTTTATCTTTGCAAATTAACTTGATTAACCTTCTCCTTCAGTAGCTTCTGCAACTCATTGTGTAGCACAGCAGCTACACATGCGATGTTTTCCTACAATACGACAAGACCCATCAGTGAACAAAGCATATGTTTCTCATTATCTGAGAGTTCATTATATGGTGGAGCTTCCTCAGCACGAGTCACCACCTTCTCTGGTGGCATTCCAAAGTCTTTGCCGTCAGGCCAGTTTGTGATCACTTCTACAGTTCCCAAACGATTTGTGTTTCCTATTTGAGCTCACTGTGTGATTAAGGCGACCAACTTACTCCAAGTAGCATTGGTGGCGTGATGAGTAGAATGGATTTTACCCTTGTACATCCAGCCCAGTACTGGTAATTGGGGAACTAGGAGGAGCTGTGCTTCAGTACCAATTACTTCTGAAGCAGCTCTAACTCCTTCATATGCTGCCAATATTTCTATCTCAATTGGGGTATAGTTGGCCTCAGAGCCTTTATATCCTCGACTCCAGAATCCTAGGGGTTGACCTTGAGTCTCCCCTGGTGCTTTCTGCCATAGGCTCCAGGTAGGGCCATTGTCCCTGGCTGCAGTGTAGAGCACATCTTTAATGCCCTGACCTGTTTGGACTGGTCCAAGGGCTGCTGCATGCACAATCTCTTGTTTAATTTTCTCAAAGCCCTGTTGTTGCTCAGGACCCCACATAAACTCATTTTTCTTTTGAGTCGCTTCATATAGAGGTTTCGCAATCTGACTGTATCCTGTAATATGCATTCTCCAGAAACTTACAACACCTAAAAAGGCTTGTGTTTCCTTTTTGTTAGTAGGTGGGGACATAGCTTTTATTTTGTTAATCACATCCACTGGGATCTGGCAACAACCATCTTGCCATTTAATTCTCAAGAACTGGATGTCTCACACAGGTCCCTTGACCTTACCTCTTTTTACAGCAAAACCCGTGTTCAGAAGAATTTTATTTATTTTTTATTTTATCTTCTTACTTTTCTTGAAAACTACTTCTGCTGTATTACCCCACACAATGATATCATCAATGTGTTGCAGGTGTCCTGGAGCCCCACGCTTCTCCAGTGCGGTCTGGATCAGCCCATAGCAAATAGTAGGGCTGTGTTTCCACACCTGGGGCAGTCGATTCCAGATGTACTGGACACCTCTCCAGGTGAAAGTAAACTGTGGCCTGCACTCTGCTGCTAAAGGTATTGAGAAGAATGCATTAGCGATGTCAATTGTAGCATACCACTCAGCTGCCTTTGACTCCAGTTCATACTGAAGTTCTAGCATGTCTGACACAGCAGCACTCAGTGGTGGTGTGATCTCATTCAGGCCACGACAGTCTACTGTTAATCTCCAGTCTCCATCAGATTTTTGCACTGGCCATATAAGGCTGTTCAAGGGTGAGCAAGTCTTGCTGATCACTCCTTGGGTCTGCAGCCAACAAGTCGCGTTCTGGATGGGAATCAGAGAGTCTCGATTAGAGCAATACTGTTGTCGACACACCATGGCAGTAGCAATTGGCACCTGCTGTTCTTTAACCTTCAGCAGTTCCACCACATAAGGGTCATCTGAAACACCAGGTAATGTAGACAGCTGTGTAGCATCCTCAGTCTCTACAGCTGCTATACCAAGAGTCCACTGATACACTTTTGGGTCTTTGAAATACCCTTTCTTGAGGTAGTCTATGCCAAGGATGCACAGAGCATTTGGGCCAGTCACAGCTCCCCATTTATTCCCAGTTAGGCTCACTTCGGCCTCCAAAACAGTCACTTCTTGAGACCCACCTGTCACACCAGAAATAGTAACAGATTTTGCCCCTTTATGACTCAATGGCAACAGGGTACACCGTGCACCAGTATCCACTAGGGCTTTATACTTTTGTGGCTCTAATGTGCCAGGCCATTGAATACACACAGTCCAATAAATTCGGTTATCCCTTTCCTCCTCATGGCTGGAGGCAGGGCACCTCTAACGTTGAGGACACCATCTATGATCAGCAGATGAGTTGGAGCAGCCACCCTCCTGCAAAAATTCTATCTTCCATCTGCTTTACCTTCCAACTCAAGCACTTGTGCTTGTAGGGCCAGAGTAGGTTTTTTATCCCATTTATTCATATCCTCTCCATAGTTGCCGTAGCAAAGCTGCAGGAAATCCTGGAGCAGGTCCTGTTTCTTTTGAATCAATTTTGTAGCAGGGTGTTTTTCCTTAATGACTGAGACATGGGCCTGTTGAAGGGAAGACTGGAATTCTCTCTCCATCACAGACAGTTTTTCAAACAGCTTATTTTTCTTAGCTATTGCCTCATTTTGCTCAGCTATTGTCTTGGTCATTACCTCTATTTTCTCAGTCATTTTTTCTACAGCTGCCACAGTGAGGGGACGAGGGAGGCTATCTTCATACTGGCATACCTTATTAGCCACTTCATTTACAGTTGGTGTATCAACATTGCATCCTCCCCAAACCATTGACAATGTATGGGAATACATTGATGGTGCACTCTGCACAGATTTTCTTAGCAAAGATTGTTTGCATGGCATTTCATTAGGGTCTATACGTTCACTTGCCAGTCACCATAAATCACCTCTCATACAGCCAGTTCCCTCAAGTACTTCATACCTTTTTCCATGCTCATCCCTCACTTGGACAGCATTCAATACCACCCATAAATGGATGCCTGCCCTTTGCAGCTGATAGCAGTTGCCTCCAGAGACTGGGTGTTTCTCCAAATCACTTTATCAATGCCTCCATCTCTGGCCAGGTTTCCCAACTGCCTAGCTTCTCTACCGTTTAAGTCTATGGAATCAGCTCCATTACCCCAGCATCTAAGCAACCAGGAGATAAGCGTCTCCCCTTCTTGATAATTAAAATCCTTCCTCATGTTTCTCAAATCCTTCATAGAGAAGAGTTTAACAATTATCTCTACATCTGAGTCCTCCTGCTGTGTTGACATTGCCTGAGAAGGACCCTTTCCTTTATCTGCTTTAGAAGGACCCTCTCCTGGATATGCCTTAGCAGGACACTTTCCTTCATCTTTGTCAGAAGAACTTTCTCCCATGCTACCTGGCTTCTGCTGGTCTTTGTTGTAAGGCACAGGGGAACAAGTTGATCTTGTTTTCTGCTTCGTGGTAACCAGGGCAACTTGTACCAGCTCAGTTGGAGTTTGAGTACCAGCAGCACTCATTGTTGAAGCAGCTGGAGTGGTGACAGTAGTGGCTGGTGCTGATGCAGGCAGCAGAGTAATTGTTACTGCACACTGCTGAGTGGCTGGTGGGGGGTGGCTGGCATGGCTAATGCCACTGGAACTGGTGCTGGTGGGGGAGTAGCTTGAGGAGTGGTTTCTGTCTGTGCCAGCTCTGAATTGTCCTGCAGGATATGAGTAGCAGCAACACATGTCACACAGTACCCACTGCTGCACCAACATTTAAAACAAAACAACCCCTACAAGGTATTCAGGAGAACCAGCAACAAAATCTCAATTTTTTGAAAGTAACATTCATTTTCAAAGCAGCCCAAAAGGTTTCCATCCCCTAGTTCTTTGACATAAGCATTAAAGGGCAAGATAAACCTTTCCCAGGTGAAACCAAAAGTGTAATCAGTAATAAAATCCATCACACAATACACAAAATATGCAGGTATAGCCATTATCCAACTAACCATATTATACATCTGAATGACAAACCATACAAAAATAGCACATTTAAATCACTGCATACAAATACAAAGAGCAAGTAAACTATGCAACATATTCAGCAAATTCAGCAGCATTGTATCTATTAGCTTCAAACAATGCTCTCTAAAGGCACTATATAACATTTCAGTTAAGAACAACATTCCCTGAGCAAACTCATACCCCACATTGGGCCCCAATAAATCTGTCATGGTCTAGGCTGGGTTGACCAATGACAAGATGACAAATGCTCTCCCCCTCTTCTCACTCTAAGGAGAGGAAGAAAAGAGATAGAGTTAAGAGTTTAGAAAAAAGCTAAATTAATGAAAAATTAATAATAAAACAAAGAAGGATATTATTAAATAGATACAATATATACAAATATACACAAGATCATATCAAGCTCCCAGGGAGATGTCACTGGTAGGCACTGTGAAAGTTCCAGACTGAACTCAGGGACAAATGGGAACTGGAACACACTGACCAGGATCAAAAGGCAGATGAGTTGATGGGGTCCTCCTCAGACATCAGTCATTGAAGAAACAGTCCATCGAAGACGAACCCACTGGAGAAGATCTGAAGAAGACAAGCCCTTAAAAAAGCACCATTAGAGAGGAGCCAACCTGATCTTATTGATCCCTCAGCTTTTATACTGAGCATGGCAGATGGATGGGATACCCTATTGGTCAGTTTGGGTCACCTGACCTGTCCACAGGTGTGACCCCTCCACAGAGCAAACAACGAAGCCAGCTGACCCTGGTTGCCACAGCAACAAGTGTAAGCAAGAGCCTCCCTCACTGAACAGAAATGTTGGCTCTGCTCCACCCCAAACCAGGACGTCATATTTTGGGGATGAAGTAGTCACAACTAATTATAGGGATGGGATTCATTAAAACACCTCATTTAGGTTATGTATATGTATGTACGTACATGTGAAATATAGCTAAACTCCCATTATACTCAACAGGGATCTAGTCAGTATATACACTGGACTCTAAAGAATTAGGTAGGAGAAAAAATCTACTGTGAACACAGTGAATCCTCATGAGGGGCTGCTGTTCAGCTGCTCATACATAAGCATCCAAAGCCACCTGCAATATGTGACATAGGACAAAATGGAGACAAGGCAGGGTACTCAGGAGGCTCTCAGGTGGACCTGGGTGGCTGATCATGAACAAGTACAGCAGGCTCAAGTTTCCCACCTAGGTAGTCATTAAATATAAACGTTGAAGGTATCATGACTGTTCCTACCATGGGAATGTCTCAGACAGAGACCCTAGTTTCCTTTCAGTTGTAATCAAAGGAAATGTGTATAATTGTTTGAATGTTATTTTGCTTTGTTTCATTTTTGCTTTCACTTGCTGCCTTGTTTCACTTCATCCTTTGTTGCAGTATGGAATTCTAATTTTACTGTCATTAATACAGGAGAATGAAAGCCACAAGAAAAATGTACATGGCATAATGCCCAGAGTGTAAATACTCTAATACTCTCTTTCTGGACAGACTTACAAGTATCCAGAAGGGGCAGGGGATGGTTGGAGGTGAAAGGGGGAAGGGGAAAAAAAAAAAGTTGTGCATATTCAGTGATGTTTATAATATAATATCTGAACATTTTTCTTTGGATACGAGGGGAACTAAATGTTTTATATTCTAGTAAAATAATCTACTCTAATTGCAGATCCTTAGAGCAGCATTTCACAAACTGTGTTGCATGCCTCCCTTTGTCTACTACCAAGTGAATTTTAAAAACTTACACATCTATTTTGCTTAGCATAATGATCAAATTTTGGTATTATGAACAGAAGTAATAAACCCACTCCTTCTTATGCCGCCCCTGACCATCTGGTAGTTTTTATGCCTCATCCAGAGGAGCATGACCCACAGTTTTTGGAAACATAATCATAAACGCATGTGTCTCTCTTTGATTAGAGTGTATTTTGGTTTTATGGATGGCAGCTTGTTTATTGACTGTACCGATGAAATCTTATTTTCCAAGAGATGTTTACCATTGAGGTTGGTGCTGCCTGATTGTATGACCTTCAGCTGCAGAAATCCATCTGACATATTGCTACTAAATTAAGCAGATTAAATAAGATGTTCACGTAAATGAAGACAGTGAAAATCTAATGGAGGATTGTTTTTACTAATTTTCTATTTTCTTGGTTTTTTATAAGCCTTTAAATGACAAATGCACTATTCAGCTCATTGTTTTATAAGCCAAAATGTGAAGGTCAAGCTGTTGTAAATACATATTTTAACTATCACAATTCCTTTGGCTTTTATGGTACAATGCATATAAAATGATTTTATGCGGTTAAAAGCATAATTTTTATGTGCTTAAGTGTTCATAATAGTGTCTTAACCTTATGTTCACGGATGTTTAAGCTGGCTAAGATGAGATTTCTCTCCGTCGTTGCTGCAGTATTTCTTGTTTTATAGAAGTCCATACCTAAGTCTTAAAAACTCTGTCAAAATATTGATTTGACCCTGTCAGATTACTTTTGCTATCTATATAATTTTAATATTTCTGAAGAATGAATACAATGGTTATAATAAATATCCATCTACCATAGCCTAAGTTGCCTGTTATTCAAAACCACTAAAAAGAAGCAATATGAAGTTTACTAAGATTTCCCAATTTTATTTTTCCTCATTTTCCTCTGTTGCCTCCTAACTCATTTTTTTTTTCTTCCTGCATTCCATTGTCTCATTTTCTTAGACATTTCTTTTCTGTTCAAACCAAAGGTATGCCAATTTTTTAGTAGGTGCTTAGGGAAAATATGTTATGATCCTTCCTCATACAAGTTCTTTCAGCTTTTGACTTAACATTTAGGAACTTTCTGAGGCAGAAGGTACATCTGGACCAGTGTAATAATAACCAAGCAGTGTGATAATAACCAGTGTGATAACAACCAATATTTCCCCAACCTCTTTTAGAACTCACTCTTTTCCTCCTTAATATCTTGTGACCATGAGATTAATGTTATGGTTAAGTACTTCAGTTCTTCCTAACAATTTGCTTTAGACTGTTGTTTAATCAATCCAATCATTTTCCATATTTTTCTTCTTTATCTGTATAATGAGAAAAAATCAGTAACCACTTTTTATTTACTTTCTTAAAACCATTCATGTCTTTACAGACCTCCATCTTATCTTCCATGTGCTGTTTCTTTTCAAGCTGAGAAACACACTTTCTTCAGTGTCATTTCATATGGAAGTCATTCCACGCTTCTGAATACCCTTTTGATCCTTCTCAGTACTTTATCTAAATCTGCTAGATTTTTCTGAGGTGGCTGATTAGCACATGTTATTCAGCATGGAGTATACCATATGACAATATTTGTTTGTTTGTTTGTTTGATTGATTTTATTCTGTACTCCTTCACATTTAATTTCTGACATGGTATTTGACTATTTAAAATTACTCTAAGATGAGTTTTGAGAATGGCAATCACTATTTCAAAGACTATCATTCTGTCTGCACAGTTAGAGTGATATTTTCATGTGTGCTTTACATAGAATTAAGAGCACTGAATTATCTTTGTCATTTGTTATCACTGAATACAATGAGCTCCATCTGCAACATTTTGCAGTCACCTTTCTTTTTTACTTTCTTGGAAAAATCTTTTTCATCTGTAGAATTTGGCAGCTCATTATTCACTCCCTTATATAAATACAGTGAATATCATAGGTCACTGCATATATCCTCCTGGGACCCCGAGAGTAAGCTCATTCCAGTGAGGAATACAACCATTTATTCCTGCCCTTCATTTTTGTTTTCTTCCTTTTGATGTCTTCGTTTTCTTTATTAACCACATAAAATCATCCATAGAGGAATTTTCCTTGTTTTTTCCCTTAGTGTCTTTAGGAGACTTTTTGAAGACATTATTTTATTGTGTTCTATCCTTTTTCCGTTTTCACTTTCATTTCCATTTGATATATTTCTCTTTCTCTCTCGCTTTCTTGCTGTGCTTTATTTTGCTTCTCAGCCCAGTTTATATCCTTTCTAATTATTTCCTCTGCCTTTTTTTCACTTTTAGCCTCCTTTGTGATGTTTCTTTTTTAAAAAGAAAGTAATTTTTTTCATGTTCAAACCTATATATCTTATTTCTTTGCTTTGTCCATTATCTATTTCAATTTTATTATTTTTCCTGAGTTTTTTTTCTAGGAAATCCTTTTATTTTCTCCTTTTTGGGATCAATCCATATGCAAATCAAAGAATCATAAAATATCTCAAGTTGGAAAAGACCCATAAGGATGCTTGAGTCCAAATCCCTGCTCCTCGCAGGACTACCTAAAACTAAATCATATGACTAAGACCATCGTCCAGATGATCCTTGAACTCTGACAGGCTTTGTGCCAAGACCAGTTCCCTGGGAAGCCTGTTCCAGTGACTGACCGCACTCTCAGTGAAGAACCTTTTCCTAATGTACGTTCTGAACTTCCCCTGATGCAGCTTCATTTCACTTCCTCATGTCCTATTGCTGGTCACCAGAGAGAGATCATCAGCTCCCCCACCACTGCCCCACTTGAGGAAGTTGTAGCCTGCGATGACATCACCCTCGCCTTCTTTTCTCTAAACTGAACAAACCAAGTGACCTCAGACACTCCTCATAAGTTTTGCCCTCAAGATTTTTCACCATCTTGGTTGCCCTCCTTTGGGCAGACTAATAGTTTGATGTCCTTCTTATATTGAGGTGCCCAAAACTGCACATGGTACTCAAGGTGAGGCTACACCAGTGCAGTGTAGGCTGGGGAAATCACCTCCCTCAACCAGCTAGTTATGCTATGCTTGATGGGCTTCAGAACATGGGTGACCCTTTTGGCTGTTAACTCACATTCAACTTGCCATCAGCCCAAACCTCCAGATCTTTTTGTTCAGAGCTTCGCTACAGCATCTTTACCCCCAACTTTTACATATAACCAGGATTACACATCCCAGGTGGAGAATCCAGGGTTTGCTTTTGTTGAATTTCATACAGTTGGTGATTGCCCAGCTCTCTCATATATCCAGATCTCTCAGTAAGGCCTCTCTACCCTCAAGGAGTCCACAGCTCCTCCCAACTTATTATCATTGGCAAGCATAATGCACATTTGATTCCTGTGTCCAGATCATTTATAAAAACATTGAAGAACACTGCCCTAAATTTGAGTCCTGGAGAAGCCCACTGGCCGCTAGTCTGATGTAACCCCATTTACTACAACTCTTTGAGCCCAACCTGTCAACCAATTGCTCATCCAACGTATTATGGACTTTTCTAGCTGTGTGCTACATGTTTTGTCCAGAAAGATATTGTGAGAGACAGTATCAAAAGTTTTGCTAAAATCCAAACCTACCACATCTACTCGCTTCCCTTGGTCAACTAGATGTGTGACCTTGTTGTAAAAGGAAATTTAGTTAATCAGGACTTTCCCCTCATGAACCCATGCTGGCTATGACCAATGACTGCATTGTCTCTCAAGTGCTTTTCAAAAACTCCCACAATAACCTTCTCCACAATTTTATCAGGCACTGAAGTGAGACCGACAGCCTTATAAATACAAGGGTCTTCCTTCTTACCCTTCTTAAAAACTGGGACAGCATTTGCCATCTTACAGTGGATTGGGACCTCTCCAGACCATTGTAAAATAATGGAGAGAGGTCTCGTGATAACATCGGCAAGCTCTTTCACTACCCTGGTATGAATATCACTCATTTCCATAAATTCTCTCTTGGGTTTCATAGATTTATGTGCATCAATGATTATTGCACATAGATTTATGTGCATAAACAAGCAGCAAGTCTTGAACCATTTCAGGTTTGGCTGGGAGTTTATCATTCCCCCAGTCATGGTCTTCCAATACAGGGCTCCAAGGGTCCCATGGCCCATCATCAGTGTTGAAGACAAAGGCAAAGAAGGCATTAAATGTCTCTGCTGTGTACATCCCTACTTCTGAGGTGACTAACCTCATCAAGCAATGGACCAATGCTATCTCTGATCCTCCTTTTGCTATTATCTTATTTTAAAAAGCCCTTTTTGTTGTCCCTTGCAGTGCTGACCACCTTAAACTCTAATTGATCTTTGGCCCCACAGATTTTCTACCTAAGTTCTAGAAGATCCCTGCTCAGCCAAGCCACCCTTGTTAGAATCAGATTTTTTTCACAAGACTACATTAGTTTGGGGTTCATGGTCCACTATGTAGACTACTGCACGTTACACTTCTAATAAAAGTTTTCTTTTCTAAAAAGAAAAAAAAAAATTAACATTTCAAAGAATTTTCTTCAGTCAAGTTTATTGCAGCTGAGAAACTCATACGTTGATATTAAGTCCGATTGAAGTGTTACAATTTTAGATTTTTTTCCAGATTTTTTTTTTCTCAGTTTTCTAGGTTTGTCACAAACCAGCTATGTAATATGACAATATGGAAAAGATTTTAAAAGTTTCCAGATGTATTTAGGTATACAATATGCTTTATGGAATGACCTTACTTATTAAAGAACTTTTGAAAAGGACTGTACTACACCTATCTGTATTGTTGGAACCTTAAAAGACAATTCTTAAATTCCAATTGAGGAGAAGACAAAAACAACCTTCAAGGTGAAAAAAAAGTTCCTCATCAGAAATGTTAAAAAGGATAAACTGTTCCGTGGAGTGCTAGAATAATCACAACTTTGATCACCATGGTTATTGATTAGCAGTGTGAGCTAATGAAGTGTCCACTGTTATGAAATTTATCACATCTCTTTCTCTGAAATAAATGACAGTCATTGTTGTAAAGAAAATGGAGAATACGGGTTTTTTGTTTGTTTTGTTTTGTTTTCAGAAATCATATTTTAGATACAAAACATGGGATTCGGTTCTCCCTTGAGCTAGATGTCTGTACCTGAAAAGTCCCTTGTCTGAGTTATTGGAGAAATAGAAACCCTTCTAGAAGACAATTCACCTGACAGGTGTAGGTTATTGGGATGAGATGAATCTTAGCAGCTAAAAATCCTTATTTCTTTCCACTGACTGTAAAGGTAATGAAGAGTGATTAGTTAGCCACTATGCTCATGCTGTGGATGTTTCCATTTGGTCAGACGAACCATATCCACCGTTGTCACATTTTTTTTGGGAGCAATCATTCAACTGGGTAAAAAAAAAACAACAAACAACCCACAACAAAACATCCCCCCTTACCCCGCCAAAAAAGAAAACCAAACTACTCTTACATTCTGTTCCAATCTTGCTCTCAGGCACAATGTTTTCCAAGCTGAAACTTGCTGGCAAAACTCCAAATTTTTATTGCTAATGCATAGATTAATAGATTTTATAAATGAAGTTAAATAAAACAAAGTTTGCAGTTGCTTTGCAGTGTTAGAATATCACAAGTTGCAGCCAAATTGCATAGGTGACTAGCATTGATTGTTCACGGAGACCATTATATTTCAGGGACAAATCATACTTTTCATCAGTGTGGTACTCATTCACAGAGTATAGTGTATGATTCCACAGCACTTGCCTGAAATTGAAGTATTTCAGAGAAAGCAGCTGTTCTGAACCTGTTGTATGATGTCATCTGTTAGTATAGTAATAGTGATGTTCACAGGTGAAGGACTATTTTGTTCTAGGGATATTTAAAAAACTAGTACATTTTTGTCAGAAGAATTGATTTCTTAGTTATGAATTGATTTCTTAGTTGTGTAATTTAAAGAAGATTCTCATTGAATATCACTTTTTGCCTTCACTTAAGAAGGTAAAAAATAGAATGCTATTTCATGAGATGCAAACTGCATGCACCACATCCAGGTTACAAAGTTGTTTTTCTTCAAGCAACCACTTGGAAACCTCCAGTTTCAACAGCAATGGAAGGAAAAATGTGAAATAATTACAATTTTCTGAAATAATAACTTAAAAAATGATAGCAAAAAATCTGTTGGAGGATTAGGTTTCAATAGTAAGAAAAGGAGACATTGCAGAAGAAGAAAAATATTCTTTAACCTTTAATTGTCTGACCCAGGAACACTTCATGAGATTCTGAGGATAGCTGTCAAACCTGACATCCCAGTCTGGTATGATCACAAGTACTAGATCTGCTTCTTTTGAAAAGAAGTACCATTCAATTATAAATATAGTATAGAAAAGCAAAAAACTGTACAAACTAACTAGCTAATAATCTCTTTTACAACTGCAAAGTATAGACAAATACTTCATTGTAAGTAACAGAGATATTAACGTGCTACTTTACTTTGGAAAGAATGCTACAACAGTGCTCAAAACCCGACTGCTTGTTTGTACTGTGTAGAGTACTGTAAACCACTGTAAACTCTAATGAAACTTGAAATCTTTTTAGATTCCAACCTGTTGTATTTCCAATATTGAAATGATGATGGGTAATACTGTTGTTGCCTTTCCACTAAGGCCATTTTTTTTGTTTTGTTGTTGATAAAGAAGAACACTTCTATTTCTGACTTAGTAACAAGTCACTAATATCAGTAAATGATACCCTACACTCAGCAGAAACTAAGAAAAACTTATCCTTTTATAGATTGAAATATTTTTTTGGAAAAAAAAATCCAACAACATTTGAGCATTTTATTAACATTATGTTAATTTTTACTGTGCTTAATAATGATTTTGAACATGCATTAAATCTCACAGCATCATCTTTTGAATTTGAATTTGGTATGATTTAAAATGTGAATCAACCTGTAACCTTTCTTGCCTATGTTTATTCTGTCCAATTTAACTTTATGAACTTATATAGAATCCTGCTACTGCACTCTGATGAGACCCCACCTGGAGTATTGCAACAGCTCTGGAATCCTTAGCACAGGAAAGACAAGGACCTGTTGGAGCAGATCCAGAGGAGGGCCACAAAAATGGTCAGAGGGCTGGAGAACCTCTCCTACGAAGACATGCTGAGAGAGATGAGGTTGTTCAACCTGGAGAAGAGAAGGCTCTGAGGAGACGTTATTGTGGCCTTTCAGTACTTACAGGGGGCTCATATGAAAGATGAGGACAATCTTTTTAGCAAGTCCTGTTGCAGTAGAGCAAGGGTAGATTCAGAGTAGATAAAAGGAAGAAATTTTTTACATTGAGGGTGGTGAAACCCTGGAACAGATTGCCCAGAGAGGTGGTAGACTCCCCATCCCTGGAAACATTCCAGGTCATGTTGGACGGGGCTCTGAGCAACCTGGTCTAGTTGAAGATGTCTCTGTTCCTTGCAGTGGGGTTTGACTAGATGACCTTTAAAGGTCTCTTCCAACCTAAACTATTGTGATTCTATGACTCTATGATTCTATGATTCTATGAATTCATTCTGGGGAAAAAATATTAGAAAGTGTTTGGGTTAAACGAGTTTGGAAATCTTGTTTTTGCTTAGATCAGAATGCTTAGCTAGTACATGAGTTAGTATCCGTTTCAGTATTGTGATAGCCGGATAAATTGTTATGAGGCTTGCTTTATCTAGTTGCCTCTTCTGGTTTTATGATTATGGGTGTCTATTCTTTAACGCTTTAATGGAATATGTGCAGTACATACATTTGCTTAGTTTTATTCATAGTGTTATATACCCCTATTTCAGAAATGCAGGCAACACTATTTCAAACTTAAAATTTATGACCATTCACAATAATATTTTCAAGCCTTCAGGCTCCCAATGACTACAAAGTTCAGTTGTTACAGCCATAGTGTTGTGGATTTACAGGTGTAAAATAAAGAAAAATGCAGAGAGAACAGGAGTACAGTTGAGGGGAATTCAGTGTTGTAGTTACACTATCTGAACAAACTGTACAATCTGAAAGACTAAACAAAATGTGTCCACATGGTGGATAATATTTATTTAATCATGTCAGGTATTCACACCAAATGCATTTCAATTAACTGTTCACCCTATGCTTATCTTACAAACAATAGAAAGTGTCAATAGGCACTTTTTTGGTCACAATCAACATACCAAATACAGGTTTCTTCTTAATGTTGAAAGAAGGGATCCTAGGGGAGCACCGTATCTCTAGTTGTAATGCAGATGTCCAGAGATTATGTTGGATGAATTCCACAAAGTTATTTGCAAAGTACAGCTATGCTGTCAAGTGTTGTAATCTTTTTCTTATATCCTGAACTAATGTACATATACAACAGTGTAGTATAATCTGAACCATGGGTTGATTAGAGTGAGCACACCACTATAATGGCATATTGCTACATCAGCAGAGACTGACTAACTTATACGTGGTTTAGTTTTAGGTTTCTTATAATATACACCAGAAGAGATAGATGTGAATGGAACAATAAAACAAAGTAGATAACTTGTTTCCTTTGAAAATATACAATAAACTTTTTTAAAATTAAATATGAAGTGGGAACTATAAATTGCTAGTGCATATTGCTGCTCCACAATAAATCAATATTATCCCATGCTAAACACTTATTAGGTCTTTAAAACAGGGAATTCAACATTAGTTAAATGCTAAAAATAGAGGTGTTTGAATAGGGAAAAATAGATTTAATTGTATTGTATGTTCCGATGCTTGCTTATAAAGTGCTGTACAGCACTCAGAATATACTCAGTTTGTTTGGTTTTCCATATATATTACAAACTCTCAGAAGACCACCACTCAGAAAGCTTACCATCCTTAGAGTATAGTAAGTCCAAGTCACTTCTAATAGACATTCTAAGCAAGAACCTATGCAGAAAGATGTGATATTTTCTGTAGCTGAATGGGGAAAGATGAGGTCTGAATGAAAACAGAGGAGAGGGCTGCTAGAAATCAGCAAAAATTATACGAGGCAGACAAAGCATGAAAGGAGTTCTTTTTTTTAAGTCAACTTTACTCTCTGAAGTGGGGAGAATGACCAGCAGAGGCTCCAGGACAGAGATATTTAGAGAATTTCAGGGACGACTACTGTGGGTCTGGTCTGCTGACACGAAGGTCTTCCACATCACTAATTTCTGTCAGTGAGAGAAAGTTGATGTCAGTGACTGCAGTATCAATTGAAAGAGTTGTCAAACATTGATGGTTGCATCCTTCAGTTTAACCTATAATTCTTGTATTTGACATGTGCCTTTGTTATATGGAACACTGAGAGTCAAATGTAAGTCAGATTTATAGTAACATGTAGTAACAGGGTCTTGTCTCATTCCATGATTGTCCAGAAGTCATGGAAAGCACTGTAGGTACAGAGTGACATAATTTAGTTATGGGTGGTGCTATATAAGTTCACTTATCTTGGTGCCCAGTATCATTTAATGAAGTCTTCATTGTCATTACATGAAAAAGGACACAATCTACCAAAGTGGATTTTTGCTCTGCATATGCCGTATGCCATATGGATATCACAATCACAAGTCCTGCATTTGGACTACCTGTGACTTCTACTCTGAGAATTTAAACATGCTTGGGAACATTGTTGGGCACTGTCTCCTTTTGGCAAAGCTCCTCAGCCCCAGGAACATCATGGCTGCAAGCATGTTGTCTATTAAACAATTATTCTCTTAGTTTTTCCTGCAACACAGTTGCAACACAGTTCCTGCTAGCACAGGACAGATTTGTGGCAGGGAATATTCTCACTGTTTTATAGTAAAAAGAATCATACACTAGTGTCCAGAAGCATTCCTACACACAATTTTACTTGGAATATGCAGACTTACACCATTCTATCACATTTTTTAATGTCCCTTTCCAAGCTGCTACTCAATGTACTAATACTTATTTTAAGGAAAATTATAGACATAACAGTAAGCTGTCTCCTTCCCTGACTGGTTTGATAAGCAGGAAAGCATCACTGACACTTAGAGTGCCATTCTTTGTCTATGAGCACTCAGTGAAATGGTAGGGACAGTTCACATTTCCATGCTGTGTGCCTGTACTGACATAGCTGGTATCCTGTTAACACATAACACAGATAGCAGGAGGCATCTTTGGAAGGACATCTTAGATTAAAGACATGCAAAGTTTGTTCTTGTTCCTCACACTTCATGACTCTGTTTATGCTCCACGCTCTGGAAGATGTGAGTTTGCAGTAACACACTTTTATTTTTTTCTACAGTTCTCGTCTACTGAAATTGGAGGGAAAATTACTAGCGTTTTCTGTTGGTTTATGTTTTTTTCTATATTGATGAGAGCTGTACATTTCTTCTTATCACAGGAACTATTTTTGCAAGGACAGTACTATTATTGTTTTAAAAGACATAATAAATATCACACACCAGACAGAAAGTAGAACAAATCTGATCATAAAACATAGAGATATTTTTAAACAATATTGATTTCCTTTGAGCTAGTCTGATGCATGTAGTTACATTGGCTGTGTCTAGACTAAATTGTAACACCGTGCATCACAGCGAACCTTAAGAACCTGGTCCCCCAGTAATGCTGGATGAAAGACACGCTGGAGTGTCCCAGGGCTCTCTTTAGCCTGCATGAGTGGTGTCTTTATTCACAGAAACCAGGAGGCAGGAAAGGCTGGTGTGCATTCAAATCTTACTCTGAGATAGTATAAGGGTACTGCAAATATGGGACCTGGGAAATGCTCCTGGTTCTTATAAAGGAAACATCATTTGTTATCTACCATACTCCGTGGACGATCCCAGTAATAAGTGAATCTTTGCAAAAAGGGTGACACTAAATGCAAAGATGAGTCTTCAGATTTGGGTCTGTGTTCTAAAAGCAAGGTGAATGAGAGGAACCACTGCTTTTGAAAACACAATGTAATTGTCCATTTCTTTCAAAAGCTCTGAGTTTCCTCTTGGTGTCTTAGATCCTGGCCTCTAAATAGGGTTCAAAGCGGAAAGAAAAGTCTTCTATATCTAGTTGTCTTAAAGATCAAGGTTCTAATGTTTACCATAACAGGCTTTCAAAATAAAGTTTGACAACCAGTTCCTAATAACAAATGTTCAGACGTGAATTTCATTACACTGTCTAATGGCATAAGGTGCGTATTAATACTGTAAAGAGGCAAGTCAATGTCAATCTTTATTGTGTTGGAAGGAGTTCAAAGCTCAAAACTCTGTTGAGTTTTAGCTCAAAGTGCATATTTGCCTCTGATTTTTTGCTTGTAAGTGCAACTCAGGCATACAAGAACATTTATTCCTTCAGCGCATATGCAATGCTTAATCCTTTTTCCTAATGAGTGCCAGGAGTGAATGTACTAACTGAGATCCCAAATTATCACTGCAAGTTCCAAGTAGACGGAAAGAAACGTGTTGTGTCTGCCTGCCTTCCTGCCTTCATTTCACTGATGCAGAAAACTTTTTGCAAATCATTAGGAACTAAGAGAAGTGTAGGAGTGGCTTCCCTGAGCACCCTGTTCATTATATCAAAATCTCATCAAGTCCTACAAACAGATACTACTACATCCCAAACGGATGTGAGTACAGGACTGTGATCTAAAAGAGGCATAAAAGAAAAAAAATAAATTCAGATTTTAGCTCTGTGGTTCTACAGTTGATGTCCACAGATAGAAAGTATTTTTTGGATTAAATCTTATGACCACAGACTCAGGGACCAATTAGCATCCTTACCCTTCTAGTTTTAAACTCCAGTAACTTTCCTAAGCCTTTAGGTAGCACACCACTGAATCCCAGTGCAGCCTTGGACTGCAAGCTGCATGAGAAAATGTTACTTCCCTTTCATTTTATTTAGACCCAAGTGCAACTTTGGGCCTGAAAAAAAATAACTAAGTTGTCTGCTTTGGATCTATTTTTTAAAGATTTATTCTTTCACAATTTCAAAGTTATTGTAGATAAAATTACTTTTAACACATATTTATCTTTTTACATTATTAAGAAGCTTATTTTCTTATGTATCCATGTGCAGTGGACCCAGTCCAAACCTTAAAGAATGGATAAGTTCACATGAAACTAGGGATACTGCCCCTAAGAAAAAGAAAGATATACAGTGTATAGGTGTAGTGGAGGCTATTCTCCAGTGGCTAAATTTCATTCCTCTCCCATCACCATTCAGTATCAACAAATAATATTTAGCCAGAGTGAAAATTATGTGGGACAAACACAGTATTTCATTTTTGTAAGACCAGAAAGCTAAACCCTAATTTCAGAGACAATACAATGTATGTATTTTGACATATGCATGTGGACTGATGAACTCAGTAAGGCTTTCTTTCCTCTTTCTTCTATGTGTTATCACCAACTGCCTTGCACTTCAAATTCTGTAATTTTTATTGGAATCTCTGTCCTTAAATATGCATGTAAAATAAAGTAAAAAAAGCTTAAGACTCCTATTAAACAACACATAGATTTGTACCTTGTGACTATAAAATTGTTCCTGATAAATGTGCTATATATTAAAATCCTCACTGGACAGGAAGCTTATGTGTTTTCCTTGTAAAGTCTATCCATTAAGCTCTGCTAACTGTTACAAACAGTAGCAAGTATGACCATCTATCTGGAAATGCCTTTCTTTCTATGAAAGTTGCATTGTGACATTAATCTTTGAATTTAGGGACTAAGTTCTGTTACTATAGTCTCTGAATCTAAATATAATATACACTCCCATTTCTAACCCTGATCCCTATGGCATATGTTAGTAGTTTACAAATTTTCACATACATAGATGCATACTATACCAAAAAATGCACACAGACAAGAAACTGAAAAATCAGTCTCTGCTGTAACATTGAGGTGAACTAAAAAGATACTCCTTTTTTTTTATTGTTTCCTGACGAAAGGTAATATGTTTTAGGGAGTGAAATCATGAAATCATTCCATGTGGATGTTCATGCACAGTGCAATTTTGCCAGATCATTCTGTGATTTATTTATTTTTCTTAGCATTTTGCTTGGCTAAATGTACAGTGTGTAGTCTGTGTGATTGTATTGGGTATAGGCAGAAAGAGTTTGGTAGTGGGGGACCTCATGGGGGTCTCTGTGAGAAGAGAGCAGGGGCTGCCCCATCCCAGGCACAGCCTGTTCCAGGCAGCTCCACAACAGACACACCACAGGACACAGCTAAGCCCATCAGCTAAGGTGGTGTCACTTCTGTGAAAACATATTTAAGGGGTAAAAATACTGTTTAGTGGAGTGTGTGAGAGAAGAGTGAGGAAAAAAGAAGTGTAAGAAACAATCCTGAAGGCACAAAAGTCAGAGAAGAAGGAGGGGGACAAGGTACTCCAGGTGCCAGAGCTTTGACTCCCCTGCAGGCCATGGAGAAGACCATGCTGGAGCAGATTGTCCCACTGCAGCCAATGGAAGACCACGCCAGAGCTGGTACTGACCCTGTAGCCCATGGAGGACCCCACACCAGAACAGGTGGTTGTGCCCTGAAGGAAACTGCAGCTCGTGGAGAGCCGATGCTGGAACAGGCTCCTGTCCGGAGCTGTCAACTGTGTGGGGCCCACGCCATAGCAGTCTATTCCTGAAGGACTGTACCAGTTGGAGAGGACCCACATTGCAGCAGTTCTTGAAGAACTGCAGCCTGTAAAGAGAACCCTCTATGGAGCAGCTTTATCCCGAAGTACTGAAGCCTGTGGAGAGGACCTATGCAGGAGCAGAGGAAAAGTGTGAGGAGGAAGGAGCATCAGAAAGCAATTTTTATGGACTGGCCATAATTCCCCATTCCCCATACCACCCTGTGCTGCTCAGGGACAAGGACATAGAGGAGCTGGGAATGAAGGAGTGAGGTTGAGTCTGGGAAGAGTGAAGAAGGGTGGGAGGAAAATATTTTTTGTTGGGTTTTTTTGTTTGTTTGTTTGTTTTTGTGGGGGAGGGCTGTTTGTTTCGGGTTTTCCTCACTGTCTAAATCTATTTTACTTGACAACAAATTAAATTAATTTTCCCAAAGTCAGGTACGTTTTGCCTGTGATGGTAAGTAATCTACCTGTCTTTATCCTATTTCCTCCCTCTATTCTCATGAAGTAGGGGAGTGAGAGAGCAGCTGGATAGGCACCTGGCAGCCAGCCAAGGCCAACCCACCATAGTGGTTAAGGTTTGATTATGGAGCTTACCAAAGATAAGAGGAGAAAAATCAGTTTATTTGGGACCAGATATCCTATTATTTAATTTATCCAGCCAAACAACTATTTTGCTGCAGTACTGTTTTGATATTTTCTTAAACTAATTCAATTGTGCTTTCATTTGGCAATGTTACTGTGCTGACATAAGAATCCTGAATCAAAAAATCAAAAGGAAGATGGAAAAATCCAGTTCAATAATCCAATTCTGACTAGTGGAATTTTACTGCAGAACTTATTTTGTGTTGTATGTTAAAATGATTTTGAGGTTTTTGAGTTTCTAATTTTGGGCACACGATAGGAAACTCTTCTCAACCTTTATATTGGACTTTTTCCCATTCAGAATTTCATAAATCATGTTAAAAGTTTTAAATTATATTTTTTAGAATATTGTCACAGCTGGTTTTGACATATTTCTTACGTTTAACACTACTGTTCCTACATTACAATAACATTTTTTTGTTTTTCTGTAGCATATATGTCCGCTGTGAAGTGACTTGCTGTAACATATCCATAAAAATAAACGTTTTCCTACCAACTATGATTCAGACACCAATTTGGAGAGGAAGACATGGAGCAATCGCATTCAATAGCTCCTATTAATTTGGACCCAATGAAACCTCATGGTTCAACAGTATTCTTCATCAAGTGGGCACCCAAATGCTCTACAAAGCAGGGTAGCGTCATTCAACTTTTCTTTACTGATATTGAGATTGATTGGGTCTATTTATGAAATTACTGGAAAGCAGTGGTTGTGCACACAGTCACATCCATTTACACGTGTAGCTCAGTTTTACTTATATACTCTTTTCCCCCGGCAAGTAAGGTTATTTTTTTCAGTTCGGAACTAGTGGTCTTCTTTCTTTCCATTTTATTCTAATTTTTAAGACATTTTATCTCTAGTAAATGGCCTGTTTTGGCTGTAAATATGTGTGGTTAGGCCTATCATGCATACTATATGTAAGTGCTAATACTTGGGAATATAATACATAATTAGTGTAAATCTCTTTTTTTTCTTTTAATTTTTCTTTCTATTCATTTATTTGCAGTTTCTATACAACTTCTCACCATAAGAGGGGGTGCAATGAATGGAGCAGAAGAATATATTAAAAACCGTAATATATTCAGTGAACGTATTATGAAATATGATGTCTATTATTTCTGTGACCCTCTTGTATTCCTTCTGGTTACTTCTCATGTGTTTTCTTACCTCAAGCTATGTCCTTCCTTAGATCACTCATCTTTAAAAAAAGATTATTGTCCAAATCATAAGTATGCCATGAGACTGAATTAGATAATGAAGCACTTGAGAGTTAATTAAATGTTTCACCACATAGGTGAAAAATATTAGGATTACGGAGGTGATAAATAACAGACTTGACCTTCAGCATCTCATAAGCCAAAACTTTGAATATCATGATGTCCTGGTTTGAGTTAAAACAGGACTGATTTTCTTTTCAGGAATTTTACTTTTAGTTGAGTCTCTTCTAACTCCCTGAAATTAATGGTGCGTTTTTCAGAGAGTGCCTGTTTCTAGCAAATAAGGTCTGATGTCTATAGTGAATACCAAGGAATGGTATGCAGAGGGGCTCCTGCTTATACTTATTGCTAGAACAACCAAGGTCAGCTAACTTTGTTATGCACCAAGTTGGAGGGTGCATAAAACCAGAAAAGCGTAGAGGGGTCACACCTGTGGGGAGGAGAGGACAGGACAGATGACCCAAAACTGACCAACAGGGTATTCCTTCCCATCTGCACCATGCTCAGTATAAAGCTGAGGGATCAAAGGGATCAATCTCTTTTTTCAATGGCTGGCATCCGAAGAGGAATCTGTCTGCCTTTGATCCTGATCGGTGCATTCCTGAATCTAGATCCGTAATCCAGTTCCTGTCCATTGTGGAGTCCAGTCTAGGGCTTTCCCAGTGCCTGACAGTGACATGATCGTCATCCTGGGAGCTCAATATGGTTTTATATATATCGCATTTATTTCATTATTTTATTATTATTGTTGTTATATCTTTTTTATTATTTTATTAGTAATATTTAATTGAAGTTGTTCAGTTTCTTTTCAACTCATAAGTCTCTCTCTCTCTCATTCTTCTCTCACTTGGGAGAGAAGTTAGAGAGCTTCTGTCGTTCATTTTAGTGGCCAGCCCAAACGATGACACATGAAAAAAAAATGGAGTGCTCATGAATTCACATCAAATGTCAGTATTGAATTCCTTAGATGACACAAACTTTAAGTGCATAGGCAATTTTATTGTATACCCAAATTCCAATTTCTGCTTCACATATCAGGCTTTGAAGTCTGTTATTAACTCCTTCTGTTTATGCTAAATCAAAGCAGGACAATGCTTACCGTGGTATTATTCTCAGTAAACATCTATCTCTCTGTAAGTACTCTCCTGGTAGTGCTAAACCCTCAGAATATATGAATTTGAAGAACATGAATAATCAAACAGCTGGTGCTTGTTGAAATGAAAAGCCTGCAACAAGCTATGTTGTAATGTCACATTGTTCTGCTGCTCTTGTGCTGTGAAGTTACCCACTGCTATATGCACGTCTCCAGCTCTTTGAAGGGAATGAGAACAAAACAACTGACCTTTTTGTTTGAAACAGAAATCAAAAAGTCACTCATTTGCATTCTACAGATTCATTTTAAGCCTGGGGATTTTGAGATTCATTTACAATTAATTGCTGTTAAATGTTATTATTGTACAGAGGAAAAGAAAATCTAAAATGCACAGTGCTCTCTTACCTGCTCTCATTGCATAAACCAGTAAAAATACAAAAATGGTAAGACTGCCATGAATAGAAACAATCTAAATTAGCAGTTCTGAAAATTACTTTCTAGATCTATTGATGAGAAAAATGAATATTTAAAGTGATTGGTACATTTACAAAATTTCATCCACATTATATCATTTTTTCTGCTTTTGAATAAATACAAGTTTCAACCAGTCTCGACACTGAATGAAAAAAAAAAAAAGGAACTATCAGGTGTTTGAGTGGCCTTTGAGAAGGAGATTTGGCTCTAAACCACTTACACATTTTTGTCTATAAGCCTCTTTTATCTTTGAAAAAAAATACCTAGCTCAGTGCTAGAGATCTCAGCTGAGGGCTCTACAGGGGGCATAGGTTTGATGAATCATGCTGCAGTACACATCTATATATATTCAGTACATACACATTTCAGTACATATATATTCCCCCACAAAAGAATATCTAATCAGAAGCACTTAAAAGCATGTTATAGGAAGAATTTTGCTGCTAAGTAGATGTGGCAGACAGGACGTCAAATCCAGGAATTAGAATTAAATATGAGGGAAATACATCCAAAATGCAGTGAAAGTAAGCCTAAAATTTGATAAAGATAAGCAAACCAACAAAACAAACAAAAACTTAATGGATGTCATTTAAAGATTAAGAAGGTGAAATCAGTGTCACCATAAGATTGCATATTTTATTCATCTTATAGCTAAATCGTTATTAAAATCAGAACTAACTGGGCAACTATTTTAAATTCTGAAATTTTTAAAATTGCTGTCTCTACTTCAACTTGAATTTACTTTTATTGTCCTCATAATATTTTCAGTGGCAATCAACAAGTTTTGACAAAACTAAAACAGGTTTTTATTGCATAATTATGAAAATATTTTTAAAGATATTTAAAATATTTAAAGAAAATAATTTAAAAATTCCAGAACTTTTCTAATTTTTGTAAAAATGTTAAATTCTCTCAAATTAGCCTTTGCTCTCAAAAAGGGTTGGCTCCAATTATTTTTTTTTTTTTTTATTAAGATTATGACTATATATGGTTAACATAACTTTTTCTGTGATATTCTGGACAAAAGCTCCCTTTACTGAAAGCGGAATACCCCTTCTATGTAAAAATATTTTTATATAAACTATACAAATTTGAAACCCTCAATCACTTCCTTTGAAGTCCCATGTTTTTTCTCTTCTGATTTTTGCCTAACAAGTTGTCCAAATTTATAGAAAATAACACGTTGTGAAAGGACATTTAGAACCCTGAAGCAGGTTACCTTTATGTGCAGTATCCCCAGAGCTGCACCTTGTCTTCAGACTGTCATAGTTCTATTCAGCAACAGACAAGCTGAATTCTTAAGGACAATTTCTACATTATTGCTAACAGCTATTATTGAGACATAAACCGACCTGAAATAAACATATTACATTTTTAAGCCTAGGAAGCACCAGCTTGTTTTAGATTACAAAAAAAAAAGAGTATTTTCTGCCTTTAAGTGTATTCATTTTAAGGCTGCTTCTTGTCTTTTTTTTTTTTTTTTCCCCCTAATAAACTTATTGTACATTTTCAGCCTCAAATATTGGCAGTTAGTCAAATGGCTATTTTGTGTCATGGTGCCTCATTCATTGGCCTTAAATCCATAAAGAAACTATAAATGGAACAGCTTTTAAAACACTTCACTTACTCAGAGGTGAATTTTCAGCGTCCCTCTGAGAAGGAACAGTAAATTTGATTCATTAAGTTAATTATGTACTTATGTAAAGCATTTTCCAAAGTGATTTCTAAAATCTACACAAGGTCATAACAAGGCTTTTCATTTAGTCATTGTTTTTGAGTTTAAAGGTCCCAAGTCTTTAAAAAAATATTCTCTGTGTCATGTAAACAGTCATATATTCTCACACGCCTTGTTCACCTTTTCCAAGGTGAACAAATAACCCCAAGCACGCTTTTCACCCATGCAGTATATATAAAACAATTACATCTAGTGCATATTTTATTTTAGTAATACCTGTTTATGTCTTCATCATAACTGCTAAAGCCAGTTGTCACTATGTCTCTTGAAAATTTACTCTTGTGTGGTGGTTAGTCTGTTTCAGTTCCCACCTCAAGAACAAACTAGATTTCAACAACACAGTGACAAAAAGTTCAGCAGCTTCACCTCACACGTGTATTTGCAAGCTTACTTTCTTTGAATGCTTTACCAGTATAGCAAGTGCACATTCGATGACCATAAGGAAAAATTTAGTGATATATATGGGCTATTTTTCCTATGTCCTTGCAGCATTTTAACAGGAATTTTGCACATTCAGTAATCCCATCATACCTCAACAGGATGTGATGCAGCTCAATCTATAACTAAAGCTGAAAAGTATGTGTAAAATAAGGACTTAAATTAAGGGAAGTAAAACTTTTTAGCTTCAGTAGTCTCAGGAGTCCAGTAAAGGGAGGAATAGCTGCACTATCTGACAAGATACTGGATATTGCTACATATAGGCTACTTTTGGGTGGCTTGTCCAGAAACTGTTACTTTATCCTGTTAATAAGGTAACCTATACTGTATTGTGACACAAAAGACAAAACCTCTTGCTTTTACTTTTGTCTTCATAATTTGTGTCTTGCAAAATATCTTTCTATTCTTTTGGAAAAAAAAAAAAAAGGTGGGGGTGGGGGTGGAGGGTGGGAATCATTCCTTGTATACAGACAGCAAAATCACAGATAAACTTCAGCCTGATGTTAGCCTGGGCAGTTTTGCTTAATCCAGAAGGTCCTTAAATACCTTCCATTAAACACAATGTAAAAATGTCAGCAACAGGAAATAGAAAGTGATGCAAGTTTTGAAGAAAACTGCAGACCATTTTTCCTTATAGGGTGAATGGGGGCTTTATGACTGATTGTTTCAAGGTCTATTCAAAGGCTTAGGAGCTCTATGTTATAACTTAATAACTTTCAGAAAAAGCCAAAAGAGCACAGAATTAACTTCTAGAGAAAAATAAGTCTGCATGAACTTAAGAGAAATATTCCTTGGAAGGTATCTGTAGGCCTTGACCTTGCAGACAACCCACTTACAGTATCATGCAGAAACCTCAAAGAGAGTTGAAGAGGAGATGACTCTGTTTTCAGAATGGACTCAATGGCATTAACTCCCAAGATACACTGATGCTCCTAAATAAAAAAGAAACAGAAACAGAAAGGAACAGAAACACTCAGTGTTGGTGAACAACAAGCTCAATATGAGTGAACAGTGTGGTGCTGCGGCAAAGAAAGCCAACAGGATTGCATGCAGAGACAAAGTCATTACCCCATTCTACTCAGCGCTTGTCAGGCCACACCTGGAATCTTGTGTTCAGTTTTGGTCCTTGGTATACAAAAAAGATGTGGACAGGCTGGAGAGGGTCCAGAGAAAGGCCACCAAGACGACCAAAGGACTGGGAAGCCTGTCATATGAGGAAAGGCTGAGAGAATTGGGTTTGTTCAGCCTTGAGAAAAGAAGGCTTAGGGGAGACCTTATCACCATATTCCAATTTTTAAAGGGTGGCTACAAAGAAGATGGAAACTCCCTTTTTATAAGGAGTAACATGGAAAAGATAAGGGGTAATGGGTACAAGTTAGTCCTGGGGAGATTCCCATTGGACACAAGAGGAAAATTTTTCACAATGAGAACAATTGGAATAATCTCCCCAGGGAAGTGGTGGATTCTCCAACATTGGATGCTTTTAAGATTCATCTGGACAGGGTGCTGGGCCATCTTGTCTAGACTATGCTTTTGCCAAGAGAGGTTGAACCAGATGATTCTTGAGGTCCTTTACAACCTGGTACTCTGTGATTCTATGATTCTATAACATAGTTCCTAGTGCTACCATTAATTAAATCAATACACCTGTGACTTTTCTCTCTAGACAGTGTAAAAGTATCTGTTACAGTAAAAGAGCCTGCTGTTTACGTTACAGGCTTGTCACTAACGCCATTCACTGAGACTTTTTTTTTATGTGTGTGCAAGGGTAGGAAGAGGGGATTAAAGGCCTAAAGATCCCCTAAGGCTAAATAAGGCTAAACCAACTCATATAATATTATAGGAAGATTTCTAATCCACCTATTACTACTACAAAGGCAGTGGATAGTATATGAGATTTTGAACAATGTTGGAACTCCTCAAACCCTTCTGCAATTATGTATGGGGAAAATTCATTTTCTACTTCCAATTATATATGTATAGGTTTATGAAAGCTTATGCAATCTGTGACAGGCGACAGGGCCACTTCTAGGATATAAATGAGATTCCTGTATAAGCTGATGTCAATCTGATATGGCATCCTGTCCTGCCACACAGCTGTCATAGTAATGATTGTCTACAGCAATCTTTTGTTACCTACTCTATTATGTTCAAATTGCAAAAATAACACTGTGACAATGCCCATGAAAACAAGCTTCTCTCATGTCTGTCTCTGATCCATTATCACTCAAAGGTGTTGCTTGCCACTGCATTTAGTCACAAGTCAGGATCTCTCATAAATTATGTGCATCAGTCTCACAGTAACTTAGAAACACTTTTCAGCATTTAGATTGGCATAAAATGCAAGTTTCCAGACGTAGAGCTGCTTCATAAGGAAGTGTATTTCTAGAATCATCATTGCTCTCTGCAGCTTCCTGAGGAGGGGAATTGGAGATGGAGGTGCTGATCTCTTCTCCCTGATATCCAGCGATAAGACTTATGGGAATGACTCAAAGATAAGTTGGGGGAGGTTCAGGCTTGACACTAGGAAACACTTTTCAGCTAGTGGGTGGTCAAACACTGGAACACGCTTCCTAGAGAAGCGGACGATGCTCCAAGCCTGTCGGTGTTTAAGAGGCATTTGGGCAATGCCCTTAATAATATGCTTTAACTTTTGGTCAGCCCTGAATTGGTCAGGCAATCTATAATTGTTATAGATCCCTTACAACTGAAATATTCTGTTCTGTTCTGTTCTGTTCTGTTCTGTTCTGTTCTGTTCTATTCTATTCTATTCTATTCTATTTTTTTTCTGTTAATCTAATCCAACCTACACATGCTCAAGTCAAAGCAATTGAGTGGTCAACTTAAAGTCAGAAACAAGCTAGAGGTAGAAGTGGAGTTCTTAAATAAGAATTGCCAATAAGAAATAACTATGCGGAACCATACTACGACACTTCAACATAAAAGAAAACAGATGTAACAATAAGGCATGTCAGAAGAAGTAGCTAAATAAACACAGGTAAGTAATGACTCAGTTAAATAAATGAAGAGGGAATTTTCATATTTAACTATATGCGAATAGGCAAATTTTTATGAGGTAGGTAATGATGAATAAGACTTTAGAAGTAAGAAATGTGTATATTAGTCCAGAAGAGCTGCATTAAAATACAACTATGCCACTTTATTGCAGATAATGGGTCACAGGTAGGAGTAGATTTTGTCCCTGTACAAAATAAGATGAGCTATGAATATGAAATGAGTAGAGGATATCTGTGGGAAAAGAAGAAATTACAATTATTGCTATTATATCTGTTTTGTTTCTGATGAAAGATGGTTCCATTTGCAGTCTTAAAACAACTGACACCATTGTATCCATCAAAATTTCCCTCACATGTATGTACAAGATTACATCTTCTTCCTAAATTCTTTTTTCTGCTATCCCCTTCCTTTTTTTGATCACCTTTTTTCTCCAAAACACAGTAATTTTCTTCTATATTCAACAACATGGCTTCAAGTATAATTTCCTCTTTATTTTAATTTTTTAATGTCTTCTCTCCCATTTATGGCAGCTCTTTCAAGCCCAGCATCCTGAATAATCAATCCCTGTGCCCTCTGTCAGAAGGGTTGACTTTCCATCTGCTCAGTTATAATTTCACCTTGAAGAACTGCTGTCTTCATAGCAAGATGGCCTCTTCCTCTAAAAGTATTGTAGGGGTAAGTGGTACAAAAAGACAGGAGGGCGTAAGCCCAAGGAGTGTGCGAGGTTCAGGTTCTCTCTAATAAAATTTAAAAATGTCTAGTTCCTGTCTTGCTACTGGCTGTCCTGCTAGACTTTAGATAAACCAGTGAGTCGATCAGCAACTGCAAATCCTGTCAAAAGTAATTGGCTTCTCATGTCTTATCATGTCTCATATCTTTTCACATAGTAACATAGGTTCAGAAACTGAGAACAAGAAGAAAATATTTTCCTTTAATATAACACCTATAACAAGTATTATTATAGCTTATTATGACAAATGCTAGTGTCAGCAGATGGTCTTTTTTTCCAAAACATTAGCAAATGAATGTCAGAACAGCTGTGAGTCTGTTGTAATTTTTTACTTGAAGATGAAAGGTTACTCAACTGGTCAGCCTTAATTAGCTCTGAAATCAGGTGTCATGTAACAGTGAAACTGGCACTTCTGTTATCCAGAAAAAAAATAATAATATTTCCATTCTTCTTTTTCTTGGTAATTCTCAAATGCTGACCAAAGGAGCTCCTGAAGAAAGTCTGTCTAGATAGTCACCTGTTACAGTGCACTTGACCATGCTGTTACTGGATATTTGACACCTGAATATCACTACAAGCCCACAGAATTTACAATAATTTGTTTCTAAGATTTATAGTGAGCCTGAATGAGGAGAATTAAAGCCACGGGACTTGCTGTTCCAGCAGTCAGTGAAAAAACATGAAGACGTTTCAGTTTGGTGTTTTCCCTTAGTTCCATAGCATGAAATTTGAATACAGAAGACTGAGATGAAGAACAGAAATAGAGGCAACAGAAAGTAAATCTGTATAAATAAGTTAAACATTAGCTAATAAAGATCTAGTTTAGTTTCAAATGTGATGAGTCCCATGGATAAGATATGTATTGCTGGCTTACTTGTACTAGTCATATAAATATAAGCGCTCAGCTCATCCATATCAATCAGGCTTTTTTTTTTTTCTCTTTAGTGAGAAGTCACTCTATATTCCTCAAAGACAAAGTTCCAAGTCAGTCTGCAAAAAGCATTGTGTAAGAAAACAAATATCTTAAATTTAAGCGAAAATAAGCAGGATTTGCATATATACTCTTCTGTCACCCTCCAACAGATTCTCCTGTTCAATGTATGTCAGTATGCAATACTACAAAGATAAAACCCTTTCTTGCTTTTGTGGTAATGACATTGGTTTTTGGAGTAGTCGTGAAATTTTAATATAAATTGTATCTTCTTGCAAGATATTAATGTAGTTTCTGTAGCTAGAGTCATTATAGCGCTTGTTATTATGTGCATGCTAATGTTGTTTTCTATCAAGTTATAGTTGCTTTTTATTAAACAACAGAGAAAGGTCACTCTAAAGGTTATACCAGCTTTGCTATGACAGTATCTAAGCTGGAGTGCAACTTTCCATGATGTCCTGAGAGACTGCAAAATATATTCTCATATTTTCATCTACTAATTGCTCCTTCAAGTGACTTCTCTGATTGTAGAGAAAGTACCTCAGCCTTCATTTCATATCCAGACAGATATGTTTCTATGCGTACTGCAGAGAACTATAAACATGGTATGATAAAAAAATAAACAAACAAAAACAACAAGGGCACAGTCTGGCACTGGCAACCTTGGGCCTATAAATAGCTCACAAGTGGTCAGCTAAAGAAATGCAAACCTGGGACCTGGGAAAAGCTGGATTTAGTAGTAAAAAAAAAATAATAAAGGAGTGCACAGAACAAGTTTCTGATATATGTGAAAAATACATAGTAATTTCAGATGTAACGTGGCTTTGCAATAATATCAGATAAAATGTTATATATAAACTGTGTCCATAATGTTCTTAACTGTTGTTAGTATGATTCTGTCATCACTGATCTAACTTTTCATGTGCACCCTATTATTGTGCAATATTATTGACAATAACTATTTGTCTCTCTCTATAAGGCATGTTTTCTTGTTGCCCATAACAATCTTTTGAGTATAAAACTATGAGGTCTGACTCTCTTGACTATTATGCAAATTAGAATGCAGCAAAAATTGAATGACAGGGGATATGGAAATCATTAACTGAGATTAAGTATCTAGGCACTTAGAGCACATGGTCACTCCAGATTTTTTAATATATGAAGGACAACTATAATCTCTAATACTGAACACAAATTATGCAATTAGATAGACTAGGATCCAATACAATCTTTTTTGTAACTCCATTGACCAAAGCTAGTTTACACAAGAGTTAACACTATACCAAGATTACCTCTTACTGTTCGTGTTCTGATTTTGTCTGGTTATGGAATAATAACTTTGAAACGGAAGTCAATTCTATATAGCAGAGAAAATCTGTGTCCTAAACCAAAAAGAAACAAAAAAATCAGATTTGCTTTGCATAGATTCTGTGCTTTGGATGGATGACTCAGTAAGTGCTTTTACAATACCTAAAACAAAAGACTTCCATCCTTATTAGAGTTCCTGCGTGCATGCTTTGTTTTCAAATTTGTTTTTAAGGAAATCACTGTTATTATACCAAATACAACCCAACACATCTATTTCTAATGACAGGATTTCTTGCGTCCTTTCATTGACCAGATTCCCTCAGGCAATGACCAAGGCACAGCTAATGCATTTTTTTGCCATCAGTTTAGTGGTTGCAGACTTTAGATGCTCCTTGGATGTAACCCTCAGGATTTTTTGTCACTTGTTTCACAAACACTGGCTGAATTGAAAGTGATTTGATATCCTCTTTTTATGAATGAATGATATCTTTTCCATTTGAACCTTAGCTCATTGTTAGAAAGAAAAGTTTTGTATTGTTTTAGTCATTGTATAATTCTTATTTATCTGATGTATTTGATTTACTTTAGTCTGCATACTACAGAACACGGTCTCCATTCCTCCAACTCATTTCATAGTGAGCCCTTCTTCCTCTCACTGCCTCTGACCTCTGTTACTTCTCAAACAGTTTTACTAGTCAGCTGTGAATGTGTACCCTTTTAGAAGAAAGACTTCGTCCCTCCTACCCCCTCAATTGCAATCAATCAGCTGGTTTTACTCATTAACTTCAAACACTAACTGACACTGGCTTCAAAGACATTTATTCAAAGGGCTTAGTTTTCATACTGGCATAGAGAGAGACAGCGAGTGTATATATAATTGGCTGGAGTGAAGTATTTTATGTGTAAGTAACATATTTCCCTTCAGTTTGCACTGCTTCTCCACTTTTCTGTGAAGCACAGATCAGAACTCATCTCTTTTTCTAAACTGCTGGGAGACAATGTCACATATGTTTTTGTTGAGTATATATATAAACAAGTCTATTGGGTTTGCATGGCAAGGTTTTGGTAGCCAGGGGGCTACAGAGGTGGTTTCTGTGAGAGGCTGCTAGAAGATTCCCCTAGAAGCCAATGCCAGCTGGCTCCAAGAGGGACTCACTGCTGACCAAGGCCAAGCCCATCAGTGGCAGTGGTAGCGCCTCTGGGATAACATATTTAAGAAGGGGAAAAAGCCTGTGCAAGACCATCAGCAGTCAGAAAAAAAGAATGAGAATATGAGAGAGAAACAACTCTACAGACACCAAGGTCAGTGAAGAAGGAGGAGAAGGACGTGCTTCAGGTGCCAGAGCAGAGATTTCCCTACAGCCTGTGATGACGACCGTGGTGAGGCAGGCTGTCTCCCTGCAGCCCATGGAGGTTAATGGTGGAGCAGATATTTACCTGGAGTAGGTGGATGCCCTGAAGGAGGCTGTGACCCCTTGGGAAGCCTGTGCTGGTGCAGTCTCCTGGCAGGACCTGTGTACCCATGGAGAGAGGAGCCCACACTGGAGCAGTCTGTTCCTGAAGGACTGCACCCCATGGAAAGGACCGATGCTGGAGCAGTTCATGAAGAACTGCAGCCCGTAGGAAGGACTCACACTGGAGAAGCTGTGGGAGGGACCCCATGCTGAAGCAGGGAAAGAGTGTGAGGAGTCCTCCCCCTGAAGAGGAAGGAGCAGTGGAAACATGTGATGAACTGACCTCCCCACCCTGCGCTGCTTGCGGGGAGGAGGTATAGAACTCAGGGGCGAAGTTAAGCCTGGGAAGAAGGGATAGGGCAGGCAGAAGATTTTTTTAAGATTTGGTTTCATTTCTCATTATCTTACCCTGATTTGATTGGTAATAAATTTATTTTTTTCCCCACAGGCTGAGTTGGTTTTGCCCATGATGTAGTTGTTGAATGATCTCTCCCTGTCCTTATTTCAACCTACAGGCTTTTTGTTATATTTTTTCTCTCCCCTGTCCAGCTGAGAAAGGGGAGTGACAGAGGACCTTTGGTGGGCACCTGGCATCCAGCCAGGGTCAAGCCACCACAAAAAGATTTAGTGGAGTGTCAAGATGGATCTTTTAATTATTTATTACACACCTGTTTCAGCAGTTTCTTACTCCAAAAAATGTCACATTATGAGGAATCCATGAGTGTGTATGTGAGTATATTCCTCTTTCACAATCAACTGCAGAGCTCTGAAAAGTGACATAGGGACTGCATGTGCATCATATATACTACACAGACGAAGCAGAGGATGCATGCTGAAAACACCAATTATCATCAACAGGTCTAGAGCCAGTGCCATCTAATCACCTCTTCAGCGTCCAGCTAATAGGAAATCTGATCCAAATTGGCAGAATGAAGAGCATGGACCTTAAGGTACATGCAAAGCGATCTAGTATTGCTTAGGGAAAAAGACCTTGGAATTGTCTGTTTTTCTGTGTATCATCATTGTCTAGTCCTGCCCAAAGTAGGTGTCAAACTGCAGAGAAAACTGCCTCTTTTCCAAGAGAATTGTTAGAAGTATGTGGTACACACTTCTACTGTCCAACATTATATCTGCATCAGCAGCAGTTCCCAAATGTTTGTGGTGGTGGAGGAGGATTTTTTTTTTTAATTTATGACTCCACTTCCTGGATTGCGACTCCAATTGTGTTTGCTTCAGCCTTTGAAAACCACTCTTTCAAGTATCTCTGGGCAATTAAATTATCTTGTTATGCACATGTATCCTGTAACACAGGAAGTCATCTGTCTATCGTTTGTCTATCCACATGTGTTCTGATGTCCCCAAACCTCTGTCTTCATGGACAGCTAATGCATACAGGTTACTCGCTTCACAAAAGTACCTATAAAAAATACAAGTTCTTTTAGAAGACACTTAATATACCATATTTTAAAAAATATCTCCATGTAACCCGAGTCTTGTAAACCCCTGTTATTATGGTTTATTTTTTCAGTTTTGGAAGAATAACTATCCATTACTGTGAACTGTCTGATTTTTTGCTACATGCATCTTTCAGAATAGATCACGTAATATGGTTATAGAAATGTCCTTATAAAATTAGGTTGCTCTGATAGAATGGCTAACTATACTGGGGTTAACTGTTTGTGTTCTAGTCCCAGATAGTTTAGCTGTTGTCTTATTTTAAGAGATGATGTGTTGATCACTCACATGTCCCTTTTTTTTCTTTTCTTTTTTTTTTTTTTGGTCAAGTTATGAAAATTGCTACCACAATATAAATATCTGTGTATATCAACAGATGAAAAAGTATGAAACCAGGTCATGTTATTAGCATCTCTCTGTACTACATAAAACAAGTTGGGTTGCAAATTAATTTCTAGGAATAAAGAATAATTTTCTCAGGAATAAAATCAAACTTTTGAATAAAATAAATTGGTCAGGATATAATAACATAAATAGCCTTTTCACTATAAATAACAGGCTTCTAGTATTTGGGCATTTTCAGAGGTAGGGGTGATAATAAACCACTAACATCTTGAAAAACCTAAAAATCTTTGGTATCATATGATTCCATAACATAATATGTGTCATCTGCTCCTTTCCTTTTTCTGCGGGGCAACTTTCCACAGCGTTTGCCTCACAGACAGACAGAACAAAGCTGATGCAGACACACCTAGACTCCTGTCCTATTCCCTGGAGTGGGAGTGTGTCAAGGTAGAACAATGGCAATGGAAGGATCAGCTAGTGGGTTCCAGTTTGTGTTAGGAACTTGTAGAAGAGCCAAAAATTAGCGAAGCCAACAGGTGGCATTTTTGGGCACTGTCCACCTGGGCTCAGATCCTGTACTGCATTTTCTAACTGGCAAGGCAGAGATTCTGGCTCAATGTGATTATCACTCTGAGTATTAATGTATTGGCTCCGAATTGCAGAGCTGGGCTAGTCATTGCTGCCAAGGCATTAATACTCCTTGTGAATAGAAAATTGAGACAGATTCTTCAACATCAAAATCAATGAAATCATATTTACTTTTGTCCATTCAAAAAGTTAGTCTCAGACAGGAAAATGTAAAAAAAAATATATATATATACAATCTTAAAACAAACAAACAACAAAAAAAAAAACAACAAACAAAACAACCAAAAAGCAGAAAAAAGATACATTCTTATAAACATCAGTAATAAATACAGACATGTAGATGTGAATGCTGGCCAAAAGAAGAGGAGCAAGATCTTACCAGTAGTTTTTAAGAAACCGTGAAATTGAGAAATGGAAATACAGTTTAATACAATCTGATGGGACATTGCAGAATCCAAAATTTTAAAAATAAGGACTTCATACAGGGAGTTTTACCAGGGGATCATTGAATATATCATACTACTTATTGCCAACGAAACACAACTTATGACCTTCTCAATGCAAACTAATTCTCAGCAATGTCAGGAGATCAGTCCTGTAATTAGACCTCCTACACTGCAGCTAACAAATCTGTCAATTGTTTCACTCCTGTGTCAGAGTCCAGTACTGTCTGACCAGGCTCTCTCAGATACTCTACATGAGGAGGGTTTAATGTTTTAATACCAAATTTAATTATTTGAAGATACTGGACGTTACACGGGATTTTGATTTAGCAGAGTATGCAGCAGTGTACCGAAGTCACAATACAAGCACAACATAGCAATTGCAATATACAGTTGGAACATATTATAAACGGGATTCCCATCGTTAGTCCCTATACACTCACTGTCATGGCACCGGGCACCCTCAGTCACCGTAAAGGATTATGTAGGTTGAAGCCAGCTCAAGCCCATTGGTGTTCTCAAAGTTTATTCTGTTCATTGCTCAGTTTTTATACTCTGTGTTGGGCTGAGCCACAAATACCAGCTGGTCTGGCTGGCAGGCAGAGACATTCACACCTTTTTGCAGGAAAGGCCATATACACCATCACAATCAGCTGATCAGCTCAACTTTTTGTCTTAAACAAAGGCCACCCTCTAGTCCCTTTTTTGTTAAGTTCAGCTTTCTTTATGACAGCTGTGGTCACTCCCTCTCTTCTTCCCTGAGCATCACAAGCACATTCCCTGTGTCCATCTTCTGTTAGCCTTCTTCCATTGCAGGGTTCTGGTGATCGGTTACACCACAATATTGCTTTCATGACAGCTGAAGGAGAAGATCAGCATGTTTTTGTGGGTATATAATGCTGTTTGGAATCTGCAGCATTTTCATTAAGTTAGTAAAAAATTCCTAGCTTATACTGCACCTCTAGGACAAAACATAGGTAGAAAGGAAAAATAAATAAACAAATTTTGTCCTGACCCCAGCATTGACAAATCAACTGGGAGTCATTTACTTACCAGGAAATACTGGGTTTGCAGACAAATGCTTCCAGCAGTACCTGGGCTGACAGAGAAGCTTCCAATGACTATTCTCAAAACACACCTAAATGAGAGAAAAAAGACTGAGGTACTGAGTATGTATCTAGTGTGGGGTTTTATGTAACTAAGTAATGGATGGATGATGCCAAAAGGTGTGGTAAATCCATAAGCCAGTGCATCTTACAAGGTACGTTACTCCCAGCATACTTTTCTTGATCTCACAAAGTTTAACACAGTGGATTCTCATTTTATCTGCATGGGTCAAGAAGAAAGCTGTCAACACAAGTGGCTAGGTGTGGCACAGCATATCTATAGTCCTATGACGGTGTACAATTACAGACGTGTTTTGGCATGCAGTGAAATATCAGGGAGCATGCCTGCATCCTGACAGCCATAAGGTATCTGCCACAATTCTCCAAAGTGTTTCAATGCTAAAAGTTAGTTAAAAAGAAATGGCCTAAAAAATTTCTTCAAACCCCATAATATCACTAGGAATGACTTTCTGTTTTCATTAACAAAAAATAACCTCCTGTAGGTACCCTCCTGATTCACATTAAAAGGCCAAGCAAAAATATTGTTACCTAGAGTGAGTTTTGCATTAACAAAACTTTGCTCAAAACCTATAGAAAATATAGACAACATTTAAGTCTGTATTTATTGTGTTTCACTTTATTGTTTCTTTTATTGCTTCACTTTGGATTGCTTTCAGCTTTCAGTTCCTATTGCTATTACAATGGGAAATAAAATATCATAGGGAAGCTTATTTATATTGTTTTCAAATCTTCCTTAGAAGGTCTAATCAAATACATATTGGACAACTATGGAGGTAATGTAACCCTCCACAGTTTCTCTAAACTTAGCGGAATTATTTTGATTATAAATCAGAATTATATTGGGCAGAACAGTCAGTCGTAGAGAGTTTACCATGTTCCCAGATTACAGGTGGTAATCTCAGTGCAGCAAACAGTTTTATCATTTTCTCCTTCTTTGTTTTTTATTAATGTGTAAAGCATGTTTATAAGTTTGCTTATAGTACAAAATTACATCTAACACATTTATTTCTGCTAGAAAAAGTGAATAATAAAACTTCTTTGGGGTTTTTGGTATTTTCTAATCTCTGTTAGTATAAACAGAGCTACAGTTTAAATGTATACTTCAATTATTCAAAAAAACCCAGCTTCAAGTTTTTTTTCCATCTCTGGAAGTTAGAGCTAATCAAATTTCTGTTCTCTGCAAGGAGAAATATTCAGTTGAGGGTTGATCTTTTATTTTATGTTTTATTCAATAATTTCTTTACCATAAGTAAATAGAGTCTAGGTTTTCTTTGAAAATTCTTTGTTGATTCATCAGTTTGTACCAAAACTGCTTGGTAATACTTTATAGGATATGATTTGACAAGTTATTTATGGCACATAATTTGCTTCCTTTGCTTGCATTTAATGTATTATGCAAGCAGCAAGCTCAAATCAATACCAACACAGAGGGTCAGGAAGATTTTTCCTACAAAGAAACTTGTTTATATGCATCATGAAATTTCTTTTTCTAATATGAATTTTAAACACACACGCAAGCCAAAAAAAACTTCATAGACAAAATGTTATAAAATTTATGTACTCTGAACAACATGCAGTCAAATAGACTATCTCAGTACAGAAATGTGATAAATGCTAAAAGCATTAAATAGTCTCTTTTTTATAAGGGATGAGAGATTATACTAAATTCCTAAATATTCATTATTTATCTGTTGGTTGTAGTTAATCGCTGCCCTTTAGTTGTGCATTAGCAGTCACATGGTAATGGTAGCAGATCTAGCAATGGACCGTATTTGGTTGTCCGCGTCTTTGTTCCCAATACGTCTATGCTCATTGAAAGGACCAGGTAGCTCAGGTGGACCCTGTGGAGGAAAAAGGAGATTGCCCCTTCCTTGAGGGAGCTACTGTGTGCGCTGCTACAGAAGCAGAGAGACATTCTGGCGAGGGCAGGGGCGCAGTGTACAGGCAGGGCTCTGGCCAAGGGAACACCATGAGGCCTGAGCAAAGCCTTGCTTGCAGGAGCAGCACTGGGACAAGTAAAATAGCCTGCCCCTGATGGAGACAGCAAGAGCTGTGCATAGAATGATATTCATTATTATTATTATCTGATTTGCTTGACCTAATTGCCTTGAGATTTTTCTATGTAAAGAGTCATGTTCCTCATTCGTACCCCAATAAAACCTAGTCTTCCTTATTTTAAACTCCTGATGGTGTTATGTGGGGAGACATCCTGGCACAACCACCTCAAAGCTCTGGCCATCTCAGGATCCTGTCACAACCCCAAGCTACTGGGTGTAAAGACGAAGAGAAAAACAACTTTCCTGTTACTGCAGCCTGTAGGACTGAGGTATGACTTCCTGTAGGCAGCAGTCCTTATGAATTTCATTTCCACCACAGTGATCTATAACTCTCTTCATGGATTTCCATGGTATGTATACTTCCATATTAAGTTTAACTGTGTCACTGTTAGTCCTCTGCATCCCCTATTAACCACTTCATTTTACTGTTGACAACGGCAAAACAAGATATAATTTGTCTTAGCACACCAAAGTGTTTATTTTACATAAATATGCTAAATAATGTATGTGATATTTTGTATGTTTATTCATGACATTCTAGATTTGACCTTCCTAAAACACATTAACTTTTTTCTGTTAACTTCTGAAATACAGTTATAGGCTGTTCTGGGTATTGTCACAGACTACCTGTAGTTGTAGTGGAAATGCCCTTTTTGGCAGGTGAATCCCTTTGTTCTAGTTAAAGAAATATTTGGACATATTCAAACAAGGAAAGTAACGTTCCACTGTTGATTGCTGTGCTTTAGCTTTTACTTAGTGTTGCCAAGGATACTTACACTCTGTTCTAATAAAAAATTATACTCTTTGAAATCCCATAGTCAGGGATTTTGTTGTTCTTAAATCTCATGTGTACCATGCAGAGCTTTCTGTCACTTAAATGGTATAATTCTGAAATGGATGTTTTACAAACTATATGACTATTTTTTTTTTTATGAAGCTACAATCCAGAACAATCCTAATAAAATTATAGAATCATAGAATCATAGAATAGTTTGGGTTGGAAGAGACCTTTAAAGGTCATCTGGTCCAACCTTCCCTGCCATGAGCAGGAACATCTTCAACTAGATCAGGTTGCTCAGAGCCCTGTCCAACCTGACCTTGAATGGCTCCAGGGATGGGGCATCTACCACTTCTCTGGACAACTTCTTCCAGAGTTTCACTACCGTCAGTGTAAAAAATGTCTTCCTAACATCTACTCTGAACCTATTCTCTTTTAGTTTAAAACCATTAGCCCTTGTTCTGTCACTACAGGCCCTGCTAAAAAGTCTCTCTCCATCTTTCTTATAAGCCCCCTTTAAGTACTGAAAAGCCACAATAAGCTCTCCCCAGAGCCTTATCCTCACCAGGCTGAAAAAAAACAACTTTCTCAGCCTGTCCTCATAGGAGGGGTGCTTCATCACTCTGATGATTTTTTGCGGCCCTACTCTGGACCCACTCCAACAGGTCCATGTCTTTTCTGTGCTGAGGGCTCCAGAGCTTGACACAGTACTCCAGGTATGGTCTCACCAGAGCAGAGGGGAAGAAACACCTCCCTCAACATGCTCACCACATTTTTTTTTGCTGCACCCTGGGATACAGTTGGCTTTCTAGGCTGCAAGCACACGTTGTCAGCTCACATCCAACTTCTCATCCACCAGTACCCCCAAGTCCTTCTCTCAATCTTTTCATCCCCCAGCCTGTATTGATACCAATGGTTGCCCCAACCCAGGTGCACTTGCCCTTGCAATTGGGTGCCCTTGGCCCAGCCCTTCACTTGGCCTTGTAGAACTTCATGAGGTTCACATGGGCCCACTCCTCAACTGCTGTCCATTTCCCTATGGATGGCATCCCTTCCCTCCAGCATGTAAACCACACCACTCAGCTTGTTGTCTGCAGGTTTGCTGAGGGCGCTCAATCCCACTGTCTGTCTTATTGATGAAGATATCAAATAGTACTAGTCCCAATATGGCCACCTGAGGGCCACAACTTGTCACCAGTCTCAGTGTGGGCATTGAGCCGTTGACTGCCACCCTCTGGATGTGATCATCCAACCAATTCCCCATCCACCAAACAGTCCACCCCTCAAATCTGTATTTCTCCAATTTAGAGAGAAGGATGTTGCAGGGGACCATGTCAAAGGTCTTAGAGAAGTCCAGATAGATGACATCCTAGCTCTTCCCTTGTCCACTCCATGTAGTTACTCCATCATAGAAGGCCACAAGGTTGGTCAGGCAGGACTTGCCACTGGTGAAGCCATTTTGGCTGTCTCACATCACCTCCCTGTCCTCCATGTGCCTTAGCATAGCTTCTAGGAGGTTCTGTTTCATGATTTTCCCAGGCATACCTGTAGAAACCCTTCTTATTCTTTGCATCCCTTGACAAGTTCAGCTCCAGCTGCGCCTTTGTCTTCCTGACCCCATCCCTACACAACCAGACAGCGTCCCTGTGCTCTTCCAAGGATAACTGTCCCTGCTTCCACTGCCTGTGCATCTCTTTCTTGTCCTTTAGTTTGACCAGCAAGTCTCAACTCAGCCATGCCAGTCTCTTGCCTTCCTTTCCTGTAAGAAATTCTACTGATTTTTTACACCTGGGGATTGAGAGGTCGTGCAGCCTATGGAAAACGTCCTTAACGATCTGCCAGCTCTGTTCTGCTCCCTTGTCCTGAGGGCAGTTTCCCAGGGGGTTGTATTGACTAACTCCTTGAAGAGCTGTAATTTTGCTTTCCTAAAATTCAGGGTTCTGACTACTCTTTGCCTAATCCATATCCATCAGGACTGTGAACTCCATCAGTGCATAGCCACTGGCTGCCTCCAGTCTTGACGTCACTGATTAGTTCACTTGTGTTGGTGACCATAATGTCCAGCATTGCATCCACTCTGGTAGGGCTGTCTATTACCTGGTTTAAGAAGTTATCCTCAATGCATTCCAGGAGTCTCTTGGATTGCCTACAGCTCGCCGTGCTACTACTCTTCCAGCAGATGTCAGGGTAGTTGAAGTCCCCCAGTGGGATGAGAGCCTCCAAGCATAATGCCTTCTGTAGCTGGAGTAAGAAGGCTTTGTCAATGGGCTCCCTTTCATCGGGCAGCCTGTGGTAGACACCAACAAAAAGGTTCCCTTTGTTTCCTCAGTCTCTAATTCTTACCCATAAGCTTTCAACCTGCTCGTGGCTATTCTTCGCAGGCAGCTCTTAACAGTCTATCCATTTCTTGATGTAGAGGGCAATGCCTCCATCCCTCCTTCCTCACCTGTCCCTTCTGAACAGCCTGTAGCAGCACTCCAATCATGGTATTCATCTCACCAGGTATTAATAATGGCAACTAGATGGTAGATTTGTACCAGCATGGTGGCTTCAAACTCCTCCTGTTTGTTGCCCATACTGCGTGCATTGGTTTAGAGGCACTTCAGCTGGGCTGTTGACTCTGTCACCTTCTTAGAGGAGCACCTCTTGATTCCTTTGAGGTATTTCACTGGTGTTTCTCTGTTGGTTTCTATTACCTTAGGACCCCCTGGTTTATCTCCATAAGACTTCGAGTGTGCTACAGTGTACCCAGGATGTCTCTGAGCAACAGGCTGTAGGCTCTCACTAGCACCCCATCCTTCTAAACTTGTTGTGACATCCCACAGTTTGTCATGGGCTATTATCCCACTGCTATTATCCCACTACCCCTTCAAGCCTATTTTAAAGTTCAGTCAGTGAGCCCTGCTAGCCTGTGAGCAAAGACCCTCTTCCCCTTTTCAGAAAGGTGAACCCCATTTGATGCCAGCAGGACTGGTGCCATGTAGGCCATCCCATTATCGAAAAACCTAAAATTGTATTGGTGACACCAGCCACGGTTCCACGTATCAACAGACTGGGCTCATCTCTTTCTTCTGGTCCTGCCTGTTTCTTCCAATGTTGCTGTCTGCAACTGAAAGAAGAGAGGAAAAAATAACCCATGCTTCAGATTCCCTTACCACCCATCCCCAGGCCCTGAAGTCTCTTTTTATCGCACTCGGACTATGCATTGTGGCTTCTTTGCGACCCACGTGGAAGAGCAGTAGCAGTAATGGGTAATAGTCCAAAGGATGTACCAGACTAGGAAGTTTCCTAGGAACGTCCTTAACCTGGGCCCCAGGTAGGCAGCAGACTTCCCCAAGAGGATGGCCTGTCCAGCATATTGGACCCTCTATTCTCCTCAGAAGGCAGTTGCCTACAACTATAACCCATCTTTACTTCCTCGTGGAGGTGGTCATGATACAGAGGGTAGGCCTTTCTGACCTTGGCGTCACATCTGCTGAAGATGGACCACCATCCTCATCCTTGATTAAATGGCTTTCCACAACCAGAGCCACATACATGATGTGCAGAGTCACCTGGGAACGTGGGTTGGGCAAGGAGGGGATTCGTCTGCCACCCCAAGCATGGACTTGCCTCCATTCACTGTTGGGGGGGAGGATACAGGATCCCCTTGATCTTGTTGTTTAGTTTGTTTTTTTTTTTTTTCTGGTGGCTGTTCCTGTTTCTATCTGTATACCTCAGACATAATAAGATATCATAAGGAGAAAGGGAAAATGAAAGATAATTTCCTAAATATGGTGAAATGTTCTGCTGGTTGAACTCCAGCACAAGGAAGATATACAGGACAGGAAAGAAAGATTTTGTTTTTCTTGGACTGAAGATAATCTGGAGAGTGACATGCTTGTTATTCCATTGGCCAATTTACAGTTAAAGATATGACTAAAAATAAGCAAACCAAAATCCTGAAACAAACCACCCAAAAAATCCTCCAGAACTTGTAAGACATGTAGAGGCTAATTAACCAGCCTCATAAGCCATCTGAAGTGCTCAAAAAAAATAAAAGAAAGAAACCCCCCCACATTTATACAGAACCTTAATGAAGCTTTGTTTGTTGTTTAAGAACTTTGTTCCATTACCTCATTAAAGTTCAACATTTTACAGCTAAGGTGTTTTGTTGGTTTTTTTTTCAAATAAAGCTGACTGTTATCTATCAACCTTTGGACACTTTTTTTTTGCATTGTATTGTTTTTCTCCCAAAAATACAGATCAATCTCTAGTATTTCTAGTACCTAAACAATGAGGAAATCACTGTGAAGCTGTCCAACCATTGTCACAAGCTGCCATCATAGAGAGAGCTGTTTCTCTTGACAAGTGTTAGTCTGAGCTTCTTCAAGATGTTAAAGATAATGGGCAAACAGTCTGGCCTTAAGTTCATTTATGCTTGATGTAACTCATAAACATCAGACTCTTCCTCCTTTTAATTTTTGTTTGAATACTAGTTTTAGCAATGCGAATGTTTTAGTTGTCCTGAAAAATAGTTGTGTGAGCATTTGTTTGGAAGATAAGCATATTAAGAATTTCTATTTTTCTTTAATGTATATTCATTACTGTATTAAATTATATAGCATCACATTTCTTTACATTAAATAGGAAATTGGTTTTCCCGTTAACAAAAAGTTATTTATGGGGTTTTTTTTTGTGCTGTACTGTAAGATTCAGTGTAAGATGGAGACCAGGCTTGAAGATTTGCACTAAATTAGTATAAGAGTGTGTATATGACAAACACTGTGAGGTGGAATATGCATCATTAACTTTCATTGTAAATATAAAAAAAAAAAAAAGATGAAAATGTATTTTATTTATCTGACATGCAAAAGGGGAATTTTCATCCTCACTGAATATCTTAGAATGTAGTAGAAAAAAGACATCATGAGAAAATCTTATTTTTCTGATCATGTATTAAATGAAACTGCTTTAATGATGGTTTCATATCAGATTGTTCTCATGGTTTACATCAAGAGCCGAAAATAGCAAAATTAATTTTATTCTCTTGTCACTAATGAATAATGTTATTATGGAATATGATTTTTTTTACATCTATGGGAAATTACTTTGGAAAAAATATGGATATTTTTGTGGGTCTTACATGATGTATAGTCTAGCTGCAAGTAGACTCCTCAAAAGATAATTTGTCCTTATTCTCTACATGTTTTCCAGATTTTATTTAAGTTTTGATTAGTAACCAAGCTCTATTAATCAGTTGTTACAAATTCAGTGGAGATTAAGATCATTTCAGTAACAGTGAGTGATGGCATATTTTGCCACAAGTACTAGGGTTTGGGTTTTTTTACTTGGAGAGACTCATATCTTGTGCTATTGAGTCTCACAGTTTACATATTGTGGAAACATTTCAACAGAAAAAAATATAGGAAATAACCAAGACTTTATCATTTTCCTCTCCTATACCACATCATATCTAAATCCTTCAGGTTAGGCAAGATAACATGTTTCAGTTTTATACAAAGTCACTTAGGGCATAAGCATGCAGTATGTAGCGCTTGGGGGGAAATGCCTTCCTTATTATAGAAATATGAAGAGAGAAGACAAGACATTTAGTTATTATGACTCATTACAGGGTTATACCAATTGATTCCCTATAAATATATTATCATTAATATGTATAAAGGTTAAGTAAAGCAAGATGTGTTTTACCAATTGCAAAATGAACACTGGAAAACAAAATTCCCAAGAAATAAAATTTCTGTGGTTTAGACAAATACATTTACTAGTTTCAACTAACATGTGAATTTATGTTCAAGTGGTAATCTGGATGCCTAGTAATTCTTTGGTTTTGAGAGATGGTCCTTGAAGAAGACCAATGTAATAATTTGGTTTCCCTTTGAAAGACAGATGCAGACACTGTGTCATTCCTTGAATAGCAAAGGTGTATGCTCACAGAAAGATTTGAAGGGCTGCAGCTAGAAAAGAAGAGGGAAAGTCACAGTAAAGAGCTGCGAATTCATGCAGAAAGATTAAGAGATTGCTGAAAGCTGTAAAAACCAGAAAGCTGTGCCTTCGATGCTATGGAGGGAAGTCTCTTCCTAGGAACTTCCTAAAAGAGGATTGTGAGGGGTTTGATGCCATTCAGAATACCACAGGGTTGAATGAAATGGATCCTGGTAGCATTAGATTGTTCCAAAGGACAGAGTGGCCAGGAGGATAGCTGTTATAAATAAAACCTTTCTTTATTCCTAAACTGGCCTAATAACTTTGGGAAGCATAATTTAAAACCTAATTCAGTTCATCTGTTAAAAACCATTTCTTTGGAGAGGAGAGTTAAAAGACATTGGTCATTTTTGAGGAGAAATCCTACTAGTATATCTCACAGAATAAATACAATAGCCTCCAATCTCTGCTATTGAATACCCAGGGATTCAGTAGAGAAATTAATGTAGATAAGGCTTTCACAGCTTCACTTACTGAATTGTGAAGTTCTCTTTTATTCACATGTACTTACAAATAATTTTCAGTAAGAATTTTTAATGTGCTTGGAGAATTGGGAATTTGTTTACAACAATAGTGAAATCTGTTTCAAATAAGGTCTGGAATTCATAAAATTAGTGAGTGAATAAATAAGGAAACTGTATTTACTTACTCAATATACAGAGACTGTACATTCAACATCAAACCAGATGGAGGCACAGCATACTGAAAACCAGTAAAACACAGTTTTATTCACTTTTATTGTAGGATTTACAACCGAAGTTAAAAAATTATTCAAGATGAAATGCATGTCTATTAAAATAAAGTAAAAAAAAAAAGTAAGAAAACTTTGTGTGATAGCAACAACATTAAAAAAGGAGGATGAGATATCATGAAATCAAATCACTTCAAAATGTGAGAGTTAAATTCAAAGTTCAAGACTGTGCACCCTAGTCAGAAACAAGTCTTGTGTTTTTTTATTTATTAGGAATTTGCATTGAGTTGGTAAAAATCTAGTCATATGGTAGATGTTTAAAAAGCAACATATTTGTATAAGTGTATGATCATGTAAGACTACATATGAAGCATGTAAAACCTTATTGATTAATAGTTTAGAGACTTGGCTATTGTGTTTTGAGGGATTACTTCCAGGCTTTCACATTGTGCTTTTTGATAGTAATGACTTCTATGTTTGTAAAGTAACTGTGATTAAGATTTAAATCAGACAACATTTGTTTTCTGTTTCACTTCAAGCATGTTTCCTTTCAGAGTGTTTATTTTTACTGTTGTTTTGTATCCTGCTTCTTACAAAAAAAAGATTTTATTGCAATCATAAAGTCAGTGAGTAGAAATTTAATTCCTTTTATATCTGAATAAAAGAGATTTGAAACATGGCAGAAATGCACTTGTTCCTTTTTTGGTGGAGGACCTATGAGAACCAGACTTTAGGTAGCTACTACGGACTCTCTCCACACATAAAAAATGTGCATTCTCTCTCCTTGTTTTTGACCAACACTAACTCCTCTCTGTGTTCCAAGTACAATGTTGGAAAAGAGCAACTTAAAAGCTCAGAAAAGTAATTTATGCATCTAGCAGCAGACTAACCTCCATCTTTTCTGCCTGAGAGATACATAGTTATTGTCACAGAAGAAATGTCAATCTACTTGCTGCTTAAATATGATAATTTTTTTTTTAAATTTTATTTCCATCTTCAAGATAAAAAAGACTAGAAATAAAAGTCCTTTGGACTAAATGGTGGTCTAGATGATGGTCTAGATAATGGTCTAGATGATGATGTAATAAACATGAGAAGTAAAAAATTTCATTTTTGCATTAACATAGAGACACTGAAACAGATGTCTCACTGGATGCATGCTAAAAAATATTCTTCTGATTCCTTAATATCCTTGCAGATGGAGTGCTAGTGATTTCACACCAAAGGAATACATTTATCTTCTTCAGTTTGCCTTTATACAGCATTTGATATGTCTGATGGCTCTGTGTTTAATTTATCCTGCCTTGCACCAAGTCATTCTGGTTTCCTTGAATCCACATTGCAAAATGTTGAAATCTTCGCAAATAGTTGTGTGACATAATTTTTGCAGGTTACATGTTTTGAGCTACTGACTTCAGAGATGGGCAGTTTGTAATCATCTCAGGCTGTTACAAAAGACGAAGTTAATGAAGAAGTTGCATGCACAGCCCTGATTTTAGTCCAAGAAGTACTTCTGTTGAGCCTTTAGTAGCCAGAAGAACTGATTTATCAGAAAGAATTCTGGGATTATGATATACCCTCTTCTTTGCCTTTCTCCTGTCCTATAATCTCATGATCAGATTATGATCTCTAGATTCTTATAATCTCATCATAAGATTATAGGAACCTAGATTTTCCCTTCGAAGAAAGAGATATAAGTACAGATATAATTGTAGAAGCCTTTGCTATCTAAATTTGTTCAAACCACACCATCAGGGAAAGATTGATGGCACTGTGCTTGCAGACCCAGTGAAAGTAAAGACTTTCACTAAACTTCTCTGGCATCTTTATAGTACTTCAAGGGACCCCATGGGTGAACATTTTCTTTTAGCTTTTATTTACTATGAGAAAGAACAGAATAATAATCAGGAGAAATCTTTGATGAAATCTTCATGGATATTTTTTTCTCCTCTTCCCTTCTAGGGATGCAAGTGATGAAGGGACAATTAGGTCCTACAATACAGCAGAGAGGAAAGGTTCATCAATTCAGTGGTAATTACACTACAATTAGCAACATCCTTATGTCTCATATTCTGTGAGCCTGTCCACGTCTAGTTGGAAAGACTTACTCTTCTGAAAATTATCTTTAATGCTTCTGTGCAAGTTCTGAGTTAATGCTGCCTAGTGCAACCCAAGTTTACCCCCTTTAGGATTAAAAAATCCAAACAATGAAATAAAGTTTTAATGCCATCATATCATCGGTATTACTAATTGAATATTCTTGTTGGTACACAGTGGTTCATCAGTTATACCAAGATCTCTGGAGAAAAACAGAAAAATAACAATGCATACTGTAGTAATTTATCACTACATTGCATTCAAACTATTAGTAAAGTAGAATGTGGCCTTCAGAGGACCTGAAAGCATCATACATGACATAGAAAGGCAAATTTGCTAAATAAATACCAGAAAGTAAGAATTTCACGCCTGGGGAAAAGCTAGGTGTATAGTGTGGGAACTGAGAACTGTCATTAGAGACAAAATCTGGAAGACAAAGCAGATTATTTCTGCATGATAATTATAGGCAATTACCTACAATATTTCATCTCTTGTTCATCTTGATTTTGATCTTCCATCATACCCTGAGGTTTATTTATTTCAGCAGTGAATTTTATAATCTGACAGTTTTCTGTCAACTGCCAAAAAAAAAAAAAGTTAGATAATGAAATCATGGCCTTGTAATTTTATTTCTGCAAATGTTGCCATTTTCAGTCTGCACTTTGTTTTGACACTTTGCTTTAGCTTTATTATATCTCTTCCTTAATTCTCTTATTTTCCTTCTTTTCTAATGCTTCTTGTATTACCAATTCTTTCCATCAATGCTCACACAATTTTCATATTAGTTCTGCTCTCTTTTTTTATCAGAAATGAGTGACATCAACCCAGGACACCAGTTGCCTAGAACAAACAAAATGCCATATTTTTGTAACTTAACTGGAGAAATATACATTTCATGTGGTAATACTATCTGATAATCTGATAATACTATGTATATATGTTTCCTGAAAAATCCTATTAAAAGACTAAATTTTCATTCTTTATACTTTAGATAATCTTTAAAAATTGAATAATTTTTAGTGCCAGGAATCAATCCTAAATTGAACTGCTACCGGGTGGACTTTGTCTTTTAAGTTTTTATTAAAATAATGTAGCCTGACATTGTGGAAAATAAATAGTTTGGACATTTGAAAAAAATCTTTGAATTTTTTCACTACCAAGGTCAACAAGACCAAAATTTGTGGTTTAATGATAAATGGTCATTGTGCTCTCAAGGTAGCATGATGTCATTTTATACTTCTTCAGGAATTCTGCCCTCATTTAACCAAGATATGAAACTCTAAACAAAATCTCAATTTTCAAATCTGCAGGAGAAAATTAAATTTTAGAAAATTAATTATTCATACAGAAACATCATCATTATTTTTCTGCTATAGAGCTGAAGAATGTGTGTGAGACTTTGCATGAAGTATGTTTATCTGGCATCCAAAAGATCACCTGAATGGTTACTGGGACTGAAATGCAGGATATTATTGGTCTCTTATTCTCAATATTATTCTGTTGATGTCCTGGCATACAAGTGAAAAAGACAGATGGGTGTAGAGTAAGATCTTACCACTGGAACACTGCATAAAAGCAGCTGACTGAATGTGGAAGAAGCTGTGGAAATGATTAATTGCTGAAGCAGGTGGTGTGTGAGGGGAGGAGAAGAAGGATTATGGGTCTATAGTAATGGCTGGCACTGATCATAGACTAAGAATTATTTTTCCTTAAATTACTTTTAAATTTTATTTTCTTCAGTTAGATAGTTACAATTGTTTCAAAAATGTCTATGACATCATATATTCAGCCTCTGTATTTTATTTCTTCTGTCATGCTCATAGACACATGAGTACATAGAAATTCTACCACTTATTAGTTAGTCTTCCAATGATCTTTAAACATTAATTTTGTCAGCCACAGAAGAATTCACTAACCTTCATGTTAACTTCGTTAACATTACAAATGTCACTGAGATGACCCTGGCATCAGAGAATTGAACTAGGGGTGATGGTCAGCCTCCCTCAGCTACACTTCAGCTACCGTTGCCTCTCTACCTGCCTTATTGCTAATTTCAGAATTTTCACTTCTGATATCTTAAGGTGTTTAAGTGTTGCCATGACACTTCAACATATCTGAAATTAACTCAACATCCTAATGTGGCTACTATATATGGGTTTGTTATCACACGGAAAAAGGCAGAGAGATCATAATTTGTGCTGCCAATTTTATATCCTTTCTCCTTGGCTTTCAGCAGGTTGTAATTTATTTCATCAGCTATGAGAACATAGTCTGCAAGATATTTTCTAGGTGAATTTAGCCACTGCATATACACTAAACGCTGACAATAATTTGTCAGTCTGAACTGGTAGGTGACTGTACCATTTCCTAAAAGCTAGAACAAAATTTACAATTTTCATAACACTGTAAAGAAAGTCTGTGATAATTCAGAATTTTCTCCTAGGTCCACAGAGAAGTAATGCATAGTTAGCACCATAAAGAACCTGAAATTGGAAGGAGACCATCCGAGAACCATAGAAATGGAGAAAGACTGACTTAGAACAGAAAAAGCCATAATTTTGAGTTGCGGAGTTAATACTAATGTAAAACATTGATTTATATGAAATAGATACAAAGGGATACGGAAGCAGTAAGCATGTGTTTGTCTTTCACTGCGGTTAAAAAGAGCCTTGACTGCTTGACCCAAAAGACTGGACATGTTGTTAAGTGCGTGTGGTGCAACAATAGAAAGACTTATTCAACTGTTGCTCTAAAACAAGTGTCAGACTCTGGAGGTAAACATTATTTTATTGTGCAATTATTGTACAAAGTTATTGTGCAAATAAATAGATGTAGATTAATCTGGTCGTACTACAGTAAGTAGTGATGCCTATGTACTTACGTGGCTTGTCTTAGCAAACACATTCTGCTCTGGTATAACTATATTAATACCTTAAAACTCATGGGTAGTAACTCAGGAACTTATGAGAAAAAGAACAATTTTCCAGGCAAGGCTCTAGTAAAACATACTTTTTTCCTTCTTTAAAGACTTACAAAACAATTTAACAGAATTGTTTGTTTCTAGATAACAAAATACATAAAAAATATTTTCCATTACCTACTGAAAAAGCGGACAATATGAATTTATTTGTTTAGCAAATTTATGAACTTTTTTGTTTAGAAAAAGGATAATTTTACACTTAAAAAAAGAAGCAATAAATAATCTCCAACAAAAAAAATCTACTAAAAAATTACCTTCCTTGTAAAAAGAAAAGACAAAGAAAACACTACATTATTTGATTAAGGATATTTCATTAAAAAAATAGTTTCATTTTGTTGTTAAATGTCTTTATGATATAAACCAAAAAGTATCCATCTAATAACTAACTGATTTCTCAATGGCATAGTATGATTACCTACTAGTGCAACAAATCATGGCAGGTGAGGGATTATGACTAGTTCCATATATTCTCTAGAGCGGTATCAACTAAATTTGACTTTTGTCAGGACTTACATATGTTCTGAATAGATCATTATGAATATGCAGAAGTATTTTGGCTATGAAGTTTCTCAAACCACAGTGGCACACAACCATAGTATCGGGGCAAGATAATGTCTTCATTTTGTTTACAAATATTGAAGAGATTGACTCATTTTTTTGATAAATGTGAACAGTTGTTTACTGCTTGAAGGTTTTCTGAATGTATTTTTCAATATGTTGATAACATTATAGTTGCTGTGATGATCTAAGAATATAAGAAAGGCTAGGTTTGAAAAAAAAAACAACAACATATTTTATTAGATCAATGAGTAAGTTAAATCCTAAAGTTTTCTCTCTTCAGTATATGGGATTTTTCAAATAATTTAAATGCTAGAGATGTTTGTTGGGTTTTATTTGTTATTTTTTTAAATGAAAGTCATTGAAGTCTGTAACACTGTGCAGACAAATGATATGTAGAAGCAACATTGGAAGTAACACTGGAACAGCCTTGGGAATGTTGAAGATTAGGTGAAGAGTGTGGTACTTTTTAGCATCCTAAATATGTGAAAAATTATCAACTATGGATTGATCCGGCTGTGAGATACATGAGAAAGCTCCTCCACATTGGGTGGAGAAGGAAAGAAAAATCTATGTAGTTGAGATATTGCAATAGAAAGGACCCCTCTAGCAGAGACAGACATATGATATACAGCTAAAAAGAGAAGCACGCTTTCTAGATCCTGAAATTCTTAATCAAAGGTAGAAAAATGTAGTTAAAAGAATCATCTTTTAAATAGGTACAAGTCATGAGAAAAGGTGGCTTTAACTGCAGCCATTATGGATAAGTCCTTTGGGCTACAGTGTCTGAGATCCTGCATGTGTGTAATGTTCTAATATTTCTAACATTTCTAATGGCCATGTATGCACTCAAAAAAGAAAGTCTGAAGGACATCTGCTGTGTGATGGGCCTGAGCTTGAAGAGAGTCAGAAAGATTGCTCAAAGATGTCTGAAGTGTCCTTCAGTGGTTTTGGGGCAAATAAATTTTTCTCTCTTCCCTGAAGAGTTCTGTGGTTATCCTCAGAGAAGATTCAGAGGGGCCGAAGTGCTGGGAGTCAAACTCTTCTGACTCTGAAATGATGAAGCGGTTTTTCTTGGATGCTGAAGCCTTTACTTTGGCAATGGCTGAGCTTTATTTTCTTTGAGACTGACCTCATTCCATGCAAATTAATGTAATGAGGAGAAAGCCCTGCTGTAAAGAAGTGGTTTTAGGCTCTCAACAGAAGACAATGTCTCTGGGCTCATACTACTGTCACTGAAAAATGAAAAGATAAAAGAAGGCTTCAAGGAGACCTTATAGTGGCTTACCAGTATCCTAAGGGGGCCTACAAGAAAGCTGGTGGGGGACTTTTTAGATGTCAGGTAATGGTAGGATTAGAGGGACTGGATTAAAGCTGGAGATGGGTCGATTCAGACTGGAGGTTAAGAAGTTCTTCACCATGAGGGCGGTGAGACACTGGAACAGGTTGCCCAGAGAAGTGGTGGAAGCCCCATCCCTGGAAGTTTTTAAGGCCAGGCTGGATGGGGCTCTGAGCAACCTGATCTAGTGGGAGGTGTCCCTGCCCATGTGAGGGGGGTTGGAACTAGATGATCTTTAAGGTCCCTTCCAACCCTACCAATTCTATGATTCTACAATTCTAAGATGGTGTGCAGTCCCTGGGTTGCAGTTGTCTATATGGCATTACCTGAAGCCCTGTGGTCCCCCACCCCATTTTCTATACAGCAAAGAGGATGAGAACGTGCAGGAGGAAGGGAGACACAGACATTCTTGAATTTTACTTCATCATCATATGAGAAATAGACTATCATCCAGGCCCAGAACTAGTAGATACTCAATCCAACAACAGTATTTCTGATCTAGCATTCAACTGTTGTGTATTGGAAACCTGAGGCCAAAATCCTCTGAACCCAATGCCCACTTAAAGGGCTCTAAAGAATTAAGTAATCATTAATTAGATTAGAATGAAATGAGCTTTAAAGTATGTCAACAGATGCATTCACTATCTACTGTTTTATTAACAAGCTAATGAAAGGCAAAAGAATCGTGTTTCATTCACATCCTAGCTTCCTACTTGATACCAAGAATTGTTTTACTAGAACAGAAGAGCAAGTTATTTACATCTATCTCACATAAACAAAGAACTGTCTTTCAGGAGGCTATTCAAGGTGAGCCTGTGGGAAATGAAAAAAACAGGAACCTCATATAAGCATAACAAAAAAAGTTTTAAAAGGTAAGATTTGGTTTAATATCGGCTGTATAACAGGTAAACAATCAGACTCAGGTAAGACCTTTAACAATATATTTTACCTTGATATTTTAAATAGTCAATTTGTACCTCCCTTAGAAAGAAGAGTCTGAAGAGTTTGCTTTTATTAAAAAGACTAACATTTCCACAATGAAAATCTTCCAATTAAATGAGATTTTGATCCTGACATTAGCTCCTTGGTATGGAGAAATGATCTCTACTTACTATGTTCCCAAAGTTTCCTTCCTGTCAGAATAACTAATGCAGACGTGGCCCCTTTGTTTATTAGGGTCTTCTTCTAACTAATGAGACAGGCCTCAAAAGGCATATCTACCCCTACCTTTTTAAAATATGTAGCTTTTGGATATGATATCTCTGCAATTAACTTGTTATTCATTCCTGTGCTATTTGACAATAGCACTTATATGCAATCTGTCATTGACAAAACTGTAGATGATAACTCTGGGAAAACAGGACATCATTAGTCTTTTTGCCGTGAGGATGAAAGAAAAGGGGAGAGACGTAATTAATTATATCGGACACTATATACTCTTCACAGCAGCTATAACAGGTTAGCTGGTGTGCTGCCAGATTAATGAACAACTAGGATGGAAGTAGATGGTGCTGGTGACAGCAATGCAATAATGAAGCTTGAGGTTATTTTGCACACGCTATCTACTCAATCCCATTTTTTTTTACTTCAAATATCTGATACTTCATTTGTGGAAAAATATATATGTTCTTTTGAGCAGTTACAATGCCCTTTTTCTTAAGGGCAATTTCTTCAGTAAATCAGATTATGCGTTATTCTTAGGCAGAGATTTGCTTCTGAACCATAGAGTTCTACTTCCACTCCTCAAATAGAAATCAATGAAGTAGACGGTCATTTAAAAGCATGTCTTTTGGGTGCTAGAGACAAATCATTTAGCTATGTAATTGCAGTTTTATTGATATCTTGTTTTTTTAAAAAAATTATGCATCAGTAGGAAGAGTTAGACACAATGTGTGTTCTAAAATTATTATGAAATAAAAGAAGGAAGGAAATGTTCTAATATCAATGATAATTATTATTGACAGTTTTTTAGAAGATCCAACAGAAATGGTTTATGGAAAAAGGTGCATTTATATATGAAGTTATTTCTTCAGTATAGGTAAAAATTTCTCAATTAAAAAAAAAAATTCAAATTCCCTATGCTCTTATCTCTCTCATGCATTCATGCGTACACATACACACTTACACCTGTTAAAGGAAATAACTATGAAACACACACTATATTTTAGTTGGCTTACATCTCAGCTTGTTATACAGGCCAGAAATACTGCTTGTCCCCAGTGACTTTCACTGAATCTTCATCAGTTCATCAGTTGTCAGTGCTGGTAGGATATGAAATGCTATGTATGTTGGTAGGATGCTAAATGCTAAGTATTTTCTCATTCCCAAAGGACAGACTAAACATGGAAGACAGAAATCTATGAAAATGTTTGGCAGCAGGGGTTGGTAGGCTTTCTTTCTTTAATATTTCAAAAGCAAACACATTTCCTAGCAAAAAAAGAACACTTTTTTTGGTGGGGTAAAGGATAGTAAAAATTTTTTGAAAAATGCAGTAGACCTCCAGATTGCTAATGAAAACTGATATTGAGTGAGATTTACTTGACTTAAGATTTAAAATACTTGTGAGTTTTAGTGAGAGTTACATCTATTTGATTCTTCCACTTTTTTTTTTTTTAAACTCAGGTTTTCTCAAGGCCGTGAAAAAAGCACAATATGAAAGGTCTTTCTCTTCTGAAACAGGAAAAAAATACAATGTGTATGTATGTAATAAGAATTTTTTTTCAACATTCTTTTTTTTTGAGGTGAGGGAGGGACAACTTTAGGAGACAGGTCCACTGAAGTTCCCAGTAAAAATAGTTTCAATGCAAAACTTAAAGTGAAGCATGAGATTGACTTAGCTGTTATTTCATTTTCTTTGGTTGAACGGGCAATGTGGCAGCCCATGTATTTCAAACTGAACAGCATTTATTCATAGGCATTATTACTTGATCATCTTTTTAAGTAAGTAGTGGATTTTGAGGGCGCATTGGTCTGTACTCACTAGTAAATTGGTATTGCATGCAAAACATGCAACACACACTAAAGCATAGCTGAAGTTTTCTGAAATAATGTGTTTAAATTCAGAAAAAAACATAGGTGATGACAATATAAAAACAGGAATGAGACAGACCAAAGGTTCAGGTAGCCCTATATTTTGTCTCCAACAACAGTGTCCTTGTATTAAATGGCTCTGGATAAATACTTACCCCACAACCACCATCCCCAGCCTCTCAGGTAATTTGATCCTATATTTAATCCACAAAACCTTTTACAACTATAATTAGCTTGGGTCACAATTCTAAAAATTATATTCTTGTTTTAACAGAATCAATAGACTTGACATTATAATAATGAAAATGTAGAATATAGATAATATTTTGTCACCTATTTTAGATAATATGCATATTATATAATCTTTTAGAAAAATAAATATATCTGCTCATGATCCTTATAGAAGTCTGAATTTATAATAGAAAAGTAGAATAATACCCACAGCCTGTTAATTCTGGGAAACTAGAGGTAACTTTACAGATCCACTGCAGAACATATCATTGATATGCCACAAATGCGCAAAGTAACCTCCAATTGACCAGCGTGATCAATAAAAAACATCTTACGATAGAGTTCATAAACCTTAACCTATTGCCTAAAAAAGTGCCAAGAAAGCCACTAGAAGAGATGTTTTTCTACTATTAAATCGATCTATATCTTTTCTTAATTACCCTCAGTATCAGTATGACACTGGTAATTTGAGGAGGGGAGAAAGATCTGCCAAGTAAACAAATGCACTTGGTAAATAAGCAGCCCTTAAGGGCTATAGCATTTTAGGAGGTTTCTCATCTGCCACTAAAGCTTTTGGAGCAGGACAAAGAGCAAAGCCTGTTCATTCACTGCAATGCTGAGTGTCAAGGTGTGCTGATAAGTCAAACATTATATTCACAGAGAGACAGGCGCACACATCTCCTCTCTCTTTATTTTCCCCTCCATTTTGCATGCCCTAGAACGTTGTTGCAAAGTGCAGCATTCACATCAGCACTAGGACATAACCCAGTTTCAGCTGACTATAATTCAAAGAAGTTTTAGACATTTCTGTAAGTGATGTAAACATGAACACTTGATGTTGGCAGGTACGTACGCATCAGGAACATGAAATTTTACTCTTCAGAGTACCAATCAGTCAATAGATGCCTTAGGTATGAAAAAAAAATATCTTTGTTCTTAGGTTTATATGTGACCCAATTATTTCTCCTCTTTCTTTTTAGGCCAGTTTGAGAGATTCTGCACTAAAAAATAACCCAGTGCAACAATCTCCAAGTAACTGCTTTAAGTTCACAGCTGCATGTTTTCACATAGCACTTTAGTGTATATAAACCATAGTACGTGATTGACATTTTTAAGTTAATTGTGGCATTTTTGCTTCAGATTTCAGTCTTCTCCTCTTTGATAATATCTCCCAAACTTATGTCATCAAAGAAATTAACTTCTCACAGTTAATCTTAGGTCAGTAACATGAAAATATTAAATAACATGTGTCCCAAAATAGATACTTGAAAACTTCCAGTAGATATTTTCTTTAAGTCTGATATTATTCCGACACAAATCACAGTCATTTTCAGTTCCTCAATTTTGATAGTGTTTTATGCATTTTACATTCCTGCACCAATCCCCATATTCACAGCCTTCATTTATAGCTTCCCTCACATTAAATGTTTGACTAATACTGCTTCATTCTTAACTAGAAAATAAACTAACTTTTACAATCTAGGATGAACTTTCTTTTTGAAATCCACATAGAATTTTATGTTTGGTTTTGCTGGGTTTTTTTGTTTTTTTTTTTTTCCCACTTATCTCTGTCTAAGTCATCGTTTGTTTCAAAAATAGTTTCAAAGCATCTCATAATATTTCAGCTGGACCAGCAGACCTGCACTTCTGTGACTCCTTCCCATATACACCCACCCTTCTCTGCTCATACATTTTTTCAAGACCTGTGTGAGTTCTCAAATGTCTCATTTTTTAGTATTCTCAAATTATATCTTCCTGTCATGGTGTCATCTTTGTCTTGACAGAATAATTACAATTAATTGTTACTGACCTGCTATTTCATGTGGCACTTCTTTCAGCACAGATATTATCTGATTATTTCTTCCACAATGGAACTATGCCCTTGATGCCCTTATATGCCCTTGATGCCCCCTTATATGCCCTTGATGCCCCCTTGATGCCCTTATAATATAATAATTCCCATATAACTTTCATTACTATTCTGCCATTCACATTGGCAGTTGTCTTGTCCATTTTAAAGCATTTTTCCAATCCTTAATCATGTTAAATTTTCCCTATATTTTTCTAAAATATTTAAGTTGTATTCTGTAATCAATATTTTGCCATTATAGGTTCTCTTCTTAAGTGGCAGCCTCCTCAATATAGCTATTCATTTAGCTAGATTTTCAGTCCCTTCTTCCACTTCTTCTCCGTAGTTTTGGATAGATTTTAATAGATTTTTAATTAGATAAATTCTAATAATAAATAAATAAAATAAATTTAATTCAAATAATTTTGCTTCATCTCCTCAAATTCGTTCACTCACTTTTACATTGAGAATAGACGCACAAGAGAAAGTAAGAATACATAACACTTCGGTTAATATATGTTTTGGATGTCCTTAGAATCTAATCTGTTTATTTTGAAGAACAGTTATATAGTAAGCTGGCAGTAGGATAGCATAACTTCAACATGCATGAGTATACTACTCATTGGTGGTACAGCGCATATAGTGTGTAAGCACTTCTGTGCTTAACCAATGGCTGAGCATGTTTTTGAAAATTTTGTGTTTAGATTTTTAATTTATGTCCAAATCCTGGTTTAGGTGATTCTGTGCATTACTGGATTTAGACATCTCATACTGGTTGGCCTTGCATCCTTACTCATTTCTCGTTGATCATGAGAAAATGCTCATTTTTATTTGGTTAAATTTTATAAGAACATGGCATATGTATACCATTCGTTACAAATAAAAAAACCTCCTGAAACATAAGTCAGTGATATCTTGTTTCTTGCTTCCTTAAATGAAAAGTGTATTGCTGACATAAAAATAACAGTAACCGAAAAAAAAACCTGACTTTGTCTACTGATAAAACAGTCTTCACAGTTTACCATGGTAAACATCTGGAGGTATGTTTACCTAGATATGACCTGTTGCATGATGTTTTATCAGATCTTTGCCTGCTTTCAAGCACTACTTGATATAAAACCTGTCAGCTATGAAAGAATATATTTTTTGTCATGTGAGTGATAGCTTTGGAAGAGTTTCACATTGAAAACACCACCTGCTCATGAAGACATAATTCAAACTTCTTACAAATGTATAAATCCACTGATGTAGCTGTAAGATGTATCTTGTTGTGACTGTCACATCACTCACATTTTAAATGTCAAACCTGTCATGTTTCTTGATTGAAGTACTCTTAATGTAAGATACCTGTTATTCAATAGAGACAAGGCCATGCTAGTGAATACCTAGATTTTTAAAGTGTCACCTAGAGAAAATAGTAATGGGTACATCTTGTACCATGCTCTGCATGTATTGTCTCTACTTGTTTATAGTCATATCCTTCAGATGAGTCACATTTCTGCTATGTATTTTAAGTCTGCCTACATGTTGTGGTAAGGACACAACACAGTGATTTTTCAACTGTCTACAAAACAGCCTTGAATTGAGGACATTTATTCAAGATACAGAAAAGCATACTGCATGTGAATTTGTTCTTGACTTCTACCAACTTTTTCCGTTACAACACAATTCAAATATGAATACATAAAAAACTTGAAAGTGAAAGTATGGGTATACACCTTCACTTTTTGACTTTCCAAAGAAGGATATTATGGGTTCCCTGTTATGCTGCAGGTAGACCAAAAAAAAAAAAAAAAAAAAAAGTAGGAAACAGAAAGGAAGGTAAAAAATAACTGAAGTACTTCAGAGACCCCATAAGCCATGGGAGGTAAGAGCTTATGAAATTCTGGGGGAAATTTAAGGTATAAAGCCATTAAAGGAAACCTATGGATTAAAGGCAGCTATGATATATCCAAGACAGGTATTAAATAAGAGGTATGCAGGGGTTACAGCAATGAGGGACTGAGTTCACATTAATGTTTATTAACTCCTCTGCTTATCAGCTAATTTTTGTTTGGGTTTTTTTTTAATATTTCCTTGTATTGAAGTTCTTCAAAGAATAGAAAAAGCATAATTTTAGCCAATATCTTTTTTGCCCTTTCTCTGTGCTAAGGGATGCTGTAAGCAGATGCAGCCTGCAGCAGCTCCAGGGTTGGGGTTTCCTCCTGCCCAGGGAACCAGGGTCTCTGCCCAGGCTGGGGGACATGCCTGCCACTTTCCTGTTTGCAGGCTTAACCAGTAGAAAAGTTGAGCATTATCCCAAAGACACAGACACACATATAGACTCACAAACACACAGTTCCAATTAGGCATACTGCCACAGACAAGGCGCTGCCATCAGCAGCACCCAAACGCAGTACTCACATAAACACAAGTGCAGATAGTCAACTGTCTCTTAGTTGGCTGGTCAAGATTGAAGGTCACTAGTGCAATTGCATGTGCGCACACACACACACCACTCTCCAGAGTCACAAGCACATAGAAATTCATGGATCCCCTGAGTATTGGTACTGCCCCTTTTTCTGTCTGGTACCCGTGCCCAGATCCTGGGACCCCTACCTGCCCCACAGGTCCCTGACTCACATGCAGGTCCCTCCTGGTGCTCACAAACAAACAGATATTTGTCTCACAGCTGCCCCAAGCGCATGGGTCCTCCCAAATGCTGTCACAGCCCTGTTGCCTACCTGGTGCTCCTGTCCAGTACTAGGTTTAGGGGAGAAACAGACACTTGCCTCCCATCCCACCACCAGGCACTTGGCACTCAGCTCCTCACTCACCTCCCTCACCTCATCCCCCATAGCTGATTTTCAGGACACATACCATTTTCATCCAGTGGCTGAGGCCAAGTCCCCCACATGCTCTGGTTGGTGTCCCTGAGACCCCACTGGCTCCATCTGCTGACACCACCAGCCCGGGGCACCTGCACCCCTGTCTGACTGTGGTGTCTGGCCCCAAATCCACTCACACCGCCAGCAACCAGCACCTCATCCCTACAGCACTTACACCCACACGGGATAACAAAGGAGGTGGCGTAGGGAGACCTACCATAGGGTTTAAGGAGAGGACAGGTTCAGGGCTGGGTCAGACAAGTGTGCTGACTGGCGACGATCTGCACACAGACACAGACGTACTCTCTTATACACAACCCTGTCCACTTGTTCTCCCTTTGCTCCTCCCCATCCCCTTCCCTTACAGCTCCTTCCTAAATTTTGCATAGTCCCAGTGGCACTCCCCTTGAATATCCCAAATCCCTGTCTTCTTATTTCCTCCGTCTTACAACTGCTAAGGCCCAGGCAGTTCCTCTCCAAAGCTGTGCCTGGAGTTTCTTAATGGCCCGTCAGTTGGTTACTGGAGACTTTGTCCTTGGCACTGTCTCTGCTATACCTTGTCTATTGGCTTCATATCTGTGTGTCTTCTTGTTTACCACTTTCCCTTTACTTATTACCTTCTTTGCACTGAAGAGGTCCTTGATGGGGTCACCTCCATGAAGCGGATGGTCTTACCTTCCACATATGCTTACGGTCTGCCCCACTAGATTACTTTTCTTTCATGACTAATGAAAACTAAAACATATTCTTTCAAGCCTTGTTCAGGAAAATTAATTAATATTTAATAACAATAATAATAGTAATGACAATAATAACAACAACAATAGGAAATTGAAGAAAAATCTAATTCACAACAACTTCTAGAGGAGCCAGTAGTAAAACCCTGTCTCTCACAAAGTCGCTGACAGCTTTGCCATTGATTTTATTAGTGTTATGACTTCAAACAATGTCTCTTACATGGGGTGTTGATTAAATGCTTGTGAGCTTGCGGGAAACAGAAGAAAAAAGTAATATAAGCAGTTATACCTTGATGGGCTGACAAGTTGTTTCAGCCTACGTCAAAGCTTCATATTCCTTCTCTCCTTATTCTTTCTGATATTCAAAGTATTCACGTATTTTCACAGTATATTGCACTTTTTAGTGGTTAAATCAGTTTTATTTCTGGACCATTTAAAGAGAAGTTTTAATTTCCATATATCTTGTGGTTTTCTTACACAAATGTCCAACCATAAAATTAATTGGAAAGATTACTGTGTAGTAGTTTCTCTTCTTTTTTTTTTTTTGTCCCCTTTTTTTTTTTTTTTTTTTTTTCCTTTTACCTACATGGAGAGACCTAGAAGGTAAATCAGAGATTGCCCTTCTGCAGCCTCTGTGACTCAGGAGCTACAGTGTGTCTGCAACGCGAGGCTACTGTCAGCGTTCTTTTATGTTCAGGAAAGGTTGGGAGGGTAAATATCAGGGTGTCTGCACTTTCGCTGGGCAAAATGAGGTCAGTGGTATCACTTTCACGCTAGGTAAAGGTAATGCTGCTGGGCTGCAGGAAATAAAGGAGAAAATGGGCCTCGTATCAAAGGGGACTCTTGTTAGTAAGGTGAGTAGAGTAACATGCTCAAAGGATTCCCTGTTGCATTTTGGTTGTTAGGTATAATAATAAATGGTGCTGCTGTCTTTGGATTGTGTCCCGCAAAGACTTCTTTTATCTTTGTTTCCATTTCTGACTGAAGCTGTAATTTATGCTTTTGTCATTGTTGGACTGCGGCTTAATTTCCCACTGCATTACATCTCTTGTGTTTGGTGAAAATGCAATGCACAATACAAAGAGGTTAGGAGAGAAAAGAGACTCAGATCCTGATTTCTGCAGTGCAATTTACTTGAGGAAAGCCTTGCTCAGAAATAGATAAAAGAAGTGTGTCTTTTTTCTAAATTCATAATTAATCAGCGGTTTCTATTGCCAGAAGGCAACACTGAGGCAAAGAAGTTTGAAGGATTTAAAGATAATTAAATTTTATTTGAGAGTAAAGTAATATTTCATATAGTTTTTGAGAAATAAGAAACTTTTCTTTAAAGGATGAGCCATCTACTTGACTGGTCAAGAGGAGACCCCTTATGAGGGTAAATTACTTTTTACCTGCCTGTAAAGGGGCTTTCTAACCTTGATATAGTTCATATCATATTGATTACTATTAAAAGAATACTCTGCTTTT